>NW_008236807.1:1578510-1605574 GCF_000691975.1 Corvus brachyrhynchos
CTACATTTCTATTCCACCTGCAAGTCCTGTGGACAAGAGGTTTTGGGCTGGATCAACGCTGTAAGATGGTGTTAAGCTCATGAATGCCATTCTAACACATTTAAGGGGTAACTTTAACACCTCACCACCCTCATCCCAGGTTCTGATTCCCAGCTCAGCAGCCAGGCCCCAAACTCCATGTCTCAAGCAGCCTTTCTCCCCTTCCAGGAGTCCCCTGCCTCTGCCTAAGTGGAATAATATGCCAGCACTCATCTCCTAAATCCCTCTGGCTCTGTTAATTCTCCCTTGGACGTGCCTTGTGCCTTGCCCTCTCTGCCATACAGCTCCTTAGGGCAGTCCCCAGCAGACTGCCTAATCCTTTGAAGTGCATGTGGAGGACTCTGCTTCCTCCATGGGGTCATCAGCTTCCCTCCCAGAGACCTGGGCTGGTGCTGGGTGTGCTTGGCTGAGCAGAAATCACTCCCTGCCACCCTCACCTGCTGCATTCCCACCTTTTGTTTCCCTCTGAACGGGGACTTCACACTGGTGGTCCTGGCTGGTGATTTACTGACAGTTAAAAATGTGCCTGCCATGCTGTTATTTTTAAATTCATTTGAATTAGTTTTGGATAATTCAATCAAGGGGTTTGAATACACATCTGGTTAATTCTGATTGATGTGCCAGGAACCCCTGTGATTAAGGGTCTGGGGATATGTGCCATTCTTGCACTATTTGAGGTGATAATTAAAATCATAGACTGATGGAGTTGCTACGGTTGGAAAAGACCTCTAAGATCATCAGTCCAACCATTAACCCAGCGTTGCTAAGACCACCACTAAATCATATCCCCAAGGGCCACATACACATGGCTTTTAAATCCCTCCAGGGATGGTGTCCCTGCCCATGGCAGGGGGTGGGAATGAGATGATCTTTAAGGTGACTGCCCAACACAAACCAGTCTGTGACTCTATGAATGGAGTGGACCAACAAATTGTCTGGTGTTCCTGGAAGGAGAAAAGCATGAGAGACATCTTTGGGTCACTAATAAGGGACCAGTGGGAGATGAGAGGAATTCTTGGGAAGACAAAGGCCTCAGTGAGACCTTTGCTGAGGGGTTTGGTCTGGAGGGAGGTTGGCTGGTGGAGGAGCTGGGGCTTGCAGGGATCAGTGCTGATCATTTGGGGCTGGCTGGGGAGAAAGGAGGTCTGGGCTGCGGAGAGTCATGTCCTTGGTCAGGCGTCACAGACAAAAGCAGAGGAACCTTTGGTAGATTGGGAGCATCCTTCAGTCTGTTGGAGGTGAATGGAAGAGGCCTCATCCACTGTTTTCAGAGCTGGATCAGTTTTCTGGCTGCTTTCATGAAAGGGGAGAAAGGTCAAATGTGAAGTTTTGTCCCCAGATGGTGCTTCCCTTTTATCTGAGGCAATATTGGAAGATAAGCATTCACTTTTTCTTTTTCTCTCTTCCTTTTATTTTCTGTGGATAAACATAGATTATGAAGGTTAAAAATGCTTCGAGGGATGTATTTTATCTGATATTAAGTTCTTAATAGGTCACCTTGGCATTGAGAAGCCCAGGAGCTGAAAGAGTCAGCAATTGAATCACAATAACCTTTGCAGAGCACAGCCCTGTCAGTGGGGCTGGGGCCCAGAGATATGTGGGACCTCATTATCTCGACCTTAGCCCCAGGGATGTCACCTGACAAAAGGGGCTGGGGACAGCTTTTCTTCCAGGTTCCCCTTTCCCGTGGCCCTGGAGATAACCTGTCCCCACTTTGCTGACAGGAATTGTTCCCAAGCCACCGTTCCACCCACCCACCCAAACCCAGAGCTCTCAGCGAGGGAGTGAGGAAAGAGCTGTGGGTCCCAGGTTTCTTTGCTTTCAGTAATGCACTCACAGCCCATCACTCTGCATTTCTGAAGTCATTTAGCACCAGCATCTGACACAAATATCAGTGCAAGAACAGCCAATCTCACTTGACTGGTGATACCGTCTCTGGGATACGATTTTTGATTTAGTTTTTTTTTTTAGAGAAAGTGGCGAAAGTGCCCAAATCCTCAGCAAAGCAGGAGCTTTGGTCTGCCTCTCTCAAGCTTTAAAGGGAAATTGCAAATGCGTCGTTCTGTCTCCAAGATTGAATGTGACAGGCTGTGATTGAGTTCGCTGCCCTCGCTGATGCCTGGAGCTGCCCAGGGCACTGCACCACCCGAGGTGTGGAAATGCCCCCCTTCGGATCAGATTCCCTGGGTTATCTGCTACAGGGAGCAGATCCTTTGGAGGGAATTCCTGTGGTCTCCACAGACTCTGCTGGGTGTGATAGGACAAGGGGTGATGGTTTTATCCTGAAGGAAGGTCGATTTAAATGAGATATAAGGGAGTTTTTTACAACTGGCACACCTAGAGAGGTGGTGGAAGCACCTTCCCTGGAATCACTTAAGACCAGGCTGGATGGGGCTCTGAGCATCCTGATCCAGTTGGAGATGTCCCTGGTTGTTGAACTAGGTGACCTTTAGAGGTCCCTTCCAACCCAAGCATTCCATGGTTCTATTTTTCTGTCACTCTAAGTCAGTGCATGCGTGTGCTCATCTTTACATCACCCCTTGGGCCCATTGATGAGCACATCCTCAAGCCAGGAGGATGATCCTGGAGTGCCCAGGTGTTTCTGGGTGCCTCCACACCCCCTGTTTGGCCTGCTCGGATATTTCCACCCTCCTTCACGCTGCCGTGCTGACGCATGCCCGCTGCCCGCGTATCCATGTGGATTCCCGGGTCTCCACTCTTGCCTCCCGTTGCCGAAGGGCAGCTGGCTCCCTCTCAAGTGCCACAGTGTGGTGAGGATCTGTGGGTGTCTCAAAGCTCTCCCCGTCTGGCTGTAGTCAAAGGACCCTTTGTGGTGCTGCCCTGCACCCGCCACCCGCGGCTCCCAACCCTCGGGGTCACCGCGTTCCCGGCGGGATGAGCTCATCTCTTTGGGAATCTGGTCCCTCAGCCCTGTGAACAGACACTTATAAAGGACTTGTATTCATCATCCAGCCCCTGTTGTGGTGCATCTGTCTTCATTCCATCCCATGTTACTCCCTGCCTCAGTTTCTGAGCTGTCCCACAGAAGGGTTTGTGTTCCAGGCCAACTGCGTTGGGATCTTTGTGTCTGGTCAGTCCCATTCACACACACGCTGCACTTCTGGGTATTTCTGAGCCAAAACTCTGCGTCTTTCTGGTGTCGCAGCTTGTCTCAATTATTTTTATCTACAGTTCAACCCCTGCTGAAGAGCTGACCAGATTTTGGGGAGCATTTCAGGTTCTGCAGCTCATGAGTTAATACCCATGCTCTCAAATGTAAAAATTTAATTTTCATACTTTTTTTTTCATTGTTGTTCCCTTAATCTCAATCAGAACCACTGTGACTCAAAACATCCATTTACAGTCTCTATGAAGAACTGGGAGTGATGGCAATAACAGCCATAAATATTTAAAAGTTAGCAAGTTCTCAAAATATTGGCCATGTAAAAGAAATTTCACCAGTTTGGGAGAAACAGAAGCACCTGAGTGGCACTAGGATGACCTTTGAGATTATCCACTGGGATCACAAATACAAGCATCCAGCAGCAGGACCTTGTCTGTGAGTGTTGAACTTTCCCTCTGGGAATGTCAAACAGGGAATCCTTATTTTCCATGAAGGACCTGGAGCGGCTCTGCAGAGCACCTATGGCAGGATTTGTGCCTGGGACAGTGACCCATGGGTGAAGACACTGCTCTGTTGCCAGTGGGATGGAAATCCTGCAGAGCTTGGGAAACAGACACGGAGGTTGTACGGGCTCACTGTGGTGAAGGAGCAGAGTTGTCCCACCCTTGTCCCCTCCCTGTGCTCTGACAGAATGGTCAGTGGGGGCACATCCTTCCCTGGTGTAGTTTCATTCCCCCAAAGCACTCACTCAGCTGGACAACACTTGTAAGAGCCCGAAGCCAGAAATTTGGATAAATTAAAGTTAAATCTCGTGGCTGGAGCATTCAAATGGCCTCTTTATTTGGCCAAGCACAACTTGATGCTGACATCGTCCCTCAAAGATGCCAATGATGCCAGCATGGAGTTTCCTAGGACACACCTGCAGGTCAATGCCTTAATTACCCACCTTCATTTTCCACTGATAGAGGACAGAGCACAATTTTTCAGGTTTAAATATCTTTAATTTTAGGTTGCAGGGTTGGGGTAAGTGGAGAACAAACGTCCAGGGTCTGTGGGAGCACATGCACTCCCAATGTCTGGGTCTGGGATGGCCACTGGCAGCAGAGCCAGGAGCTGTGGGGAAGAAGGAGGAAGAATAGCAGGTTTGGAGCTTGTGCACTGGTCAGCACAGCCCAGTCCTTGGTGGGGGCTGGACTGCAAAGGCCTCAGCCCTGTGCCATAGGTGAGTGCCAGCAGCCTGTTAATGGATTGCCTGGCAGCGCCTGTAGCTGAACACAGATGCTTGGCAGGCCATTACCTTGAAAAATGAGCTCTGTCGAGCTTGCCTTGTGTTGTAACAAACTAATGATTTGCATTGATTAGCACATGGCTCATGAGTGTCTAATTTATCAATCAGGGAGCGCCGGGGGAGCGTGTGTAAACCATGCTCTCAAAAATGATGTCATCTGTCAATGGGCTCCTGGATGTGAGAGCTGCACATACCTGACATGCTCTCCCTGCTGAGAGAGAAGGACCTGCTCATCTCCTTCCCTTTCCCTCTGTTTCCAGTTCTGGAGCTGTTTCACTTTGGGGTGAGCCCTGAAGTTCAGGTACAGCCTGACTGGACACACTTCAAGCTGTGTTTATTAGTTTTTATGGTGCTGGGAGCAGCAGTCAGAAAACCACTGTGTTAGGTGATGTCCAAGCCCAGAATGAAGGGCTTGGACAGAAGGTTGGTCTTTCACTTCTGTCTAATTTAATTCAGAATTCCACTGCAGCCAGGAGGATCTCTTGCTATAAGTGTTAGTGGGGATCCACAGTGGAATGGGACACCAGTCCTGTGCTGTGGACTGGAAAAAAGGGGATCTCTGTCAGCTAGGAATTTGTTTTTGTGCTTGAAGGACCATCTGGCCCAAAGCAGGAGGCTTTAAGCTGAGAAAGGGTAGATTTAGATTGGATATTGGGGAGAAATTCTTCCCTGTGAGGGTGGTGAGGCCCCGGCACAGGTTGATCAGAGAAGCTGTGGCTGCCCCTGGATCCCTGGAAGTGTCCAAGGCCAGGTTGGAAGGGGATTGGAGCACCCTGGGATAGTGGAAGGTGTCCCTGCCCATGACAGGGGGTGGAACTGGCTGGGCTTTAATGTCCCTTCCAACCCAAACCGCTCTATGATTCCATGATTCCTGTGGATCCCAGTGGGCTGGATCTGTGTGAGACAGTGACCCACCATGAAACTGGAGCACCCAGTAGCTCTCTCAAGGCATGGTGACCCACATGTCTCCAGAAAACAAAGCAGATGCCCATCAACATCTTGTCCCATGTTTCTCTTGGACCTCCTGAAGCAGGAGGACCCCTGCTCTGCCCCCTGCACCGTGCTGGCACTGCAGGGGTGATCTCCTATCCAGCAGTCACGCACAGCTCTGTTTGACCCAATTTCCCAGGATTACACCAGAGGTCAGTGGGTGACTCCTGCACAGGGATTAAGCCCTGTGGCCCTGCCCAGTGCAGCCCCCATGCCCCTGCCAGCCCCCAGGGGATTACACTGCAGTGCCTGCAGATGATCAGGACTAGCCAGCGGTTATTCCAGGAAAGCTGTCTTCTTCAAAACCCTGTGCTGCTGCTGGGAGAAAAAGCCCTGCGAATTGTATGGCTGGAGAAGTGAGGAAGAGCCATTCTCAGGCTGTTGCATTGCTGTAGGTGTAGCAAATAAATCTTGTTTGCTGATGACAAGATTTGTTCAGTGAGACCAGGCTTGATGATCTTGGAGGTCTTTTCCAACCTTAATGATTCTGTGATTCTGTCATGTGAGATCTCCTGGACAAAAGAAATACAAACCAGGAACCTGATGGGATTGGAAGGAAAACAATCTGCTTTGCTGTCCCTTCTGTTTTGTGGTGTGCACTCAGGTGCATCTTTAGCTTGGGAGAGCAACTTTTACATGGGTGATAGAGATAAGGCAAAGAGAAACCCTTTTAAACTCAGAGAGGAGAGATTTAGATTAGATATTAGGAAGAAATTATTCCCTGTGAGGGTGATGAGCCCCTGGCGCAGGATGCCTAGAGGAGCTGTGGCAGCTCCTGGATCCCTGGAAGTGTCCAAGGCCAGGTTGAAAGGGGATTGGAGCAACCTGGAATAGTGGAAGGTGTCCCTGCCCATGGCAGGGGTGGCACTGGATGAGCTTTAAGGTCCCTTCCAACCCAACCCATTCTGTGATTCCATGACTCTCCTGTCCAGATCAGCTCTCACCCCTGCTCAGAGTGGCTCCTGTCATGACCCTTTGGGTTCTGGACAGCGCTGACAGCAAGAGTTTCAAGAAAACTGTAAACACCCGGTTTTCCAGGCTCCTGCTCTCCATATGGCTGGAGGTGCTCTGAGATCTGTGTTTGGATGGGCTGGCATCGTCCAGACAAGCAGCACTTTAAAACATGTGTACCAGAGAAGAGAGAGAGTTGCTGGCTGCTGACTTAGGAACGAGTTAAGGATACCTCATCCTTGCTCTTTCAATTAGCGTTTCTAAAGGCCTTTAGGATCGGTGGATAGACAGGGCTATTGAAATGCCATGTTTTATTAGGAATTGATCTCCTGTTAATAGGCTTTAGGCAAATTAGAATGGATTATTTTACTGGAAAACGGAGGGAAATGGGAGGAACGTGCAGTGTCACCGGCCCCTTCCCCATCTTTTCTGGGATCAATAGAGCTCCATCATGCAACCCAAATCAATGGAAAAGCAGGAATAGATGATCATCAGAAGGGCCTGACATTAGATCATACACTGCCTGCTGTGTCCTTTCTCCCTCTCCAAGCCAGGAACAGCAGCCAGTGGTCCTGGCGTCCTCTGGGGAACATTAGGTTCATAAACCAGGGAGGAACTGCTATTGGAAAAGCAATGAAGTATTAGTGGCCCCTGTGCAGTCGTAAGGCTGTGGCTGGGCCCTTCTCAGCGCAGCCCGGATTGATGTGCTGGGCTCCAGGGCTGCTTGGCTCTCCTGGAAATGGTGTTTGCAGATCCTTAATCCAACAGTGAGAAATGATGATGATTTTAGTGAGATGCCCTGCAAGAAGGAGAGGCAGGGACAGCAAAGGAAGGATGCCTCAGGGGGTGGGGAGGACAAAGCTTATCCTCCTCTTGCTTTCCTGCCCAAAACATTTTCCCTACTTTCCAAGGCAGTACCACAGTTGTGATTGCTCCCTCACACCCAGGCGGAGGCTGCAGGGTCTGATTCCATGACCTGAAGGATTTTCCCTTTGAAATCCACCCTTGCAATCTTCCTGGCAGCCATTTAATCCCCTCCCCTGGGAACTGGGGCAATTTCATGGCCAAAATAAGCCACCAGTGTGACTTGAGTGAGAGCTGCTGGAGCAGCGGCTGGAAGCACTGGGGCAGGAGATGATGAATTCCCTGGAACTTCATCAGCCCAGAGGCTGCTGACGCTGCACAAAAGCAGAGTGGTGGGGAGGGATGGCTTGGAGGAGAGGGGCATGGTTCACCAAGCTCCTCTTCGGCTTAGTTATTCATTTAATTATTTGTAATGACTCTCATCCACCCAGCGTCTGCTCCTGTACCCGCCTGGCCGGTCATCGTGATCCTGCTCCCGACCACGCTCTCAGCAGCCCTGGATGGTTTTCAAGTGCTTTATACAGAGATATTAATTGAAGGGGGCTTTATTTTAACTCTGGTGGGACAGGAATGATGCTCTTGGGTAGGAGGTGATGGTTTTAGAGGAGTAGAAAACAGCTGAGCCCAGTTGGCACAGTGGAAATGATCCTTTTTTTATTTTGGTGCCAGAGAGCAGTCCAAACTGCTTGGACAAATTAAATAGAAGTGAGGTTGTAGCAGGAGATTGGGTTCAGGAGTGTGTTTCTGAAGTGAGTCTGAAGATAGTTTTGAAGGGACATCTTCCACTAGACCAGGCTGCTCCAAGCCCCATCCAACCTGGCCTTGAACACTTCCAGGGATGGGGCCTGAAAAACCTCTCTGAGTAACCTGTGCCAGTGTCTTTTTCTTGAATAAACCAAAACTGGACAATGTTGGATGCTCTAAACACTGATTCACTCTACGGGATCAGGCTTTGATGGGTCTGGAGTAAAGCTCCTGAAGTACGTCTGTGTGGATGGGTTTTAGCGGGAAATGTCACTTTACAGGGAGGAATAACATGCTGACAGAGGTATGTGGCCCTCTCTGGAAGGCAGGTGTTTCTGTTGCTCTGGTGAACTTCAAGATAATTTCTTTTTCGTCATAATCATGATTTATTTTCCAGCAAAGGCACCAAGTGCTTGCTACCACCAATTCCTTCTTTGTCCTCCAACCCCACCGCTCTCTCCTGGATCATTTTGAGTCTATCCGCATGATTTGGAGAGGCTTATTGTGTCCCTCGCTTCGATAACTCTGTCATACCAACCTCTATGTCCCTCTTAGAAGTGTGGTTGAGGCATCTGCCACCAGCTTGCTGGGGAAACTGTCCTCGAGCATCAGCCTCCCATGGATCCCTCAGCAGCTGGGGAGGTCCAGATAACGCTGACAAGCACCAGCTGAGTGATGGAAGGTATCTTTTACCTTCTTTCATCTCCCAGACCCATGGGCTGCTCGCCAGGATGCCTGTGGGTCTAGCCATGGCCAGGGTGGGAGCTCAGAGAAGGCCAGAGCCTGTGTCTTTAAAGATTAATAGTGTTGTTTGCTCATTAAGGAGATTGTTTTGAAGTCAGCGCTAGCCAGAACATTCGAGTGCAAGCATCTGTTTGCTACTGGGAGAGGATATTTATTGTCTGATACTTCAATGGATGTAAATAAACAGCCAGCCCTAGATAATGTTCAGACAAACAAACAAACAGCTGCCAGAATAGGTCCCTTGGTAGTTGACCTTCGGGAAGCATCATGCTGATGTTTCAATAGCAGCCGGCTCTGCAGAGCTGAGCCCAGTGAGTGAAGCCTTCCAGGAAGAGGAAGGATTAATCTGCAGCCTGAGAGTGCTGGGCCCTGGGAGCTCCCACATGTGTTGGGTTAAGAGAGGACAAGGGAGCTCGGGGTGCTGAGCTGAGCACCTGGGGGTCTAAGGAGTGTGCATGGGCAGGACAGACATTCAGGAAGTGGGAGCAGGTAGATGATCCTGTGGTAGAGGTGATGGGTGTGTTTGTGGAGTGTGGGTTGTGCTGGACTGAACATTTTGACACACACGTGTGGTCCTGGACCCCCTCACTTGCTGCTTCCCTCCCTCTTGCCTTGCAGAGGAGCTCATGGTTCACAGGCAGCTCCCAGGAGAGATCCCAGCTGGACTGTCAGTCAGGCTCCTATCCCACAGCCCAAAGAGAACATCTTGAATATAGGAATGCCCATCAGTCAGAAGAAAACTCTATCCATGCCAGCAGCCCAGCTCCAGGTGGCGCTTGTGGCTGATGCCAGCAGAGAAGAGCAGGAACAGAGGGAACAGGTGGTGTGTGCCTCAAACTCCCTGCAGTTGCAAACTTGGGGAGCTTTCTGAGCAGAGATTGAGTCTGAGTCCCCGACTTTAGTGGTGATCACCTGCAGGTTTTGATGAGAATCTTCCTATTTTTCTTTCACTCTTGCTCTTTGATTTTTTTCACCAACCCAAGTGCCCTGGTTCCAGCGGGAGCCTTGGAGCCAGGAATAAACCTCTAAGAGAAAGTGCAGTTCTGTTGTCTGATGCTCAGGACTGTGAAGAATGTGCAGGGAAGGTGGAGATCATATGGGCTCTGTGCCTGGGGTCCAACATAAGAAAGACAGAGTTTAAGGCAGGTAAAGGGATGTCTGGAGTTAAGGGCCAGACTTCTGGCTGCAGTATCCGATCACCACCTCACTGCTGGGGCGGGGCTCGCACGGGCTGTGCAGCGTGGGTTGATGTCTGCCAGATTTTCTGGCCTTTTTCTGAATTTTCCTTTTTCTTAGCTACTAGATTTTACTAGAGAGAGAGGTTTCTGCACTTAGAGCTGTCGGGCTGTGGGTGTGTGAGCACATGTGTGTGTTTGCACGTGTACAGTGCAACGAGCCCTGTCCCTCCCTCCCTCCCTCCCCCTCTGCAAAATAATGACTTTTCAGGCAATTAGGCCAGCAATAGCTGTTAAATCACTTCCGAGTAGCTCTGTATTCCTGGTGTGAAGCCTCTGTAATCTTTTACCTGCACCAAATGCATAGGGGAGATCCCTGGGGGCTGTGCCTCCTGTCTCCATGGTTTGTTAACTCCAGCCGGCTGTTTCTCCAGCCTGCCTCTTCCATCTCCAAGCTTTTTCCCCTCTAATGGGGCCTGGCAAAGGCTGAGGACAGCGACTCAGCCCTGGGGTGATAATTGGCTGCTTACATATCTGGCGGCCTGCAGATCTGACCCTGGTGGTGCTGAAAAATCAAGGTCAAAGCAGCGAAGATGTGAGGCTGGTTTAGCACAGGGATCAGTGGAGAGTGGGGATGCTCTGACGGGAATGAGAAGCCACGAGGGACTGGGGGAGAGGCAGAGTGGAGACAGCAGACAAAGCCCCCTGACTGCTTCCTGAGAGGGAGAATTTGGAGCTGCAAAGCCTTAGTGGAAAAGAGGAAAGGCTCCTGCTGTGGGGGTATTTGATCTGCTCAGGGCAGAGCCCCAACAGGGAGCCTCCTGTGCTCCTCAGCCTGCAGCCCTTCCTGCCTCCTTCCTTTCCCCTGACTGTCCTAAGGGGAATGACTCAGCCCAAGCCGGTTGGCATCTTTGCCCTTGACCTCACGGGTGATTCACATCAGTGTCCACCTTCAAGAAGGAAGACTCAGAGTAGCTGAATTCCTCCATGAGGCACCACGGACATGAGCAAGCCCCTTGCTCCCAGGCAGCCGGAGCTGGTGGGAGTCAGGGATGTTCAGTGCTGGGCTTCAGAGCCTGAATTCTTTGTGTGTCAGGGATGTTCAGTGTTGGGCTTCAGAGCCTGAATTCTTTGTGTGTCAGGGATGTTCAGTGTTGGGCTTCAGAGCCTGAATTCTTTGTGTGTCAGGGATGTTCAGTGTCGGGCTTCAGAGCCCGAATTCTTTGTGTGCCAGGGGTGTTCAGTGCTGGGCTTCAGGCCCTGACTCCTTGGTGCATGAGGGATGTTCAGTGCTGGGCTTCAGGCCCTGACCTCTCTGTGTGCTGATGTTGGACGTGTACTGCTGTCACCAGCAGATCCATCAAAATGACAAATTAACTGCAAATCCTCCCATGTCACTGGACCAGCCCAGCAGCCAAGGGCTGCACGTGCTCCCACTTCTGTGGAGGCTGATGGATAACACGTAGCCCTGAGCACCCTCCACACCCTTTGCTGGCACAGAGAGCTCCTCTAACTCCTTTCTGTTTCATTTTCCTTATCTTTCCTGGGGAAATCATATTCCTTTGTTGTCCCACAGCAGGTGAGTACATCAAGGAAGGACAAAGATAACAATCTGTATATCACTGCTATCCTTTGCTCATACTGAGTTTCCAGACCCTTTATCATTCCCTCTCTTCCCTTCTCTTTGACTTTCTAACACAGAAGATGATTCAGGCTCAGTTTCTTGGCTGAGAGGTTGATACAGAAGGAACAAGTGCAAGGACTGTGCCAGGGAACAGTGGGAACAGGTCTTGACACCATAAGTTCTCCACAGCTTATTTCCTTTGGGTGGGAAGGGTGCTTTTTACTCAGCTGTCCAACTGCAGACTGGGAATCTTTGGTCAGGAAGAAATGGAGATCATGATGTGGGGCATGACAGAGATCTCCTACAACTTTGTTTCTTTTAGGGAAAGGTACTGCGATGTTTGTGTTACTGCAGGATAGAACATTTTCAGCAAGTGAGAGGCAACACATGGGAAACAGAGAGTGAGATCAGGAATGTGGATGCTTCTCTGAAACATGACTGTGGGGTTTGCTGCTGCACAGAGCCTCACAAAATCCGGAAGAATTCCTGTGAATAGCTCCTTTATCCTGTCTTGTTCTATATTGAAAGGGATTGCAAACCTTCTCCAGCAGCTTTTGAGCCCAAACTCTAGAAATTGTTTTTAAGAGTTAAGAAAAGTCTGTTGTTTTCTGCTTTTTCTTCTGTATCACTGGATCATTGTCAGGGATAGACCGGGACTGTGTGTCTGCTTCCTCCTCATAATCCCAGTTATTGATGTCCCTAAGTGACACCCTGTTATGAGATGTGTCTGGAATCATAAGGTGCCACGTTCGTGCAGGACTGATTTCAATATCTGATCTATGCAATCAGCAAGAGAAATAGTCTGTGTTGCACTGAGCACTCTGCAATAATAAATTGCCCCGTGGAACATTAGCAATAAGAGCAATAATATTATCTGAGTCGCATTCGAGTGAGTCAGCCCTGCAGATTTGTGTGTTTTTTTATCATCTGCTCATCACCACCACAGATTCTTCCCTCGTGCCATCATTTTGAGCATGGTAGATTTGTCCAGGCGGTGACAGGGGCACAGTGACAGTGCCAGATAAAAGTGAGAAGGCTCTGCATTGTTCTTACAGTGCTCTTGAGTTGATGGGACCAGCAGAAGTGATGAAATCTGCTTTACCCTTTCTGTGAGGAGGCTGGGGAAAATTCACTTTGTGTTGACAGTGGTTGTTGTCTGAAAGACCCAGGCCACAATACATTTGTCCAATGATTATTTTGTGTATATATTTTATCAATAGATATATATTACTGTGAGGGTGGTGAGAGAGAAGGTTGCTCAGACAAGTTGTGGCTGCCCCTGGATCCCCGGAAGTGTCCAAGGCCAGGCTGGATGGGGCTTGGATCGACCTGGGATAGTGGGAGGTGTCCCTGCCCATGGCAGGGGTTGGAGTGAGATGGTCTTTAAGGTCCCTTTCAACCCAAATCATTCTGAGGTTCTGTGATTATTTGTTTTCAGTGGAAGGAGGAAAAATCCTCACATTCTCCCTCTGTTTTTGTTGTTGCTGCACAGATCCGTGTGGATGGCACCACCAAGAACACGCTGGAGTACGAGATCGTGCAGGTGGTGGACACTGGCCCCATCCTCCGGGACATGGCCTTCTCCATGGACCATGAGCACCTCTACATCATGTCTGAGAAGCAGGTAAGGACCTCCATCAAGTCCATGGTGCTTTAAAAACCTTTTAGCTCCATCGTGCTGTGGACATCAGGGCTGCTCATGAATCTGGGCAGTGACCACAGTTCCTACAAGGATGTGCTTTGTTGTTGACCTCAGGATTTTTATGCTCATAAATCCATGGCATTTATACTCTTTTGCAATATTGAGGGGCCTGGGGCACAGAACTAAGGGGGCAGGAGCCACCCCCAGGGTTGCTTTGTCCTGCTGGCTGCAGGACAAGGAGTTGCTGCTGCGTTGTTCTCCACCCTCACCCAAACGGTGGCTGCATCTGCCACAGACACAGGAAGGTGTAACACTGAATGATTTGGCTCTAACTGGAGTTTTTGGAGAGGCTGGAGCCTCCTTGGGACACAGTGGGCAAGAGTGTAGGATGCTGCCTGCCAGGGTGCAGGCCAAGCTTAGTGTGGTGTTCCTGTTGTATTATTAGTATTACGATTGAAAATGCTGGCAGCCAGATTCCAGGGAAGGACCAATCTGGGTGTTCAACATGGAATCCTTGCTGATTTCTTGGCCTTGGGAAGTTTGCTGCTCGGGATGGGAGTAGGAGGAGGAACTACTTTTACATGAAAAATCCATCATTTATAATTAGTCCTGTGGGTGTGCAGGATTACTTGAGCTATCATACCTGGTTGATTCACAGATGCTCATGAGGAGCTTTAAATCCACAAAAAGAATGGGGGCAATGAGGAATTGTGGTGAGGTGATGGCAGTTTCCTTACAGTGCCACTTCAGTGGAAGCCACCAGTCTGAGTGGGACATGTTCACCCATACATGTTCAATGGTCTATTAACAAGTGTTACTGGTTATATTTTCTAATCTATGGGGGTCATTTCTTCTGCTCACACCACTTTATTTCAAATGTTCTGTGATGTCTCCGACCATTTTTCTCTACCGTGGATATTTATACCTAAAATTTGGTGTGGGGAGAGGAGCAACTCTGTAAATTCCTCCTGATTAAAGAGGCCAAGAGGTGCAATAACTCAGGAGAAAGGACAGGATGACAGAGCTGGGATTCTTTCTCATCTGCTCCAAGCTGGGCCAGGATGGGATGTCACTTCCAGTCCTGAAGTGAAAACAGTTCTGGTTGCTTTTTGTGATGGGGTGGGAAGCTGGAGGCAGGTGATGCCCGAGATCCTGCAAGACTTTGAGCATGACACCATTCCTTTTCCTCATGCTTTTACTGTCTGGGTCCTTTCTTTTTCCTTCTGCATGGAATGGGGATCCTTGTGGGTCAAAGCCCTGGAGCAGCACAATGAATGCCCCAATAAGCAACCCACTGATGTCAGGTTTGCTCAGTGTCCTTTTTGTGCAGGCCCATTTGAGGTCACCTCAGACACCACGGCTGACTTTGCACAGCCCTTCAGATTTACAGAGACTCCCAGGGGCTGTCTCAAACCTCTGGGGAAAAGGGCAGTGGGACAGCAACATCCATTCCCTCACATCCTTAAAACATGAAATCTGGAACTAGAGGAACAATTACTTTTTCCTCCAGAGACTTCCAAAAACTTATTCTTGCTGGTCCAGTGACTACCTGCACTTCCCTGACCATTACAGCATGAGCAGATTCATTTTGTGCTTGGCTGTTCCAAAGCACAGGTTTTATCTGGTGTTTTTAGGGCCCCAAGCCCTGTAGAGAGCTCAGGAGCTCTGAGCCCCTTGTGATTTATCAATCATCTCCTCCCACCCATCTTTGACGCCCATGGGTGTCTGTATGAGAGAGGCTGGTGAAAAAGGCAGGGAGTGTTGTTATTTAAAATCTGATGTGAGCCTGTGAAACACTCAGCACTACATCAGCCTTTGCCCAAATCTGATTTTATCTGAGGCAGGTGAGTGACAGCACTGCCAACACAGCACTACAGTCACTACCTGTGTGCTCATGATAGAACACACTTCAGTGCTAGAATAAATTCGTATTTGTAGAGCCTCAGTGAGTGGGTGCAGGGGTTTGCCTTTGCTGGAGGCAGGATTATGAACAGGCTGCCCTTAGGGAGCAAATATCCCACCCACTCTACAAGCCATGTACTAGTCTTTTATAAAAGGGTGAAGATCTGACTTATCAGAGGTTTTCACTGCCCACAGTGGTTTTGGGAGGTCTGGGGAGATGAGGGACAGGGGTTTGATGGCTTGACCTGACCTTTT
The DNA here is from genome assembly GCF_000691975.1 of Corvus brachyrhynchos. Taxonomy (NCBI): domain Eukaryota; kingdom Metazoa; phylum Chordata; class Aves; order Passeriformes; family Corvidae; genus Corvus; species Corvus brachyrhynchos. Next base: position 1,593,853 of record NW_008236807.1, read on the forward strand.
CAAAGATAGACAGGCACCAGGGCTTGTGCCATCCCTGGGGAAGGAGGAGGTTTCTCCTCCCTCTGTCTGCTGGGCTCAACCCTGTCGTGCCCCAGGGATAAGAGTGGTTCTGTTATTACCTGTGTAGTTATTAAAAGCTGTTTTCATGGAATAATAGAATCATTCAGGTTGGAAAAGGCCTCTAAGATCATAAACCTTTGGCCAAATACCCCTGCGCCCACTAAACCACGTAGTGAAGTGCCACTTCTACTTGTTTTCTGAACACTTCCAGGGATGGTGACTCCACCACTGCCCTGGGCAGCCTCTTCCAATACTTAACCACTCTTTCACTGATGAAATTTTTCCTAATATCCAACCTAAGCCTCCTCTGGTGCAGCTTGAGGCCATTTGCTCTTGTCCTATCACTGGCTGCCTGGGAGAAGACCCAGACCCCCACCTCACTACAACCTCTTTACAGGGAGCTGTGAAGAGCAGTGAGGTCCCCCAAGCCTCTTTTTCTCCTGGCTAAACAGCTCCGGCTCCCTCAGCCACTCCTCACAGGACTTGTACTCCAAACCTTATGGTTTTGCCAGACTTGGCTGCATCTCTCACCAGCCCCCCACAAGAATGGAAGCTCTGGTGATAAAGCCAATTTCTCCAGTTTGTCCCAGTCTTATCACAGCTCTGGACATCCCAGCAAGGCACCCTTTAACCTGGAACACCTAAAACAAGCTGTCACTATAAATCTGGATACAAGAAGCAGCTTTCTCATGCTGCCAGAATAATGCCCTGGCCTTTTTAAGGTCAACTTGTGCATGGGAGTGTTTTCCTCAGTGAACTTGGGGGTCCTTGTGTTGCCTGTGGGGGTTTTCCTCTGGAGCTGAACTCCCTGGGCTCCAAGGGAGACAGAACCCAGCTCAGCCTTGGAGTCTTAGGCTGAAACAAGTCCTTCCTTGCAGTTCCTCTGGACACTGAGAGGTGACAAGCAGCACTTGCCCACTCAATCAGACGTGCAATGCTCTCAGGAGCAGGATGCAACAGCTTTTCACCATTATTTGGAAATATATATTTTATAGGGAGAGTGATTGAAAGAGGGAGAAGAGATTTGTCACTGAAACCCAGAGGCAGAGCATACAAAGATTCCCTCATTTCCCAGAGCTGTGGACATCTCTGTGCTTTAGGTGTGAACATGTTTCAAGTCCCTGTTGGCAGTACAGGGAAAGGTTGGTGCACACATGGGATCTGTCAGGACTGATCTGGAGATCATCCCTTTAACTCCAGCCTTCACAAACACTCTGAGGGAGCTACAGACACTATCCCGGCTTGCTCCAAGCCCCATCCAGCCTGACCTTGGACCTTCCAGTGGTGGGACAGCCACAGCTTCTCTGGCAGCCTGTGCCAGAGATCATCACCCTCACAGCCAAGAGAACTTCTTCCTAATATTCAATCTGAACCTACTCACTCTGTCTGAAGCCATTCCCCCCCCGTCCTGTCACTACATGCTCTGTAAATCTCCTCCCCAGATTTCTTGTATCAGTGCATTGGAGGCTGGGACTGTTTCTTTCTCCTTTTCCAGTTTCTGGTGTGCAGACAGAAGAACCCTGTGCCTCACATTTCGATCTCAGGGGATGAGGAGCAGATGGGAAATGCTGGGGGAACAGGAGGGTCTCTGCTGCAGCTTTTCTGCTCCTCATCACACATTCCTGTGCTTCCTTGAGTCCCTCTTCCTCACCTAATCATCTCTGAATTTCTTTCTCTTCTCATCTGAGAAGCTCCCTGGAACTCTTTGCAGAGATTGAGATAATTCTTTCACCCCTTTCACATTCTCCCTTCCCTCTCCCTCTGATCCTTTGCAGCCCTTCCCTCTCATTTCCAGGCTTGCACTTGCTTGTGCATCACTCCTGCATTCCTGGCATCCCTGCTCCTTTGCTCTCTCCTCTCCCAGCTGTCTCCACACTGCTGACTGACCATGTCTCCTTGTTTCCTTGCTGCTCAAGTGTTGACACACCCACAGAGCGCACCTCTGCATGCCAGGAGGTGCAGGATGCTCGTTCCCCTGGCTCTGGACTGACATTTGGAAGGTCACCCACATCACCCACTAAATAACTGTTTCGGCACGTTGGACTCCTGGGTCTCTCCCAGTATTTTGCAAAGCTGATGCGACACATGGAAGCAACTCCGAGACACAGGAATCTCAGCTCTTCCCTTTGATATAGAGGGATCAAAGGGAAGAGCTGGAGAAAATAACCTTAAAGGCTCAAAATCCAGAAGGTAAAGCACAAGAGGTGTCAAATTCATATTAAATCTCAAGGATTTGAGCTTTCTCTTACTTTTGATTTACTATTGGTTAGGGAAGACTGTTCTGCAACCAGGTTCTGAGCAACCTTGTGTTGCTTATGAGCAGCTTTACCCATCCCTGGAAGTGTCCAAAGCCAGGTTGGACAGGGCTTGGAGCAACCTGGGATAGTGGAAGGTGTCCCTGCCCATGGCAGGGAGTGATATGGGATAGTCTTTAATGTCCCTTATAAAACCATTCCATGATTCTGTGTTTGCCTCAAGGAAGGAGATTTGCTGTCCCTCTCTGTGCAGGCAGGTTTGTTCCGTGGGTCAGCTTCACGCTCTGGTGGAAAGTTATGCTTTTCCCCTGTAAATTAGCAGAAAGTCACCCACAATCTGCGAATAAATCACATCTGTGCAGTGCTATCATTCCCTAAAACCATTACAGTGTGTCAGAGGTGAGACTGGGTAGGGTCATGCGTAGCAGAAGCAGATGGGTATTTTGGAGGCTCTTTTAAACTTTGGCAGCGAAATATCAAATAAATATGTACTTCAACTAAAGCGTGGCAGAAAGCACATTTGGTAAAAATTAAGTAACAGTACTGCAAATCATGTTGACAGGGTCTTTTTGGCCTTTCTGTGTCTGTTTCTCATTAAAATGGGGAAGGCTTATACCTATTTGTCTCCTGAGATTTATTCTTCTCCCCTCTGCCGCTGAGTCACTATCAGCAGCAGAATTTTTGTTTGCAAATTAGCTGCTGAAGAGGAGGGGGTGTCTGGCCAGTTTACTTCTGATTTCATGACCACTGATTAAAATCCTGTCTGCTGCTTATGTTATTGTATCAATTAGTTAAAGCAATCATTAATAACTTTGCTTAATTATGGCTTAATTTCCCCAAATGTGGTCTTTGCACAAGATATCAAGCGGCATTAACTCCTGGGTTTGGAGTGGCTGTTTCCAGGGGATTTTGTCAGTTTGAGGCTGTCCCCAGAAACACTGGCTCGAGATCACAAGCTTTAAAAATAACTCGAGAGGTTTTTTTTCCTTTCAATTTGCATTTGTTTGTTTGTGAGCCATCAGGTTGTGTGCAGACCACGTTTTTCATCATTGGGCCAGAACCAGAAAAAGCAGAAATGGCGTTTTTTGAAAAAAGGAACCTGGGATTGTCTAATAGGTGTGACGTCTTGACCTGGGGATTTAAAAGCAGCAGAGACACCCAGAAACTGTAAATTTTGGGGCTGTTGTTGCAGGTTTCTGTTGTTCTGCTGTCTTGGAGTATTGATTTAGAAGGGGCTGTGAAAGGTGACCACTGTGCACATCTGCTCTTTGGATGACTCTTTGGTGTTCTGCAGGATTTCACTACTCAGCTTCTGGAAGGGTATTGGCAGCATCATCTCTTCCTTGGACTAATTATCAGGCAGTTAGGAAGAAATTTTTGGCTGTGAGGGTGATGAGGCCCTGGTACAGGTTGCCCAGAGAAGCTGTGGCTGCCCCTGGATCCCTGGAAATGTCCAAGGCCAGGGTGGACAGAGCTTGGAGCACCCTGGGATAGTGGAAGGTGTCCCTGCCCATGGCAGGGGATGGCACTGGATGATCTTTAAGGTCCCTTCCAACCCAAACCATTCCATGATTCCATAATTGGCTGTTCCTAAACCAGACTGACATCCTAGGTAAGATAAGGGCCACCAGAGCTTCTAAGAGGCCCAAAACATGATTGAATTCACTGTCTTTGCAAAAATGTGTCACATTCATCTCCCTCTAAATCCTCCAAAGAAGAGGACTCCAAACCGCCCATTTCCTTGCCAGCTGCCCTGCTCTTGGGCAGTCCTGCACAAAATTGATAGGGAAGAGCCGTTCCTAGAGTTCACTCAATCCCTATCAAGCAATGAGTGTAATCCCAGTTGGCAGCAAAGGCAACTTTTGTTCTCTTTGATTGTTCTTTCCTGCCCCTAAATACCCCTCATTACCCTCAGCAATATCAGAGGCTGAACTCCGCTCTCCCTCACATTTGCTTTCACCTAATTAAGGGCCTGTTAAATAAGGTCAGATGCCCTCTGAGAAATGTCTGAATAGATGGAAAATCCCGCATGGATGCTCAGCTAAGGATGGAAAAGACACCGTGTGAGTCCCTGTGTTTCTCAGCCAAGAATGATAAAAGTGATTTGGCCCACTGGCAAAACCGCAGCGCATTGTGCTGCTGACTCTCTTGAAATAATTCTTCATCAGCAAAAGGCAAATTATTGCAAAAAGTCACAATTTAGCTTGATTTTAACTCGTTTGCTGCTTTCGCGTGGGTGTTTGGAGTAAGATGGGATAATTCAGGGAGCAGGGAGTTCCTTAACCTCCTGCTGTGTTGGTTGTGTGCTCCAGAAGAGATGTGAATAACTGACAAAGCTGAGCTGAGCAGGAAAGGAACAGATTCAAGGTCTTGGAGGTGCCCCAAATGAGTCATTCATGGCAAGGGAAGAAATTCCACTTGGGGCTGTCTCCGTCCCATGAGATACACAGGCAGCTGGAATTCCATCTCTTACTGTCCCTCAGCCTTTGGCTTTTCACACTTGAATTGAGCTCTTTCTATGCTTTGGAAATGCTTTTGTGAGCCAGTTGGTGCTGTATGGAAGTGCCCCACTTTGCCTGAAAACCAGGACTATGCAAAGCGCACTGGGGAGGAGGAAGGGCTGGGAGACAGTGCAGGATTTGGGAGACCTGGAGTCATTCCCTGCCTTGCTCACAGAGTCCAGGCATTCTCAGACACATGGTGTGATTCTTAGGGTGGTCCTGTGCAGGCCAGGAGTTGGACTTGATGATCCTTCCAAGCCAGGACATTCTAGGAATTTATGATTCAATGACATCACCTGTGGGCAAACCTCTGTAACTCCAGGTGTTCTGAAGGTACAGGAGATATTTCCAAGATCAGGACCTCTTTTGGAACTCTCTGCAACACCTGCCAATGACTATTGAAAACTCAGCTCTCCTCCTGACCTGTGTGCATGCCCTGATGAGAGCTGGAAAGCTCTGTAGGATCCCAAAGTTCAGAGGGACTTTTGCTTTGTCCCCATCAGATCTGAGCTTTGCTGAGTATCAGAGCGGAAAACGCTCCTTCAGAGAATAATTTGTAGCCACCCTGTCCTCTAAATGACATGAGTTAAAGCTTCCTTGATCCCATCTAGAGGAACCTTGACAAGCCCAAGCTGTGTGGAGAGGACCAGCAGGGAGCAGTTTGACAGTTGTTCACTGGAGGGAAGGATTTCATACAAAATGCAGGTCGGGACCCCTTTGCTGTATGCTCGGCCTTGCTGATCCATGCCAGAACCCTGTCTCTTCCAGGCCTGCTCCATCCCAGAGAAACGGCTTCCCTGCAAGCACATTGCATTAATCACTGCATCCAGCTGTGGGGGAGGATCTGCAACTGCTGCAGTTCTTTGAGTTCATGGATCTTAGTCGTGAACGGAGTCTAAACCTTGCCTGCTGGCAGGACATGAATTCCTGTAACTCTGGGTCAGGACACTGCTGGTGAAATTTTGGAGCTGATGAGCAGTGGGGCAGAGTGACAGATCCTTGTTGTGCCTGTGACAGAGCAGAGCACCAGGGCTGAGTCTGGATTACCCCTGGGCCAGGATTTGGGGTGCGCTTAGTCCACATTAACACAGTTTAGTGCCTTTCCCATAAAAGACCCGTGTTCAGACACAGTGGTGTTATATTTGTGCCTGAACTCTCCAGTTGTATCCTTGTCTACGCGTTCAATATTTGAGGGTAGAACCACAGCTTTCCCAGTGCCATCTGTGGATCTGCATTTGGCTTGAGCTGCAACTGAACTAATGTCAGCATTCATCTCTGAGCCTGCCAAAAAGCCATGTCCCCATGCCAGGATAGTTCCTCCACAGGCTGCTCTAAGGAGCAGCACAGGAGCTGGAGGATTCTCAGAAGGTTCCGAGGGTGCTGTGTTATCTAGAGGATGGTTTAATTCGCCTTTGGGGTTCCTTGCCTTGAGGTATTCGTGTGGGTGACACCACTGAAGGGCTTTGTCTGGCACCAGGACATGAGGAACGGGATGGGTCATTCAGTCTAACCAGGTCTCCTTCCTCCTGTACCATGTTTTTTAAGTTTTAATTGCTCTAATTCATGGGGCTCTGCTGACAGCTCCCGCCTGCCTTGCACAGGGGACAGAAAATAAGAAAGGGTGGAGGAAGGAGTGAGCAGAAATGCAAAAGGCACTTGCAGAGTCATTCCCTGGGTGAGGAGAGGCAGGAACTATCGATCCTGGGGAGCGGGTGACGGGTGGGAAGCCATGGAGACGTGTCCCCTGGGGCACGGTGCTGCCCAGCACACGGCCTGAGGGTCACCTGGCACTATTGATTTCGGTGCTGCTCCTCTGTGGAGTCAAACACAGGCTGCTCAGTACAGCTGCTGTGCTGTCCTGGGAAAAAGGAGGTGCATGTGTGGAGTTTAATGCATCCCTCTCATGTTTGAAACAAAAAACCCCCCACTCCTGTCTCCCTGAGTCCTGTGAGGCTGGTAGGTTGTGTTTTCAGCTAGGAATAGGTCAGAATATTAAGGGCAGCTCAAGGAATTTAGCTGGAAATCTGAAAATCTCCCTCCTCCCTTCCCCCAGCCCCTGACCCTGTAACAGACCCAGAAGAAGGGGAGAAGAAAGAGGAAACCTAAGAAGCTGGTGATTACATGTGAAGCCTGGCAGATCTGTAATCCTGGACTCCATTAAACATCTGTCTGCTCCAATCTCCCTGACAGCCAGGTCTCCTCCTCTCGCTGCCTCTCACAGATCCTGCATTTGCAGGTCACTCCGAGGCACCGGTTGTTAATCATCATCCCCTGCCTTGGTGTTCCCCAGCCCAGGCTGGGCACCAGAGCTCCCAGAGGGGAGGATTTGGGCAGGACAGTGCCCATGGCTCGGAGCTACAGGCACATCCACATGTCTTGGGTTGGAGCTTTTCCATCTAACACATCCTTGAGTGCTTTCCCGGATCAGTGCCCAGTGCCTGTCTGGGACTGTTCTCTTAATTATTGCATTTTAAACATGCTTCCAAACTTGTTTCCATTACAGGCTCCTGTGTCTTACGACTTTCTTTGAGGCAAGTATTTGCTCTCTTGGGGCATTTCCTTGCACCATAAGTGCACAGAATTATCATTTTCTAATGCATTTTCTATTTTTCATGTGATATCCCTGAACTCCTCAGCACACTCCACGTTAGTGGATTAATAGGAATTTCATTGTAAGACTCAGGGACAAATTTTTTCAGTGCTCCAGAGTTTGCTGTGTCTTCTGCACTCATGGCTTTGAGTCTTTCTTGCTGTAAGGCCTCTGCTAAATATCTTTCATCACTTTCTATTACTTGATACAGTCATCATCATCATATATATAGTAGGAACTGGAAAATGAAATCCATTCCACAACCTGCCCTTGAAAGGAAAACTGGCTTTTATGTTCTTTTCTATTAAAAAAAACCCCTTTAAAGTCATACTGTAATGTTATTTTTTCCCCCTTTTTCCCAGGGTTTGAGTTTTCTTCCTAGTTTTGTGATTTTCCAGTTTGTGATTGGAGACAAGAGTACTCATCTACCCTGAAAATTATTTTCTTGTTTTATTTCCTAACTGGATGAAGAAGTAATGGGAATCCTAGAGATCTAAATTAGTCTGTCTTGCTTTGTTGTTTGTTTTTGGGTTTGGTTTTTTTGTTTTGTTTTTGTTTTTTTTTTTTTCTTTAGAAAGATATTCTGAACCAGCAATCTGAGCGCTTGGTCAATACTCTGCTGTATTTTAGTTTGTAGTGTAAGCTTGGCTTTCACAGCCACTTGTGTTTGGGTGGTTGGGAAGATTTGAGGGGACAGAAAAATCCGTGCAGAAAGTTGTGTGGGTGAATCAGTGGGTGTTTGCCTGCCCCCTCAGTGGATGTTGCATGTGGACACGACAATTCCTCTGCCAAATGTCGCACGTGTCATTGCTTGGATAAAGGCTGAGTTAAGATTTTTTGAAATAATGGTTTTTTTTAAATAATAGTCCTTAAACTTTTAGCTTTACTGTCTCATCCCAGCTGCAGCACTTCTCACATCATTCCTAGGAATCCGTTCCTTTAATTCACCTCCTGAATTCACTTTTCCCTTGGTCCTGAGCTCCTGCATAAATACCTGCTCTTGTGTCCCTCCTCTGAGAGTCTGGGTCTATGGATGCCTTCATGATGGATTTATAACTTGCAAAGCCCTTTGGATTTCTCAAGGATGAAAGACAGTGTTTGTACAAGATCCCTGCCCTCATGACATAATTTGGGAAGCTTTCTCTGGAAGGAACCTTCCAAGCACTTGTGAGTTCACGTGTCAGTAGTTTCTGCCCCTAAGAGCAAAGGTAACTCACGTGTTCCCTCCAAGCATCACACCAGGAATGTGTTTTGCTGGAGTATGGACTCCAGGGTGATTCACATAATTCATGTTGGATTCACAGAGCACTGGAAAGAAGGAGATGTTTGCACTGACCTGGGCTCCATCAGGACAAAGCTTCCTTTATTCCCACTATATCCTTCTTTTATTCCATTTATTGGTTAAATGCAATAAAACAGGGAACAGTTTCTGGCAGTGAAGCCAAATGCTGCCTTGTGCCTGTAGATCTCCGCTTTCTTCCTGTCCCAAAAAAAGGATAACTCCATTCAAATTGGTAGGGAATAAACCCAAGCCATTCCTGGACACCGAGAGGTTTCCTCTTCCCCTCCAAGAGCGTTATCTCCCCCTGAGACTTCCACCTCAGGCCACGAACTGGCAGCTTGGTCATTATGACCCACTTGGCAGTGACTGATTGTGGGGATCTCTTTTGCTGCGGAAAATGTGGAACTGATTGTCTGGGCGACCCCGCTTGACCTGGGGAATTCTGCATTTAACCTGGCTTTAGACATAATAAACTGGAGTAATTAGCAGAGAAATTCAGCGGTGACACGTCTAATTGATTGGAAATGCCAGCCCCCGATGAGACCGGAGCTGTGGTGAGGGCTGTGCAGTGAAGGGGTGGTCGGGATGCTGTCAGGAGGCAGGAAAATGCAGGGAAGGAATGTGGAGCCTGCTGGAGGTTTGCTTTTCTTTGCAGCTGAGAATGCTGCAGGTTTGCTTTTCTTTCCAGCTAATGGCCTTGGTGAATACGCCATCCATCACTAATTACCGATCCCTCCACTCAGCACTTTCCCGAGGTTGAGCTCACACCTCTGGGAAAATCCACCTCAATCTCTGCACAGTCCGTCTTAACTGTGTGCTTGCAAAGAAAAAAATGCCTTCTGTGATCCTCATCTGAAAATCCAGCAGTTTGTGCCCCACCAAGGAGGAAAGGATGGGCCCTGTTTGGGAGAACATCATTTATTTCAGGTCATGGATTGATGATATCTTTTGTGTCAACACGGATCTGTGATATCCCTTCCCAGGCTTTGTGCTTCTGGACTGATGACAGTGGAAAAATTAAATATTTAAATTAATTTCTCTTTTAGATTAGTGCTTAAAAGTGGGCATTTTGCTGTCCTGGTTCATGGCAGGGCCTCAGGACTATGTGTGTGCACACCTTGAGGCAAGGTACCCTGTGGCATGGGATTGGGAATGGCCTGGGAGTGTCTCCCAGGCAGTCTTGGACGTGTTTCAGGGATGACCATGGCCAGTGACAGTTTCTGAGAGGCACTTTGGCTGCAGCTGCTCCATTTGCAGGCTAAGGGAGCCAAATGAGGTGTAATTCTGCCCTTCTGTACTCACTGGCCTCAGGACCAGAGTGCGAGGCAGGCACATGAGATTTCTCAGTGCAGGCACAGCTGCCCACACTGGTACAGGCACAGGGTTGTGTGATTTGTGTGGGTGGGTTCAGAGGCTCTACTGCTCATTGTGGCCTTCCAGTACTTAAAGGGAGCTTACAAAAAAGAGGAAGAGTTATTATTTGTATGGACAGGTAGTGATAGGACAAGGGGGGGATGGTTTTAAACTAAAATAGGAGAGATTTAGAGCAGATATTAGGAAGAAATTCTTCCCTGTGAGGGTGGCACAGGTTGCCCAGAGAAGCTGTGTCTGCCCCTGGGTCCCTGGGAGTGTTCCAGGCCAGGCTGGAGGGGGCTTGGGGCAGCCTTGGATAGTGGAAGGTGTCCCTGGCCATGGCAGGGGGTGGGACTGGATGATCTGTAAGGTCCCTTCCAACTCATTCCATGATTCCGTGATACTTCACAGGGCAGGAGCCATTGTAAAATGTCAAGCATTGAGAGTTTTTCGCTTGTAGTGCTAATTAAACATTTAAAATCTTGATGAAGAGCTTCTTATAAACAGGAGTAGAAGAGAAGAGTGGGTACATGTTTTGGGAAAGCTGGAGCAGCCCACTGGGGGAGCTGGCAGCATCCACTGGAGGGGGTATATCAACCATGTCCTACAGAAAAAGTGAAGAAAATAAAATGTGGGGGTCATTGGCCTCTTTTATCTCGTAACGTGGACACAGCCTCAGAGGTTACCACCTGTTGGAGCTGTTACTCCATGAGAACTCTCCATTTGCTAAGGTTTTTTTTCCTTCGAGGACTGGTTTTCTTGAGTTGCACCCTCCTCCCATCAACAGGAACCTCTGGAAAGCAACTCTGGGCTTCGGGAACACTTTCATATCCTGGATCAATAAATTAAAAGAGAAAAGGCAATACAGTGACAGCACCATATGCACTGAAGCATCCTGCAGAGATTGTGGAGTCTCCAAACAAACATTAGATGTGTAAACAGTGGATCAGCATTCCTTCACTGCAGACCCACTTATTGCCTTCCTGATGATTTATTTTCATTAATTTTCATAGCTAAACAGATAAAAGTGCTCGTGGCAAACATCGTAGGCTCTCCCTGCTCCCACACAACTCAGCATTCCCCCCTCCTCTTCTCCAGGCTTTCTTTTACAGCTGGTGACCAATCCACCCCCTGCTTTTTTGTGGCACAAAGTTTGCACTGCCCAAACTTTGCAGGGACTCCTTTCCCCGGTCTTCAGTGCTCTGACACTTCTGGGATGTTATTCTCTCTGCTCAGAGGAGCAGTGATAATGGTGGAGATGCAAAAAGATCTTTTAAATACTGAAGTATTTGTGTTTGATGGGTATGTTTGGGTTTGTGGCATTTTGTTTGCTTCCTCACGCGTTGTTTAGAAGGAAGGAGGATTCACACATGACAACTGCACTTAGGAATCATTTTTTCTTAAAGCAGAGGGACTATTTGTAGGTTTAAACATCAATAGTTTTGCCCCAGGTTCCTGGAAAAAGAGAAAAAGCATCTTTACTGGGCAGATGAAATTTTCTTGCTCAGCTGGGTCAGGTCCTCGGAAACACTCTGTGAATTTCAATGGGACAGTTCTATTCTTCTTCTGCTTGCATTTGTTATTTATTTTCTGCCATCCTGCCTCTCCGAGATATTAATGTGTTTTGGGTTTTTTTTCAGTTTTGCCAAAAGTCATCCTGAATTTAGTGGTCCATTTGTGA
>NW_008236807.1:1605595-1645897 GCF_000691975.1 Corvus brachyrhynchos
GCTCTGTGATTTGCTCTTAGCCTAGGATGGTGCTCTTTCTCCTGTTGGCCATGAAAATAGTCATGTGGAACAGAGAAGTGATGAAGTTATTTATTTATCATTATATACACATATAATATATATATACAAAAGAGCATGTGGTGACAGGACAAGGGGGAATGGTTTCAAATTGACAGAGGGCAGAGTTAGATTGGATATTAAGAGGAAATTCTTCCCTGTGAGGGTGGTGAGGCCCTGGCACAGGGTGCCCAGAGAAGCTGTGGCTGCCCCTGGATCCCTGGAAGTGCCCAAGGCCAGGTTGGACGGGGCTTGGAACAGCCTGGGATAGGGGAAGGTGTCCCTGCCCATGGCAAGGGGTGGAACTGGATGATCTTTAAGATTCCTTCCAGCCCAAGCCATTCCCTGATATGTAAATAGATCTTATTTATATATTATTACTGATTTTTTCAAAGATTTCATGAAAGGCGACAGCATTTTCCTAACAAACTGCCCTCTGCTTTGGGTAGGATTTGGAGCAGGCTGAGGGTAAATGAGGTTCTTTCCCCCACCACACAAGAGGTTTGTGGTGAGATGAGGAGGAAGATGATGGACTAGTTCATCAGAAATAGAACACACAGAGACCTGAACCTACTGCACATGTGGAGATCTGCTCTCATGTTCATGCCAGGTCAGAGGGCAAGAAGAAAGTCATGTCACAGAGGCATTACCTGGCACTTTTACACATTTCTGTATCCAAACCCAGCGGGATCACCTTATCTGCCAGGGAAGCACAAATGGGCTGGAAGGCAGCCTGTGCCTGGCAGGGCACAGCACCATTACAGTAATGCATCTGCAAATGGGAGGCTGCCGAGGGGCTCTGGGGATAATGGAGTGGCTGGGCTAATAAAATTAGCCTGGCATTCACAGCCTGAGCGGGGAGGAGGGGAACTGTCCCTTTCAGTTTTCCCAATCCTCCCCTGACGTCTCATTCCAGCCCAGGAAGGGAAGCAGGCGAGGGGGAGCCTTCCAGCAGAGTGAAGATGTGCTGCTGCACTGATGCAGTGCTGGGGCTTTCTGGAAACCCAAATGGCCGGGCTGTGGTGGTTCCACCTCGGTGACAGTGCGAGCACAGGCTCCGGGAGCCCTGAGCCACCGTCACGCTCCGCCAGCCACCCTTCCCTCCAACGGGGCAAAGTTGGAAATACATTTGTCACTCGAGCTCCAGACAGCAAACGAGGCTGATTTAATTAACCCAGGGAGCCCTGCTGGCCTTGTCTTCGAGAGCTCAGGACAGCAGGATGTGGATGAGTGGAGGCAGGGAGAGGAGGGAGAGGGGAAGAGGGCAAAGACATGAGGTGGAGCATCAGGAGCCATCTCAAAGCACTTTGCTTCTCACAACCGAAAGCCCTCCACAATTAGTCTTGATGTGATTTACATCTGCTTTAAGGCATCTGCATAATGGGGCATAATGCACAGGAAATGCAGTCACGAGCTCCTGAAAGCTTTTGGGGGCTGACAACTCCTGCAGAGCACAAAATCTCCCCTTTCCCCTACAGCTGGAAGTGAGTCCAGCCTTTACAGAGCGTGTGCTGGTAGGCTGAAATGCCAAAAATCTACCTTTCAGTGTGTTTGAACTATCAGCTCTATTCAGGAAGTGTCCAGACTTGCCCTTCCTTTTCCACCTTCCCAAAGGATTTACTGGGACCTTGAACTTCTTACTGAAACACCGGGCAGGAGGATTTTCATCTCTAGCACAGTAAAATCCAGGTGAAGTCGTTTTGCTGTTGGTCAGGGGCAGAGCAGGGGCTGGGGGAAGCTGGACCACCTCTGCCCACACCTGGCAGGCTTTGGTGGGCAGGTTTGCTGTGAGAGGCATCACTTCTGCTTGTAGAAAGTCACCTTGGCCAAGGAGCTCTGAAATTTTAATGCTGCCCACCAAATATTGACTCTCTGAGGGCGTCTGAGTAAGCCCTTAGTGGAGAAGTCGATATTTGTCTGATGTTTCAATGGATAATGTTGCTTTTCTCTGAATTTCCTCTGGACTCTGCTGGCCTCTCCCAAACCCTCTGCACAGTGGCAGAAGCAGGATAAAGACGTGGGAGGAGGAGGGAGTGCTCCCTTTGGAGGGTTGCTGTGTGTTATCCACTTCTCCCTGCCTTGATGAGGCTCTTTGTTGGGTGCCCCTCTCTCAACTCAGTGTTTGAGCCTGGTGTAATCACTTCCAGCACACAGCAGTCCTCTCCCATTTGGCTCTCCCTCGCTCTCTAAGGAATTTGGACAGCCAAAATTTACCGTGGACGCAGCAGAAATGTTGCAGTAAATCCAAACGTATCAGGAATTTTCCGTGACAAACATTCCTCTTCCCACTGGAGATCAGTGCAGGATGATCTTGTCACTTCATCCTGAGTGGACCTGAGTGGGTCCTGTCAGGCCTGCTGGGAAAAGAGGCTCCAGATGAGATTTTAGGTAGGGTTGTAGCCATGTATTGGCAATAGAAAGCAAATGTGTTTCTGTTCCCTTGCTTTACTGCAGCTCCTCAGTTGAATTCTGCAGCAAAGGCTCCATTCTGCCCTTGGACATGGTCATTCTGCCTCCTTGGGACATTTAGCATCTGTCCCCTACAAGTCTGAGCTGCAGAGGAATCCCAGTGGGGTAGAAGTAAATATATTGCCTTCCAGGTAGCAAAATCACTGCTGCAGGTTAGATTTCTGCCAATTTACCAACCATCAGGGACTCAGTCTAAGTTGGCCGTGCCTCCAAAGAAAGAATAATCCTGTAAACAATGTAGCTCTAATCTACTGAACAATTAAAGAACTTGTTTCTGATTGAAGTCGAAATTCATTATATTTCCATTTGCAAGGCGAGCTGGGCAGATTTCAAAATAAGTGAAAAAAGGAGCTAATTTATATTTCTGTTTGTGCTTGTAGCAGCTAGTAAATAAATCCAGGTGCACAAGGGGAGTTGGGAGACTTTAATTTCAATGGCAGCTTGGGCGTCTGATAGCTGTGGGAGTCTGGACTTAAAATACATGCAGAGGAACAGTTTTCAGGAGCGAAGGGCACAGGATCTGTGGGTGCATCTTCTTTGCTGTTTTAAATGTAGTCACAGAATCCCAGAAGGTTTTCTGTTGGAGGGGATTTACAGATTATCTCATTCCACCCCCTGCCATGGGCAGGAACACCTTCCACTATCCCAGGTTGCTCCAAGTTCCATCCAACCTGGCCTTGGACACTTCCAGGGATGCACCAGCCCTAATCTGACTTTCCAGGGCTGATTTTATCCCACCCAAATGCCGGTTGATGCCTTCACAGATCTGTGGCATGTCTGAAAGTCATCCACAGCTGGGATTGATATTTTTGGGGGGTTCACCTCAGCAGGGCAGCTTGGACAGGCAGGAGGTCTGATCAATATTTATCTGGCCAAGAAAGGGAGTGAATGATGCTTGTATGAGCAGTGTCATATTTAAAAGGTGTCTCCACTTGACTGGAGGTCACAGTGTACACTCTCCTTGAGTGGTGGCATCATTTCATAAAAAAGCTTTTTCATTAATTAAAGTCCCTTAACCTTGGGTCCTGCTCAGGGTTTGGTGTAGAAGCTTAATTTTTCTGATCAATATATATTACCATATTTCCTAGAAAGAAGCTTTCACCCCCTCAATTAGCCGAGGAAAAAATAATTGTGTGCATTTGAAAGCATTTTGTGCCTCTAGTATCCGTTAAGTAGATCAGAGCTGCAGTTTTGTTGTTCTTATGGACTTTTGTCCATATCAGTTACCCAAAGGAGCAGAAAGCATTGTTTGCTCTCATTCAAATGACATTTCAACAAATGCCAGGGGAAAATGATGATTCTGTTCTGCCTTTTTTTTTTAAGCTTGAGAGAGAGGGGATGAACTCATGAAAATACCCCAGCCCGTGAAGCAGGAGTTTTGGGGTTGAGATTTCTCCATGGTCTCTGTGTGATCCCCCACAAGTCACTAAAGGCCACAAACAGCTCCTTGCAGCAGGGTCGGGCATTCATTTTTATGTAACACCCAGGGCCACTGATTCTGATGAGGTTTCCAGCCAGGAAAATGCTTATTAATTTATCCTCAGAATTAATGGAATTGGGCAGGAGAGGAGAACTCTTTCATCTCCCAAACCTTCCCTCGCTTCCAGCTTCCAGCACTCTGGGAAGCCTTTGGGCAACTTTGCGCTCACAATCCAGGGGCACAATGCAGGTGCCCTCAGGCCCCCAGCAAATGTCCTCCTTCCCTCCTCCTGGGCTGGAATTAATATTCTTATTTCAATCCCTTTGTATGGGAAAACCTAAAAATTAATTGCCTGTGCACAAGAGAGGTGAACAAGCAGATGCCCAGGAAAGCACAACAGAATTATTGGGTGATTCTGCTTTAATTAAGTGCATCAGAGAGCTGGGAATGGTGGGGCCCCGTGCTTGGTGCCAGTAACATCACTGAGAGGAGGATGTGAAGGGATGGCTGCTGCCAAGGGATGATGGAAGGTACTCAAGGAGTATAGAAAGCTATTTTAATTCTGGCTTCCTTTGAGAAAGCTGGAGCTCCAGCCAATAACCATAAAACTACTGGGGCAAAGCTGCAAATGCACCAAGGGCATCCCTCAAGCACTTATCTCTGTGAGAAGGGACACCTTTTATCAATGAGATGGGAGCAGAGCTGCAGCTGTGAATTCCCTGCCAAAAAAAGAGCTGCAGGCAGTATTTTCAACCTCTGCCTGAAGCTGGCACCATCCAAGCCATCCGAGAGGGGGGAATCTGGGGACACCCACCCTGCTGTGCAGGTGAAGCAGATGAAGCATCCAGAGAAAGAACCCGGACACCTGCTGGTGGTGGGAGAGGGAAATTGGCCCTTTCAGGGTGAAATACACTTAACTTCTTGCAGGTTGAACTTTAGGATAACGTGAGGTACCCTCAGCAGCTGCTGCTTCATGGCAGGCCTTGCAAAGAGAGCCGAAGCAGCTCATTTTAGGGAGTTATTTACAATGTCTGTCAAACGTGCTTTTTACTTCAAGTCCCCTCTCTACCACAGCTAAGGGATCTTGGCTTGTCTTCAGTGTCCATGCTCTTTTTCCTCCAGATTCCCTGATATCCTTACAGAGATGCTGGGGACTCCGGCTGTGCCACCAAGGAGCTCAGATTTTTGTCCAAGGCTCACACCCAAAGCAGAGATCAGGTTGTTGGCAATTATTCCAATCATTCTGTCACAGTGTCAGCACGTGGCTTTGTCTCTGCTGGCCAATCAATACTTTTCCCCCCAGTGAATGAATTCTCATCCCTTTGGGAGGGGGCAGCAGATCTCTTTCATTTCTCTCTGTCCCCAGCTTGCCCAGGTTGTTGCTCTGTGCATCTGAAGTGGCCTGAACAGTGATGATTTTGGGGTCTGCTACCCAAAGAATGACCAGAAATGGATTCTGAGAAGTCACATAATTATATCACTTCTTCAGCTTTGAGTTGGAGTGCTTGGACTGAACATTCTGGCAAGCCCAAGCTGTGCTTGACTTTAGAGCCATCGAGATTTTCTTGTCACCTTCTGCTATTCTGGCTCCCAGGCACTCTGTGAAGGAGAGATCACACTCCAGGGACACAGATCCCACACTAGGAGATGACCCACCTGAAATTAGCAGCATGGCTCAGACATCGAGGGGTGTCAGGATGACTGCAGCTAATCCTCCAGTAATTAAAGTCTTTTTAGCCCTTAGTTCCAAGCCTTTAAAGACCCAAACCCACATTGTTGCTTTAGGAAATGTGTCCGGGGCTCCCAGAGGCGAAAGTGCTGACAAAGAGCTCCAGAGAAATTAGGAAAATCAGTGATCCATGGCAAAGCCCTTCAAGGACATTTGTGGGGTTGTTTCTCAGAGTGCATCAAGCACAGAGAGACACAGGGAATTTGTGGAAATGGCTCCCTGGGGGAGCTGAGGTGTGGAAGCTCCTTGTCTTGGTTCTTATGGACAAGTTGCAGTAGGGATCAGGACACTCCTCCAAAAAGTTTTGTTCATCTCCTGGGTTATTTTCATTCTCCTCTCACCTTCTGGGCACTGCACTGATTCAGCAGCTGATCCTTGGGTGTGGGAGGATGTTCTGTTAAACCTTGGAGTTGTGCCTCCATGTATAAAGTTGTTCTTTGAATCACAGAATCATTAAGGTTGGAAAAGCCCTCTAAGATCCTCGAGTCCGAGCATTAACCCAGCACCGCCAAGCCCACCACGAAACCATGTCCCTAAAAGCCACATCCATGCATTTTCTGAACACTTCCAGGTTTCTGTGTATCAGGAAGATAAACTTAACAAAAAGCCCCAGATTGAGTGCTAAGGCTTTAGAAACAGCTAAAGATGGACTTAAAGTTTGAACCCCACTGAAGAAAAAGAAAATGCAAATTATCTCCATTTATCATCATAACTGGAACCTCAAAGGTGCTGTCAAGTCTTGGTAGAGGTGCAGTGGGAGGGCTGGGCATGGCCTGTGAATGGAATAACAAGGAGCTGCAGGAGAGCAGTAAAATTGAAAAATAACTTCAAAACTGTGGAGATTTTGGTGCATCCAGCGTGGTGTTGCTACCAACAAGCCTGAGACGACTGTGAGACTTTGGGCAGGGTTAGAACTGTGGCCAGAGAGGAAACTGCTCTGAAAAATTAGGAGAATATTGGGGTCTTCACTGGAGTTTTGTGCACAGAGACCTTGCAGGCCAGCCCTAATCACAGCATATCCTCCTCACAACAAATGTGCATTTTGTCACTGGGGCGGTGTCCCAAATCTAGCCCAGCATCTCAGTGCCTGAAGGCAGAGAGGAAATCATCTGGCAAAGATCAGCTCCAGCCTAGTTCAGCTGAGAGTGAACAGCCATCTCTAGTATCTAAAGCAAACTAAACCTCTTCCTTTCTGTGTGCCCACAAAGGTCCTGGAATTCTGCACTGCTCCTTTAATTTTTATGGCATTTTGCTTCTTTCTGTGGTGTGCAGGAACTTGCAGTCTGCTCGTAACAACATAAGATCACAGCGTGGTCTGCTTTATGTCTGCATATGTACAGAGACACACAATGTTTCTCCCAGCATGCAGAATGAATAAATTCTGGAGTAATTTTTCATTGTTGCCTTTATGAGCTTCAAGAAAAAAAAACAAACCAACCCAAAACCCTCAAAAACTTATAAATAATTTATTCCAATGAAATTGCAGTTTATTATGCTAGACTTTAGACAGCACTTGGGATCCTGGACATCTTGTCTCTATTTTTTCTCATTATATCTATATTTTTTTCAGGGAGTCCATGAAGTCTGTGTGTGTATTCACATGTGTGTGAGAGCAAGTGCATGTGAAGGTGAGAAAGGGGCACAAAGAAATGTGGTTTCTTTCTATGTCTACATGAATCATAGAATGGTTTGGGTTAGAAGGGACCTTAAAGATCATTCAGTTGAATATTTGTAAAAAATGAGATCCAACCCTCTGTTTTGGATGTGCAGGCTCCCTTCATAACCCAACACAAGTGATGGATTCTTGACACCTCTCTCCAGAACAGGACCGGTCACTGGTGGTCGCTGGGGTTCCTGGCAAGCTTTTTTTTCATTCTAAACAGCCATTTAAAATACACCAGAAGAACTGTGTCCTCTTTGTATGTACACATATGGGCAAACACGTGTGGGGTTTGTGCAGTGGAGCACAATAACATGATTTTATGTGGTTGTATAATTAGCAAATTCCAGTTTTCTTATCATGCACGTACAGGTGAGCACATGGGTGAGTACAGAAGTGTCTGACCACAAGACACTTGACTGTGTAACATTATCCAGTGTAATGAGACACTAGGGAAAATAAACCCAGAAGAAAAGGACAAAACAACCCCCAATCTGTGTGGGTTTTTTGAGGGTCTGCCTCAGAAGCACCAAAAAAAGTGATGTTCAGGGTTATCTTCCCAGCTTGTGGTAGCTGTTGAGGGGCTGAGGTTTCCTAGACAGTCACAGAATCATAGGGTGGTTTGGGTTGGAAGGGATCTTAAGGATCATCCCCTTCCAAACCCCTGCCATGAGCAGGGACACCTCCCACCAGACCAGGTTGCTCAGGGTCTCATTCAACCTGCATTAGCAACCAGGCTGCTGGCCTGGCCTTCAAGAAACAGGGCTTTGCCACTGACCTCTGAGGTAAATAATTTGTTTTCTCTCTTTGTTATTCTGATCTGTAGGAGATCAATTAATTCAATTTCCATGGTCTTGAAGCTCCTTTCTCCCTGAATTTTCTGCTGCTCTTGTCCATTGAGATGTGGACCAGAATGTCTTTTACTCCATGTCTGCAGTGGGGCTGGGGTGGGCTGGCCTTGGCTGGACACCAGGTGCCCACTACCCAACCAGTCCATCACTCCCCTCCTCAGCAAGACAGAAAATGAGATGTAAAAAAACCTGTGAGTCAGCATAAAGGAAGTTTAATAAAGCAGGAAGGAGAACTGTGCACAGAAGCAAAGGAAAACAACAGGTTTACTCTCTATTTTCCATCAGCAGGTGATGTCCAGACACTTCCCAGGAAGTAGGACTTCAGTATGTGTGGCAGTTTGTGAGACAAATGTTTTACTAACAAATACAACTCCTCTTCCTCCTTCTCCTTAGCTTTTATTGCTGAGCAAACACCATATGGGCTGGAATATCCCTCTGGTCAGTTTGGGACAGCTGTCCTGGCTGTGTCCCCTCCCAGGATCTTGCCCACCCCCAGCCTGCTGGTGAGGGGGGAATGTTGGAGAGACAGCCTTGATACTGTGGCCAAAACACTGGAGTGTTACCAACACCTTCCCATCTGCCGGGGCCAGCACTGTGAGGGATCTGGGAAAATTAACTCCATCCCAGCCAGACCCAATTCGAGGGCACAGCACTGTGGGATTCTCCTCTCAGCAGGGAAATCTTGCCACATAAATGAAATAGCAGAGATAAATGGCTGCTTCGCCACCAGGCTCATTTAGCGGCTGATGCTTGAAACTAAACAACCCACAAATTCACTCAGAGGCGCGTGGAAAACAGGGAAAAGCTGGGAAAAGCAATGCCTGAGCTCTTCCCTTGCTGATTCCAGGGGCTGGTTTGCATTGGTAAAGACAGACTAAAACCTGGGATGTGACATCGCTGCAAGATCAGGTCTTAGGGAGATGAGACAACCAAAGCAGGGGGGCACAGGGTCGCTGTTGCTCCCGATTGTTGCTGTCTGTTGCTCAGGCACGCTCCAGGATCAGCATTTCCAAGCGAGCCCGGATCTGTATTTCCCTTAATGTGCCACTGGCTGCTTCTCCTGACCTCTTCCATGCTGCCTATTACCTCAGCTCTGCTTCCCCTCCCTTCTGATCTAATTACTAAAGCACACAGTGGAGTCTCTTGGCTCAACAAAATTTAATGACAGTGACAACAGAGGAGGATAATAAAGATAAATCAGCTGCTCCCAGGAAGGAAAGATGAAGTAAGAACAGACTGAGTTAGAAGGATACACCATGAAGTGACCCCGGCGTGTGCACATCCCTCATCATCCCTTTTCTCTCAACATCTGTGGTTTTTTTTGCTTTTTGGGGGATTTGATAGGGAAGAGAAGAGAGCAGAGGGGACCAAGGTGCTGGAGATTTCTGCCTCAGGCATGTACTTGCTGTGGAATTTAGGGCCCATCACCACCTCTTCTCCATCTCCTCCCCAGGCTGGAGGCTGAGAACAGACCAGGAGAAATCTTTCATTATGGAAAATTGTAATGAAGATCAGATCTGGGGTTTTCATCTCATCCCGAGATCTGTGTATTCATGTGATTCACAGAGTTAGTAAAGGGAAACGGAGTTTGTGAAGGAGCACCTTCATTCCCAATGCCTATAAATCCCTGGGCGCTCCAAATCTTGTTAATCCAGCCTTTTCTGACAAGATTTCTCATGGAAGCTGATGGAAGCAGAGCCTGCAGTGACTGTGACTTCTGAAACCTTCACTCTGACATTCACCATGTTTCCAGTTGCAGAGCATTTCCTTTTTAATGATAATTCCTAGGGAAAAAACCCTCACTCTTTAATTGCAATCAAGTTCTTCTCCTCTCCCCTCCCACCAGGTTGTTAAATGTTTGCAGTGTTGCTCTAAACAGCCCAGCACAAAACAGTGAGCTGTAGTTGAGACCTCCTGCAAGCTCTATAAACTTAATGGACATCCTCAAGAACTTTAACTGGGAAGATTTAGTTCCCGAAGAAGCAGGAAACAAACAGCCAGAGCAGCTTTGTCTGCCTGTTGTCCCTCATTTTGCCAGAAACAGCTGTTCACGCTGGGATTAGCTCAGAGGTTTGTACTGAGCAGAGTCTGACTCACAAGAACAAAAACAGGAGATCATTACATCTCAGTGCAGGCTCCAACTGCTGCGGGCTGCACAGGGAGAGAGAAAATTAACTGGAGCGGGAGCTCAATCTGCAGAGATGCTGCACAACTTCTGCGTGTGACACAGGAGAGGGAGACGGGAGCACATCCAACTCGGCAGGGCTGGGATGGAGCTCCAGCCAGAGGGATGGAGGAGATCACTGCCAGACTTCCCTTAATGCAGGATTCATGTGAGGCAAATGCTCAGAAGAGGAGGAACAAAATTAATTATTTAATTTAACAAAGTTGCTACTTATGCAGAAATTCCACTTCCCTCCCGACAGTGAGTGATGAGAACAATTTCCCCATCTTTTTGAGACAGGTGGCAGAGTCTTCACCCTCACATAAATTTCACTTTGAAGGATAATCTCTGAGTTAGATTAGAAGCATTATTCCAACACCTTAATGGAAGGTGTCTCTGCCCATGGCAGTGGGGCTGGAATGAGATGATCGGGAAGGTCCCTTCCAGCCCAAACCATTCCATGATTCCATGAAAATGGGTGGTCTGGGTTAGGAAGTCATGTTGGACAAATTATAAGCGTTGGAAAAAATGGGCAGAAACACAATACAGCACTGATTGAGGGCTCTCCATCCTCAGCTTACTGTTATAAACAAGGAACCAGCACCCCTCGACCCGACAGGACAGTTTAATAGCGTTTGGAATATCGGAGAGCAGCTGCTGATTTAGCAATGACTTATTTTCTTCTAATAACTTATTTTCTAACAGTGATGAAAGCTCTGGGGTGGGGGAGAGGAAAGCAGGAGGTTAAAAGGTTGCTCGGACAGTCTTTCACATTAAATCTGTGCTTGCAGCTCAGGGGCTCCTCTCTACTTGTCCTTGTCAGGGAGTGGCTTCTGGTTGGATACAGCTCTGCAGACTGTTCTTGTAAGTCCTGAGGAGCCCACAGGGCTTCACCAGACAGGCTCTCAGCCCCAGTTTGATGCTGATGTGAACTCAGGGTCACCTTTCTTTGTGTTTCTGTCTTCCAGGCAGGACTTCCCCCCACCCTTCAGCCCTGTAACATAATAAACAATGCCCCGAAATGCTCAGTAAGCCCATTCCTCCGTGGGTAAGTCATCATTGCCTGGAACAGAGCAGGCTGCACTTCCATCATCTGCTGAGGGCTGCTGCTAAGTTGGGGTTTTTTTGCCTTAGTTTATTTTTGCACTACTCGCCAAATAACTCAGTGCTGTCATGGCTCAATGGCTGAACTGCACAGCACCAAAATTCATGAGAAATCCCTCCTGACAACAAAACCTAGAGCTGCTGCCTTGGGCTTACCTGGCACCTTGGTTGGCTGTTATTAATGCTCCTGAAGTCCTGGCTACCCTTCCACGTTGGCCAAAGATCCGGAGTTGTGTTTTACTGCTCAGCCCCACCAGTTCTGCCTTGCAGGAATGGTTATTTATAACCATTTATCCCCTGGTACCATCTCTTACTTCTCAAGTGGGGAAACAGATGAAAGATCCCATTTTCCCCCTGTTAAGTCACCAAGTGTTATTTTGGGCGCCTCTTGGAACTGATTCATTGTCATCTTGCAGAGTGAGGACATTGGAAGGCTCTGCCACGTGCTGTATTGATCCCTTCACTTGATTAGTTGGTGTATTGAATACCCGTGCTTTTCTAATCTAATTAATGCAAGATAAATACTCCATGCAGGGGCCTGGAGTCACGTTCCAAGAGTAATCAGGGACTGGGAGTGATTAAAACCAGAAGGCTTCAAGGATAATTTATGGACTACTTGACACTGCTGGCAGGTTGGGGTATTTTGGAGGGCTCTGTGTGGTCTCTGGCTCAAAATTGCCCCTTTGGCGGGCTCCACATCCAAATTCCTGCTCATCCCTCAGTAAGACAGCTTTGGGTTTGAAGGGGTTTAATCTCTGGGGTGAGATACCAGCCTGGAAGTCAGGACATCTGGTTTCACATCTCAGCAGCAGTGGGAGGACACTGTGCCAGAAAGGCAGACGAGTCACTTCATCTCTGACCTTAGAAACATCACCACATGTCATGGTTTGATAAAAATACTCAGCACCAGGCATGTGAGGACTTCACTCATACTTGGGAATCTGTAAGGAAACAGAAATAAATTACTGAGATGGAGCTCAGTTCCAGTTTGTCCCTGTTTCAAGCCAGATCTTGGTGTTTCAGGGCAAATGAATGCTCTGGATCAAGAGGGGTAACTGGAATAGGGAAGGTGATTGTGGTAATTCGTGTCACATGCATTAATTAATTAACTCACCCCCACTAGGATGGAAGTAAAACCATTACTGCTGTGAGGAACAGGGAAAAGAGGCAGTGGTGATTTTCATGCTGCAGATGTGGTGAGATCCTGGGAGTGAATTCAGTTCCAGTCACCTCCTGAGGTAAACCCTAACTCATACGGAAGGAAGCCTGGCTAGGTGGATTGTCACACATCTTCCCTCTGCTTTGTGCTCCATCAGTGGTGGCTCTCGTGACACCCTGGCCATGGGATGTTCATCCTCCCACACCTTGACGAGCACACAGGAGGAGAAATGAGGAGAGGAAGGGTGGAATTCCAGTGCAGTCTATGGAGAAACTGCTCTAAAATGTCTCCAGAGTGTGGGACAAGAGTCTTCTGTGAGATGTGGTGAGCAGTGGGGGTTGGGCCAAGGTCCACCTGCCCCGATTGCAATTATTCCGTGGTTGGAACGGTGTGAAAATTTTTCCAGGGAATGGGGAGCCCGGGCATGGGGTCACTGATAGGAATGGGAGGGCCATCTATTCCAATCCCTTCTTTTTGCATCTGTGTTTTCCCAGGCGAGAGCACAGCTCATGCAGCCAGGGGAAGGCAAGGGCAAGTTCAGCAGCCAGATGTAATTGCATTTTCCTCCACAATTGCCTCCAGGGCTGAACCACGGCCCTTCTGCGCCTGCCTCTCTCCTCACAAAGCATCAGAGAGAATTGGTGTAAAATCCAGTTAAAAGGCCACTCTCGGGTCTCAGCTGCTGCAGCACAAATTGCGGATGAATTTCCCCTCTCCTGTATCCGCCTGATGGGTTTTGTCACCCGCCCCATATGGCTGGGTTGGATTTCTCCTCTCAGCCTGGTCATTGGTCTCTCATCACAACCCCTGTAGCTGCTCGTGAGCTCTTTCTGAGCAGGGCTGCACTTCAGGCTCCCTGTTTTACAGCAGTGTCATTACACAAAGATTTCTCTTCCTACACGTGTAAAAGGGAGCCCGAGATTAATGGGGTGTTGGAGTGGATAATCACAAATCCAGCTGCCCCGAGGTAGCTGAGAACAGAGATGGTGCAGGGCAGGGGAAAAAGGGTAGTGGGGCCTGAGGGAGCTTTGTAGGGTACATTTATCACACTGTTGGCAGAGAGATGCAATTTATATGGACGGAGCATAAATCCTGTTCGAGTTGCAGGAGGCTCTATATGGGCAGCTGAGCACCTGGGCCTGCTCTGATGCTGGAGACTGACACGTGCTGCTGTGGTCATCCTGCCAGCTCTCTGCTGTTCCCCTTCCCATTCCTGCATTTCCTCTTCCCTTTCTCATCTTGGTAATTTCCATTCTCAGCCCTCCTAAGAGCCAGCCCCTCTCCCAAGCTCTGTGGGTGCAGGTGAGCAGGAAGGGCGTTTCCCTGTGCTCTGCTCACTGGGAGACCTCTCTGCTGGAGTTACTGAGTTATTGGAAATAATTGGAGTTACTGGATTATTGGAAAACCTCTGCTTTCTCCTCTCTAAGGTGTTCCCCCAGGAGCAGGTTCTGCTCCAGGGATTGCTCTCAAAAGACTTCACAGAATCACAGAATGGTGTGGGGTGGAAGGACCTTAAATCTCATCCAGTTCCACCCCTGCCATGGGCAGGGACACCTCCCACCATCCCAGGCTGCTCCAAGCCCCAATGTCCAGCCTGGCCTTGGACACTCCCAGGGATCCAGGGGCAGCCCCAGCTGCTCTGGGAATTCCTGCCCAGCCCCTCTCCACACTCCCAGCCAGCAATTCCTTCCCAATCTCCCATCCATCCCTGCCCTCTGGCACTGGGAAGCCATTCCCTGTGTCCTGTCCCTCCATGCCTTGGCCCCAGTCCCTCTCCATCTCTCCTGGAGCCCCTTTAGGCCCTGCAAGGGGCTCGGAGCTTTCCCTGGAGCCTTCCCTTCTCCAGGCTGAACAGCCTGGGAATAAGGACACTGTCATACTGGTTCTTGCTGGGTTTCATGCTGCACCTCCATACCTTTCCCAAAAATCTACCAAGCATATCTCCCCTATATCATTAATTTTCCTCTCAACATCTGATGGGAAGGCTTGTGTGCTTTTTCACAATCCTGAAAAAAGCCTTTTCCTTTTGGTTTTACGTTTTAGAACACAGAGGAACAATTTCTCCATTATTCTGTCCCTGTCACTATACAGTCACTCTTCCCTGGATTTTGGCCATCCTTTGTGCACCCCCAGTTTCAACTTCCAATTTAACAACCACAAATTTGTTATTCAGCGCCAGTCTGCAAACACACACACACACACACACACACACACACGGAGGAGTCCCAAGAACTTGGAATAAGCCTTGGAAATGAAATAGTAAATAGAGACACTCCTCCCTTCCTCACACATGCTACGTGTTGCTCCAGCAAACGTTGAATAAATCACTGAGCTATGGGGTAATAAATCTTTCATGAGATTAGGACCATCTGAACTTCAGCGATTGTGTGGGGAATGTATAAATTTCACATGCAGATATAGAGTGAAAAAAAAAAAAAGAATCTTTAGATTAGTTATTAACTTTGGAAACACTTGATGAGTTTTGATTCATTAAGTGTTTCAAAGTCTTGTTAATTTAATAAGTACCGATGAGGCTGTAATGTAAGACAACAATCAGTAATTTGGAGGGGGGAAATAATAAAGTAGTCATTACACAGCAGAATGTTTAATCAAAGAATGTGGAAACTTACAGTTTCACATTAATTTGAAAAGGTTGGAGATTTAAAATTAATATTAGCTCTGACACAGGGAGGCTTTCTCTACGAGCAGATAGGGTTTATATAATTGCTTAGAATTAAAATGCCTGTAAATTTAATGGCTTCACCTCTTTAACTGGATCCTCAGGCTCTATAGGTAGAATAGAAATAGACTTAAACCAGTTATGGTCCTTCAAAGGCGTTTGGAATTTTGGCAGCAAACCTCAGGCTTTGGTATTCTTCTGGTGTCCTGTGCTGGAATGGAAACAGCTTCCAGGAAACTGAGACACACCAAGGAAAACTCTATTAACCTTTGTCTACAGTGGAAACATCTCTTGTTGCCCAGAGAAGTTTTGGATGCTCCTGGATCCCTGGAAGTGTCCAAGGCCAGGTTGGACAGGCCTAGGAGCAGCCTGGGATAGTGGAAAGTGTCCCTGCCCATGGCAGGGAGTGGAACTGGTTGAGCTTTAAGGTCCTTTCCAACCCAAACCATTCTGGGATGATTCTGTGGTTATGATTTTCATCTGATTTGTTACCTGAGACTCCATTGGCAGTCGATGGAGAGACAGAGTTATTTTTATGCTGAGACCCCTCTCACTTCCTTAGGTGTGTGTACCAGGATTCCACTAATCCTTCCCTGGATCCTTCCCCCCATCCTCCCCATGTCTCTGTGCTCTCCGAGGACGGAGCATGGACAGCTGGTTTACACAGCCACGGGCATTTCACACATTCCGTTTTATCCCCGTGTCTGTGTCTGCCTGTACCTGTGAGTGTGTGGGATGTGTTGGTGCCTGTACCTGTTTGTGGGACGGAGAAGGGAAATCCAGGTGGGCATTGGTGCTGAGTGTCCAGCTCCAAGACAAAAGAGCCATTGCATAACTATTTCTGGAACAAGGGCAGCTGGATGAGTTCTTGGAGCTGTTGATGCTTCACCTTTTTCCAGGCAAGCCCCATAATTCTAAGACTTATTATTTTCACATTTCTCCTCATCCTGACAGGGTTCATTCCACCCATGACTCTTCATTTGGTGTGGTTCTGTAGAGGACAGGGTGACACTATCCCGCTAAGCAGAGAGGGAATGATGGTCTGACAAGCAGCAGGAGCAGATAAATGTGATTTAATTTGTCCTCTGTCTGGACTCAACTTAGGTAAGCAGGACAAATCTGTCCAGACACAGTTTGTCACTCTTTAAGTGTCTGTCCAGGCTTTCTGCTGTTCAAGGACAGAAGGAGCAGGGAGCAGTGTCCCCTCACAGCCGAGCTGCTGGAAAATCCAGTTAGGATTCAGCTTGGATTCACCATTAGCGGGCTGGAAAGGTGGACTAATTAGATGGATTTCAGGCCTGTGTGGGCTCAGCTTTGCTTTGGTGCTGCTGCTCTTGTCCTGTGGGACTGCTGGATATGGAAAAGAGCTGACTTTGGGAAAGCCAGAGCAGAAACCCTGCCTGGCTTTGCAAGGCTCTGCTTCCAGCATGCAAATCATCGGCTCCGGTCTTTGGGTGCAAAGGGATTTTTCCCTCTGCAGAAACTCAATGTATTTCTGCTCTCCCCTGGGAGATCTTCATTGTACTCTGGAAAGAGAAAACCCTGGACAAAACAAAGTCGGGCTATTTGAGGAATCAGTTTGCTTGGAAAGGAAGAGCCTACGTTTTTGTGGAGTTCAACCACTCTGGAGAACAACCACCCTCTAAATGCACTTTTTTTGCATCTTGGATGCATATTCTGTCCTGCAAACTATTGTTTAAAAAGATGTTGACTTTCCCCTCTTTTAAATATAGCACTTCATTTCTTTCCCCTCCTTGCAGGAGAGTAAAATGAATTATTTTTTCCTTTGCAGACTACTTGAACCATTCTCATTGCTGTTTTTCTTTAATGTCCTTTTGATAAGAGGAGAGAAAAAAACCCCCAGAAATATCCAAATTTCAGTTTGATACCAGTTCATAGGACTGGCAGACATAACAAGAGAAAATTTGTTTACTGTAATTTTTTTCCCTATCTTCTACCCTTGTACAGCTTCAACATTCTCCCAGTTTTTGGGATTATTTCCTGTGCCCACTGAACACTTTTGCTCTGTATTTTTGACCCAGTTTCCATTGGTTGCGCCCTTGGGTTGACAGGTCAGGCTTTTAAATGATCCATTTTCTTCCAAAGAAAGTCCTCACTAAGATTTTTTTTTAATGATTATTTTTATTATGTGCTTTCATGGCACCAGGAGATGAATAATGATAAGGAGGCAAAGACACCTAATATTTATAAAATTATTGCAAACTACTGTGTGTCCTCAGGTGGTTTTCTGCTCAGCAAAGAGATTTATTTTGGGGCAAATAGTAGTTTCCAAATATATCTGTATGGAGGGATGGATCATTTGTAAGCTCTACTGATCTTCCCACAAAAAAAAGAAATGGAGATTTTTTCCGAGGAGAACTGGATGTGTGATTTTCACAGCTTTCCCTTGATGTCGGGATGCACTTTGTTCTTCCTGTGATATCCATTAATTCCATGCAATGCTCAGGTAAACTGGAGGGCAGGCAGCCTTCAGTGCTGACCTGCAGCATCACAGCTCCTGCCAGATTCTGGGCCAGCGGATAGGGAGGGAAAAAGAGGGGGACGAGATGAATTGTAATAAAAGTTGTCGTTTTCCTTTGTCAAAAGTCCTGAGTCCGTCTGCAACAATGGAGTGGGAATGAAAGGATTGGCTTTGAAGAGGGAACTAGAGGGAGCAAAAAGGTACAAAAGCCTGTAATGACCATGAACACAGGGAAAAACGTTGATGTAGGCGAGGGAAGATGAAACTGATGATTCCTGAAGTGAGTTTGATCAGAAAACTGGAACAGAAGGAGACCTGGAGGGGCTGGGAGTTGGATTCTGTGTGCGTGCACGTGTTGGGGTGTTGGCGTGTGTTGGATTTGATAATTTAATTTCTTCTGCTGCTTTATTTCACTTGTGGGGGAAAAAGGAACACATTCTGCAAGAGAAACTCCAAGCACAGAGTTTTCTCTGGTCCGAAACTGAATTATTAGAGCCTTGTCTGTATAGCAACTGGTCAGACTTAGACAGGGAAAGCTCCAGATTTGAGTCAAATTAAAGAGGGGGAAGAAAGGTCTTGGAATGCTGCATTGGCCACCTTCAAACTTGGAGAATTACTTTTATTTTTACTTTGAACTTTCTTTAAAAATTATGTAAGTTACTATATGGACAGAAAAGATGAGAATAGGTTAAAAAATGTTACAGTAGTGCAAAACACTCTTCCCATTTACCTGTCTCTATGAATTCAACAGTGCAAACCCATTTGTAAAAATAAATGATGGTGTGCATGGAAGAAGTTTTTCGCAGCAGATGTCAGATTATACCACAGAGTGAAGATGAAACCCCACATTTCCTGGTTGTTTTGGGAAGCTCTGGTGCCCAATCCAGAGCCTGCTTCAATCTCAGCTCCTTGGCTGCCCTGTGTGATGTGGGGGGAACACTGTCCTCACTCTGGCACTATTTCAGGATGAAATCTCGTTCCTGTAGCCAAACCGTTTGTGTCCCTGACCGGTATTTGTCATCATCAGAAAGGTCCAATTTCAGGGAGGGATGGGCAGTGATGAAGTTGTTGAGAGCTGTGTCTTACACCTATAGAAAACGCTTCAGAAAGGAGGAGAAGCTCTGATCTTGCAGCAAGGAGGTGAAGGAAGGAGTCCTCAGGTGACAGTGACAACTCTCAGTGATGGTGAGTTCCCAGGGCGTGTCTTCATTGATCGGTCCATGTCATGGCTCAGGGATTCCTCACGTAGTGGGGACAGTGAGGGTGGAATGAGGGGGCTGGAAGCCCTTTGTATGTGCCTGGTGATGGATCTACAGGGAAATCCTGCAGCTTGTCTGGAGGGAAGACGCTCTGACCCCAGAATTCGGAGGGATTCATCCAGCACTCAAAGTATCAGGCAGAGCCAAGAGCTGTAAACAACCAGGAGCTTTCAAATCCACCATTTCCCCACCACTTTCCCAGGAGGGATGGCCCAGACCATATTTTGGCAGGAATGGGGCTGTTTTTATCTCTCACAACAAAGGACTTGGCTCTTTGACCTTTGGGATGCAGCCTGAGCCGACTGGGATGGGGACAAGGACATTCCCAGCGGTCTGTGCTTGGCTGTGCCGTGGAGTTTGGGATGCTGTGGTGAGTCAGTGGCAGCAGCAGCAGCGCTGCTGATGGGGAGGCTGTTCCTGGGAGTGTTTGCAAAGCAGAGGCTGGCCTGGAATTCACTCCATCTGTTGCAGAAGCAGGGATTGCACTGCCCATGTCATTTAATGCCAGGGATTTCACACCGAGCTGAGCAGTCCTGGTTCACTTTCCAACAAACTCCAGAAGCCTTTGCAGGACAGCTGTCCCAGAGAGAGCATCCTGCTGGGTCCTGGATGGACACATGGACCTGGCCAGCCTGGCAGACGGGTTTCTTGATCAAACCCTGCAGGAATTTCTCAAATCTCTCGGTAGTCCCAAACCATATTTGACACACCAACTGTGACAATGTTAAGGGACCATCAACAACCCAGCCTGCTGCTCCTCAGTGCTGCCAGACCCTGCAACAACCAGCAGAGAAATGTCAGAATTCTCTTCAAACCGGCCACGTGTTTCAGGACTGCTTCTCTCTATTCACCATGCCAGGAGCCAAAGTCTGGCATTGCTGGCTAATTGGCCATCTGAAAGGGTCATCAGGGTCACTGGACTGGTTGTTGGGTGTCTGATTGTGGCCCAGGCAGCACATTTTGGGGGCTGATATCCTGCCCCCCTCTAAGATACTCCATAGACCATAAGATGGTCTTGTTTTTGTGAGTTTTGAATTCCCATCCATGGCTTTATCCATGACTTAACCTCCCTTGCTCCACCGTCTCTTTTTATCAAACAAGGTAAATTAAACAACCCTCAGTCCCCATTTTCAACCTTCCACTATTTTCCCCCTCTCCTGGGGATCTTGCTGAAACACTGGAATGTGCAGTGATGAATCCTATGTAAGAGACCCCTGCTCTTGCCCAATATTCCAGACATCATCTGCTACTAAACGTCATCATATTCCTGTGGGATACCTCAGCCAAGAAGGGATCTTAAATCTGTTGATGCTGCACCTACGGAAGGGCTTTAATTCTGCTCTTGCTGGACAAGTCTGTCCGAGCAGCACATGCCAAAATGCCGTGCAGCAAGTGCTTACTGTGAATAATAATTAAGAAAACCAGGGATAAATAGCCTGTGTATGCCACAGGAAAATGTGGGGGGACTTTTCTACATCTACAAGTCAGATAATGTGTTTAGAGAAAATGAATTAAATGGAAGTATCACCCTGTAGCAGATCTAATAATCTGCTTAAATGTCTACAAAAGAAATGGAAAAAAACATTGTGGATATTCAAGTCTAACCCAAAACTGTGCCTGATTTATTCAATTTTGAGCTGATTCAATAAAAGGTCGCAATTCAATCCATTCTGTTCCCTTCCATTAACAATTTATACACAAAGACAGGGGTAGAGAGGAGCACGGGATGGGTTGGAAATGGTTGGTGAGTTTGAGATGGGAGTTGGACCCACATAATCTGAGTTCTATGGACATCCGTGTAGTCTGTGCTAGAAAAGGTAATTTCTGACAGTAGAGCATCAATCCATCAGGCATTGTAGGAGAAGAAGACACTCAGGAGGTGAGGGATGAGATGGAAGTGAGGCAACCAACAGTGCCAGGGTAGGGTGACCACCCAGCTGCTCTGATCACATTCACAGCTTTGTCTTTTTGTAATTTCATTTTCATTACTTATATTTACATTCACAACTTGTTTTACCTGGTTTTTTTCCTGTCCTCCTGCCTTCCTCCATGGCTCATAACATTTTTTTGGAAGGAGTGAGACAGAGAGTGAAGGTTCAGAGTGTCTCATGCATGCAGAGCTTTCCAGACTGCTGCTTTTGCCATCCCCATCCTGGAGATCAGATGCAAGATGGATCTTCTTTTCCCTTGACTTGTTTAACATACCTAATGTGCAAATGCATAAAATATTTTCCCTCTAGGCAGGGGAAATGTCACGCTGTGTCTCTGTTGGTGACATGGGCATATTCAAATAGGGTTTTTCTTACCAGACAGCACTTTAGGGGACTTTTTCCTGTCAAGTATCCCCCGGTGTTGGACACTGCACGGGATCTGGAGCACAGTGCACACGCATGCCTGGGACAGGGGGGTGATGCATCACTGTCTCTAATGTGTATTTGAACATTATTATTACAGAATTCAGGTGATTGAAGAACACACCTCAATCTAGATTACAAACAGAGCCTCCTGTGAAGGCAGGCAGAGAGAGTTGGGGTGTTCAGCCTGGAGAAGAGAAGGGTCTGGGGAGTCCTTAGAGCCCCTTGCAGGGCCTAAAGGGGCTCCAGGAGAGCTGGAGAGGGACTTGGGACAAGGGCATGGAGTGACAGGACACAGGGAATGGCTTCCCAGTGCCAGAGGGCAGGGATGGATGGGAGGCTGGGAAGGAATTCTTTATGATGAGGGTGGTGAGGTCCTGGAACAAATTTCCCAGAGAAGATGTGGCTGCTCCATCTCTGAAATTGTCTAAGGCCAGGTTGGATGGGTGTGGAGCAACCTGGGATGGTGGGAGGTGTCCCCATGTTCCCAGGAGGTTGGAACATGATCAGTAAATTCTCTTCCAACCCAAACCATTCCATGCTTCCATCAGTGCTTGAGCCAGCGCACACATTCATAAAACACACCGGGCAGAGGCTCCACAAAACACGGAGCACAAAAAGGCTGCAAAATGGGTGAAATACAAGCAAAGCGCTGATGGGGCTGAGTCTCCCCAGGCATCACATCTCACTGCCCCCCTACACCCACAGCTGCACACCCACACCCTGCTCCAACACCCTTCCAGCCCATCCCTGTGGCACTGCGCCGTGCCGCGAGCGTGGCACGGTTTGTACACACGGTGCCACGCGCCCCGTGATGCGACGGCAAAGGCTCCCCGCATCCCCATGTTCGCACAGCTCCCCCCGAAACGCATTTTCCTGGAACAGATGCCCGCTGCATATGGATCCATATCCCCAGCACCGCGCACGGAACGGGCACGTCAGGCTGGGCAGAAGGGAAGCGCTGGCTCCATTCCCCTCTCTGCAGAGGAATTGCCTTCCCGACATCAGCTTGGTTCTCTTGGATGAGTTTTCTGGGAAGGGCCATGCGTTACAGATGTCAGCTCATTTGTGGGGCGCGTTCCTTGTTTTTCCTTAAATTGCTGCCCCTGAAAAATTGGTTGTCTTGGAGGTGTTTTCACACAGAAGCAGAGATTTTGAGCCTGGAGGGGAACACATGAAAAGAAACCCATGGGGGAAATGGTGAATCACGCATTAAAACATGCTGGGAGTTTGGGATTTCATTTTAATGCTGTGGGACAACATGCACATGCCAGCGCTTCCAGGATGGCCAGAAATGCCTGATTTGCCCAAAGAATCCTGTTCTGTTGTCTCTTCTGATTCTCTTCTGATCCTTTAAGCAGAAGAGGACTGGCTTCCTCTGTTGATGCCCAGTATCCATTTGAAAATAGTGTAATCACACAGTGCCATGCTGAACTTGGGCTCCCAGCTCCTTCTCTCCAGGGAATCAGTTTCAAGCAACTCTGCCCAAGAGCTGAATGGAATCTTCCATCATTTTCTCAAGAAAAAGTAGAGTAAGAGGTATTCAAAGCACTCCTAGGTGCCACATCAAAATGCAGACATCCTCAGACACTTGTGATTTATTCCAGGGTCCATTTTTAAACTGGTGTGTTTAGATCTGCTCAGCATTTTTTATGATGCTGTTCTATTTATTTATTCATAGTTTCTGTGTCTGTTTAGCTGCTGTTGGGTGATGCAGAGTAGTAGCTCAGCTAAAAAAAACACAAAATAAAGTTTTAAACTGAAATAAAAGTCAATGAACAAAATGCTCTGGTTGAAATATGCTAGTTGAAAGTAAATTCTGGTTGAAATATGTTAGTTTGAATTAAATTCATGTAAAGCTTGTGGGCAGACAAGTCCAAAGTCTAACAACTTCTGTGGGCACATAAACTGGTGGTCTTGGATGAGCACTGAACTCAAATATACAATTTATAGTGCTAAAGTTTTGCCCCACAGTGTGTGAACTCTGGTGATGAAAGTGACATTTTTACTATGTTTTAAGAGGAGAAACCAATGAAAATTGAGGTTTGAGACTTAGTGCATGAAAGAACAGAGTTTTCCTTTGCTTTTACTGGTTTATGATAGTCTTACTAAACTGAATAAATGGAAATAAAAGGAAAGCAATGCAAGCAAATCTTTCCCTGGGATGGGGACTGCAAAACTTGTGCAAACAGCATTTGCTAAAGCAGCCCCGCAGGATTTACATCTTGTCACCAACACCTAGAGCATATCAGCATTTTGGAGCTGGCTGTAACACGTGCCTGGGGGAATAAACAGAAGGATACAGCTAAACCAGGGATCTAAATATAACTCCGAAGAAGGAATGCAGGAGCTGCAACTTGTCAGGTATTTTCTCTAATGAAGGCTGATCTGTGAGGAATTAGCACCAGGGAGATCTGCACACCAGATGCTCCATAGTCCAGGGCTGGGGACTTTCAACTCCAAAGTCCACCCAGTGCCAGCTCTGCGGGGCACAGAGGTGTCAGGAGAAGTTCTCCGCAGCCTCTCACCACCGTCGATCTGTGGTTTAACCAGTTCAGGACTCGACCACCCCTGACTAACGATTTGCTGATGTAGGTCTGACCACTTCTCCACAGCTGATCTTAATTCTACCTTCGTGGCCAGTTTAGGTTCAAATCAATGAGCAAGATCTGATTTGTTTCTCCTGGAGATCATTAATGAGCAGCTTTTTGTGTGGGAAGGGTTGTTTGATGATCAGTGAGCTCTGGAATTCAGCAGTAGGTAGGAGACAGTTAAAAACCCTCCCATGGGAGAAGGAAGTCTTCGGTTTTACTTAGACCAGAAAAAAGACACCATAAAATCAAAATCAAAACCCCCTTCTGTCGATGGAACAGACGTGGCCCAATTCCCCAATGTGCTGGACGGCCTTGGTGGAAATGCAGAAAATCAGGTCAATGGTTAGTTTGCATCCTTGGACCTCACTGCCTCACTTGACCCCTGGCCTCCAGGCCTTGCTGTTACTTTCTTGAGCTGTTTACCCTCACCTGATGCTCATCTCTCTTTTTTTCTTCTCTGCCTGCTCTGTCCCTTTTCCCATCCTCCTGGATCTGGTATCCAAAGGTTCCCTGTGCCTCTGCCCATGGCAGGGAGGTGGAGCTGGGTGATCTCTGAGGTTCCTTCCAGGCCATTTTGTGATAACCCACATCTGGCTCAGCACAAGCAATCCTCTAAGCTTGATCCCCTGGAGTTCTGGGATGGGATCAGCCGCAAGGAAGTGGATCCAGGACAAGCTGGGTTACAGATGTTTTATCCCTGCAGCATCTCATTCCACGTCTCTCCAGCTGGCTCTGAGCAATTCCTTGCAATTGTGCACTCATTTCTCTAAGTTAATTTCAGTGATAAATACCTGATATGCAGCTTAACAGGGAATCTGTTAATCAGGTAAATAATTGACTAATGCCCAAGATTCTTGGAAGTCTTGCTGGGATTGCCTCTGTGTTGAGCTAGAGCAATTCATGCCACCAACAGGATCTTTACCTGGCATGAAACCGTTTATTAAAGCAGGCTCAGGATTATGAAGCATAAATTGCTCCTAATTTCATCAGCTTTCTCTGCTGCCCCAGGAGTCTTTCCTTGTTTGTCTCCCAGGCTTTGTTATTTAACCAGACACTGATCAGGTGATGATGAGGTAATTTCTAGGTATCAAAATTAACAAATCAATTAATTAAAAGGAGAGCTAGGACTTCCCTTGGCCAGCAGTTCTCCTCCACTTTGCTGAATTGGAGCTGAAATCACTGCCAGCTTTATTTATGCAGGGTTATGTGAGTATCTGGGCAACATTTGCCCTCTTGGGAAAATTACATTTGTTTGTATTTGCTACGCTTTTCCAGAAGTCCTCCAAAGGTTTGTTTGGGAATATGAGCCAGCTCCAGATGAACAAGCTGAATAGATAAGGTTGTCCCAGCCAGCTGGGGTCCAGGAGTTTGCTCATTGTCCCCTGCCACTGACCCTGCTGTCACCACCTAGTCCATGGAAATTGTGGTTATTTTCCATTCAGAGACAACTGGGAGAGTGTTCTGGAGGATATTCATCTCCCAAACTTGCAGGCTCCTGTGTGGTGCTGCCTGCCCACGGTCCCCATTCCCCATCTGCTGCACAGCCTCCGATTATGCAAATGGAGGCAGCTCGCTTCAAGTTTATTTCTTAATTTAATAAATGTAATTTAATAAATCTTAATGCAATACATTTCTGGTGAATGAAAGGATGGCTGAGTGCATAAAACAGCATCAGCTGTCAGACAGCCCGAGTGTTCTTCAGGAGCTCAGACTGCTCCAGGGATTGTTTCTTTCAAGAAGACTTTGCCAAATCAGATCTATAACCATGCCTGGGCCTCACTTTTGATCATGGCCAGGAGGAAAATTAACTGACCCATCACTGAAATGGAGCCAGGATAAGGAGGAGATGGTGGAATGAGCGGGAGTTGTGTGCAGTGTGACACTGGATGTGGTTTTCTGTCTGGGACCGCAGTGTCACGTCTCGTTGATCTCCCCTCTGTCCCTGCACAAGAGATTCCAGCTCAGTTCCTTTTCCCCTGCTTGTCAGTGAAAGCAGAAGTGAGTGGGCATTGCATTTATCCCCTTTGGCAGAATTAATTTCCTGGTGCATCCCCTCCAGGTTTGGATGTGCAAGGCACCAGAGGAAGATGTTTGAGAGGATCTTCTTTTGGGGAATGAGCTGAGACAGTTCAGTCTGGTGATCCCTATTTCCCAAGAATACCCACAGGATCTGATAAGGCTTCAATACTGCAAGGTGGGAGTGGACTGTGGTAATCTCCTAACCAAAAAAAACCCAAATCAAACCAGGGACTTCCCTGAATGACCTCCTCTTTGGAACAGAGCAAAGGGTAAGAAGGGCTCAGGTCTTTTTAATGTGTCTCCACCATGGGGACACATCAAGATGTCCGTTCTGGGCTAGAAAACACCTACTTGAAGGCCAGCAAAATTCTTGTCTTGAGAGCCAGCTCAAGTGAGGTTTAAAGTCCAAATCCAAAGGCAACCTGAAGAGGATGGTCAGCATTTAAAAGATTGTGACATCTTGCATCAAGGCACCCTAAAGAAGTTTTAAGGTTTCTGCAGAGGGGGCTTTGCTGACACCACTGTACATGTTTGGATAATAAAACAATCCCCATGCTGATAACCAGAATAATGCCTAAAAATGGTAAAAAACACCATCCCTAAGTAAAACTTCCCTGCAAAGTAGCAAGGATATCCTTCAGCTGAAGCAGGAAACCAAAATGGGGACTGAACTACTGAAACTTCAGCAAAAGCAAAGAGAAAAGAAGCCATTAGTTGTAATCTCATTATTTGGATGCTATTCCTGCAAAGATGATTGTTCTGACCTGTCCACATGTCATGATAACCTCACGCAGAAAAATGGAAGAGTCCAACTTTTCCCTATTTTTCTCTTTCTTTTTTCTTTTTGCGTCATTATCATAAAAAAATAAAAAACCAAAATAACCCAACCAACAAACAACTGCCCTGCCTTCATAAGGAATCTTTGGGTCAAATGTTCAGCCACTTGAAAAAATATGTAAAATGAAACACGTATGTGCTGTGGAGGCAGTTGCTGGGTGATGAGTTACATATGCAAGAAATCAGCATCTGTATGCAAAAGGATGCTCTGGAGGCACCAACCAAGACATATATTTTTGGTCACAGAGACAATTGTGCCTTTTTTTTTACCTCATTCAAAATTTTTCATGAATGCATTTGTCTCCCTCTTAATATCAGTCTTTTATTTATAGACAAAAATTGACTGTCATTGTTCGGGGAAGACAATGAGACCAAATTTATGTCAGTTCTTACTCTTTTTCTCTGTTTTTGCAGTAAGAAAAAAATTCTGTCTCTGTGTAAATTTATTAAAGTAAAAAAAAAAAAACCAAACAAACTCAAACCAGAAAAAAACAAACCAAACCAACCAAACCCAGAAACTCTTTAGATTTCTTTTTCTACAGAATCAAAGAATTGTTTAGGTTGGAAAAGACCTCCAAGGTCATCAAGTCCAACCATTAACAGAGCATTTCCAAGGCCACTACTAAACAGTGTCCCCAAATGCCACGTCTATAAGTCCTCAAACACGGAAGAACCATTATTCCACCTGCTGGTCCCTTGCTAGGCTTTAGGGTTGTTAGGAAGATAAAAGAGAAAATTCATCTCCCTCCAGAGTTTGAGTGTGTGGGAGAAGTGTTTAAGAACTCATATTTCAGGCCCAAAGCTCTTTTCAACCATCCAGCAAACCTTTGGCCTCTTTCTGCAGGTGCCTCCAGTAAAACTTCCATGGTAAGCATGAGGACAGAGTGCCTGGCTAATATTAGCATCTTGGAAGGGCCCTGAGCACAGAAATGCACTCTGGAAAGGAGACCATGGCAATAGGGACCATCTGTGGAAGAGCAGAGTCATCCTCCCTTGCAGTCACTCAGAGCTGCAAGTTCCCGGAAAATTCCTCCTTGTGCACCAGGCTCGAGCATTGGGAGAGGACACGTGGAGCTGTGGGTGGGTGAAAAGCACACAGACTTCCTTAAAACCAGCTGCCACCCACAGTGGAAAAAGGGCAGGAGAGTTGTGTTTGGAAAAACACCAGGCCCAGCAGAGATGGCCAAGGATCTGCCTTGTTCCCGTGGTCCAGCTCATCTCCACTTGGGTCTTACTGACACAGGATTGGGTTTTCCCTGTCCTCCTGCACCCTGATTCACTCAGGAAGTGTTCCTGCCCCAAATGGAGGCTCAGTTGGTCAAAATTCTTGTGCTTTATAAGGCAGAGCACTAAGATGGCCTTGTGAGGTCACAGAAAAAAGGCACGCAGGTCCTGGAAGCCGCATCCAGGAAGGGCTCAGCTCTGTGTCATCCATGCAGGGTGAACAGGGGAAGATGCAACAAGAAGAGATGGGCTTTGAGGGGGAACTTATCACCTCTAATAACTCCTGAGGGTTTAGCACTAGAGGAAACTGCCAGAGATCCAGCCAGGAGCTGTTATCAGCTCTACTGTGAAGGTCTGGCTTGGCCCCTGCTGACCGCATTTCTCTGGCAGTATCAACTGGGTGCTCATAAAAGTATCAGGGAGATAAAA
Source organism: Corvus brachyrhynchos (assembly GCF_000691975.1). Classification (NCBI taxonomy): domain Eukaryota; kingdom Metazoa; phylum Chordata; class Aves; order Passeriformes; family Corvidae; genus Corvus; species Corvus brachyrhynchos. The sequence continues at coordinate 1,634,087 of NW_008236807.1, forward strand.
GAGGTTTCTTTGCAAGAAATGTCTCTGTTGACTGCCAAGGAAGCTCTTTTTCCTCACAGGAGCTTTGTTTTCTCCATCTGAGTCTGATTTTGTCTGACTCCCTCTGGTTTGGATGCAGTTCCCACATCCAGGATGCAGGAGGGGGGATGGAGGAAGACTCTGGGCTTTTCTCAAATTCACCATCTCTTACCTCTCTTTTTGGAACTGCTTTATATGTTTCTCCAGGGTTTGATGGGTGTCTGAGGTGAGGGTCACCATTTATTCCATTATATTCCAATTTATTATTATTTGCTCCCTGGTGCCCTGCCTGATGTATCCACCAGAGGGGAATGAGAGCCAAAGGAGAACAACTTTGATGGATAAGACAATATGTGTCTGCTCCCAGGTGCTTTTGGAGCTCTCTGAAGACAATTTTCTACCTGTCCCTCACACTTGGCCTTGCCAGACTTGGACTAATTTTGCGAGGGAAAATGCAGAAAGTCCTTGGCAGTTATGCATCAGTGAAAAAAAAAACAAAAAAACCCAACAAAATTCAAGCTTTTATTTTAATTAGACTTTCTCAGGAGAGGCAAATTTATATAAATCCCCAGGGTTTGTAGATTCCCAAAGGGCTCAGCCCCAAGTGCTCAGAAGTGTCCAGGGAAAGGGTCTGGGGTTGAGAAGAGCAGTGAAATGCTTGTGTCTGTCTCAGATGGTTGGTGTGATCATGGCTTTCTGCTGTGGGCTGATCTCTGATTATTTAAGCTTTTTTCTTCTCCTTGATGTCAGTGACAGCAACCCTCTACATCCCTTTGTGGATCTGGACACGAAGGTGCCAAAATAATTGTCAAATTAGGCTTGGTTTGGCTGTGGTGGCCTCTCCAAGAGGGCCTGAAGGAGTGTTTATCCATCATGGTACAGGAGCCAACTACCTTTTGGGATGCCCCGTATCCCAGCCCCCCTTCTGTGTTGGAGCCTCTTTCCTCTTCCACCTTTGGGCCTGTCTTGAAAAATGCTGGAATAGAAAGAAGAAAATCCCTTGAAGCAGCACACGTTCAAGTAAGAGTGACTCTGGTAGAAATGGTGATGGATAATCACAACTATCCTAAATATTTTTTTTTCAAAAGCTCTGGTCAGGAGGTCACTGGTAAATCAAGTTTCAGCCAACATTATTTGTATAAAACTGGTTCCAGTTTTATTCATGTCCCTTTTATACCTCTTTGCATATCAATACCAAAGGTAATGACACTGATGAATCCTGTCCACTGAATGCAGGGAGGGGCCTGATGGGAAAATGAGCCATTATCTCTCCTTCCCTCCAGATCCAGGTGCAACCTTCTGTCCATGTCTCCGAGGGGCCCCCAGTGATTTATTGATACAGCAATCTGATTTTGGTAATTAAAATTGATTTTCAGCTTAAGCTTTGTAAATACAATGATCCATAACAAACGTGGGTCATGGTCTGGGGGAAGGTGGGAAGAGGGAATAAGGGAAGGAGGATGCCGGGAGGAATGACGTGGATGACAGCCACAGTGCTAGAGGAGGAGAGAGGCAGGGTGAGGCCTGATAGCTGGAGCAGGGCATCCCATAAAAGCCTTGCAGAGTCCCTGGGAATGTGCTGATCCTGTTGCTGTTGGATGGCAGCAGGGCTGCCCTGAACCTGGATTCCAATGTTGTCAGCTCTGGAGGCTCCAAGGGCAGCCAAGAAAAGCAGCTGGAGCTGGGAGCAAAGTGTTGCTTGCTACTGAGATATGGTGTGGAAAAGGAACACAGGGAACAGCTGGCTCCTGGGAAGAGCTTTGGGAACTGTGATATAAATCTGGTCCCTCAGATCCCTCTCCTTTAACATCCTCTTGATGGAAATCCACAGATCTTAGAGGAGGCCACAGAGATGCTCCCTCTGCTCTGGAGACAGGCTGGGAGAGCTGGGGGTGTCCAGCCTGGAGAAGAGAAGGCTCTGGGCAGACCTGATTGTGGCTTTTCACTACTTGAAGGGAGCTTATAAGAAAGAGGGAGAGTGGCTTTTTACAGGACACATCCTGATAGGAAATGGTTTAAAACTGAAAGAGCAGAGATTTACATTTGAATTTAGAAGGGAATTCTGGGCTGGGAGGGTGGTGAGGCCCTAGCACAGGTTGCCCAGAGAAGCTGTAAGTTTCCAAGGCCAGGTTGGAGTAACCTGGGATAGTGGAAGGTGTCCCTGCCCATGACAGGGGATGGCACTGGATGATCTTTGAGGTCCTTTCCAACCCAAACCACTCTGTAACTCCATGAAATTTGTCTCTGGCTGCAGCTGAGGGGCTGAGAGCAGAGCATCTCCTGCTGCAGGGCCCTGTGCCTGCTGCCACGACCCCCTCTGCCCACTCTTTGAAGCGTCCATCTTTCCCAAAACCTTTCCACTTTCCCTGTGGGGGTGGCCTCTCCTGTGGCAAGGACAGGCTGTGCTCACCCTGCACATGCACAAAAATCCTCTGCTTTGAATGGGCAGTGTGGCAACACGAGCCAGAGGGATCTGTGCTCCTTTTGCCACTGATTTGGGTGAGATCAAGCATCTTTTCCTGCTTGTGCCTCAGTTTCCTCAGTCATTCAGGGCAAGGAAGATTGGGTTTCCTTCTGTAAGCAGGCTGTGCAGCCGGGCTGCCTTTGAACTGTCCCTCTTTCTGGAGGAGGAATGATCTCCCTGGGCTGTCCCCATCCTGGGGACTGATAAACCGAGCTCTGCTGGGAGACTCACACACTGCAAAAGGCTGGGAGCTCTCTGAAATCTGAGCAGAAGAGATCTCCAAGCCTGAAGCCCTCCACCTCCTTCTTCCCCAGGCCAAGCACTTAAATCACTCCCTTTTGAGGTTGAGAGTGAACATGGCAAGCCAGCCCACACACTGGCTGCTATCTGCTTCTGAGCCATTTTTCTAAGCCAGCCCACTTTTGCAGCACGGCCGCTTCCATTAGCTGATAATCTCACTGTACAACTTCTCCAATTGCTTTTGGGAAATCTCAGTGCATAACATCTATTACATTTCCCTTGCCTACCTTGGCAGTAATGCTGCAGCTTCAAAGAACTCCCCACAAGTTAGTTAAGCAAAAGACCTCCTGCTTGTAAATCCATGCTGGCTGTCTCCTCTAATCCAATTATGCTTTACAAGGTGCTTCCCTCACTAAATCCTGAAAAATTGTTTCTGATATTTTTACCCACAATTCATGTTAAGCTCCTCGGTGTATAATTGCCTGTCTAATCGCGTGCTCCTATTTTTGAATAATGGGGTTAGGTTCGACATTTCTGCAGCTCTCCTGTGTCATCTGAGAACTGCTAAAATGTTGTTACTCGAGACTTCACTCACGTGTGTGTGCTCATTTGCTCCAAAACTGGTGGAGTTCATGTACCTGAACCATGTCTGCAGTGATGGCTTTGGCTGTCATTAGTGTCCACTCGTCAGCTGAACCTTCTTTTTGATTAGGAATGGGTGAGAAATGCAGATGAAGTAGCACAAGTCCTACTCACAGCAGTAGTTCTGCTTCTACTATGAGTATGAGAGGTGGGACTTCATTCAGTTTCCGCCTTCAGGCACGAGGAACCTTCAGCAAAAGATGTGGGGCTTTTTGCTGAGGATGTTGCTGGCAGAAACAAGAATTCCTATTCTTCTCTGGAGAAAAGGATGCTCAGGGAAGATTTTATTACACCCTACAACTACCTGGAAGGAGGTTGTGGCAAGCTGGGCTCAGTGGGCCAGGCTTTTCTCCCAGGTAAGTGACAGCCCAAGAGGAAACAGCTTCAAGTTGTTGAATCCAGGGGAGGTTCGTGTGGAATATTAGACAAAATTTCTTCACTGAAAGAGTGGTTAAGCATTGGAAAAGGTTGCCAAAGGCAGTGGTGGAATCACCATCACTGGAAACATTCAAAAATGGAGCATATCTGGCACTTCACCCTGTGGTTTAGTGGATATAGGGGTATTTTGACTGAAGATTGGATTTGATGGTCTTGGAGGCCTTTTCCCACCTTAATGATTCCATGGTAAGGAACAAAAAAAAGGGTCTCCCACACCCCAGGATGTGAAGATTTTGCCATTCAAATCTGGGATTTTTTTGGATTCAGCAGGTGCAAGACATAATACCCCTGACCCAGGAAGCTGGGTTTAATTTCTGAGGACACCAGCAGGTAACAGGATCAGAGGAGGGAGCTGTGTAGGAGGAGGTTTATTTGCTTGCCCTTTTCCTGTTTTCAAAGACAGCAGTGATTTCCCAGGCAAATGTGACAGTGGCATCAGCTGGGAGTATTTTTGACACAGCATTGGCAGGGAGTTCTGTTGAGATGTCACATCGTCACACAACCAAGATTTAGGGAATAATCCGTGATGTACCATCAGCAACACCATGGGTTTGAGCCAGATGAAGGAAAGTGGCATCCTCTCGCTGGCAGCCAGGCAACAAAAGGGATGGAGTTGCAGTGGGGAGAACAACATATGGTTTTGAACCTTAAATAGACTGGTCTTTTCGAACCAACAGGAAGAGTGGTGGTTCCTCATGCTGGAATCTTTCCTAGCCAAATATCACATTTGCAATCCTCAGCCTTTCCTTAAAGTTTAACTGGGAAAAAAATAAAAAGGGAGAAAAGAGCAGAACAGCTTCTCTAGCAAATCCCTCTTTTGAAGCCGATGTTTTTTACCTCTGAAAAGGATGGAACAACTCCCCAAGCCTGAGCTCCCACAAACAGGTGAGATCCTGCCCCAGAAACAACACTGAGGAGATTCCAGTTCTCAGTCCTGCTGGATGAAGAAATAGTGGTTGCAGGGACCTGGAGAAAACAAAGCAGAAAAGGTAAAAGCTGAAAATCAAATCTGAGTCTGATTTTGTCTGACTCTGGTTTGGATGCAGTTCCCACATCCAGGATACAGAGGAGGCATGGAGGAAGACTCGGGACTTTTATCAGAGTCACCGTGTCTCACTTCCCTATTTTTGGAACTTCTTTATATGTTTCTCCTGTTTTTTCCCCCTGTTTTAACCAGTTTGGTAAAGGTGGAGCTGCACTCTGACACCCCTCATTTCCCAATAATCCATGGGGTTTGTCCTCAGCTTATCAACATCCGGCAGCGAGAGGAGCTCAAGGATGCTCTGGGAATTCAGCTTTGTTTACCAAGCCTGGGAATTCTTGTCTAACAACAAGGAGATGCTTTAATTTCCCTCCTTTTGGTGGACAACCTGAAGAACATCCCTTGATCTCACCTTTTCTCTCATGAAGGGTGAAAACTAATTGTCTTCACTCAGCATTTCTGCCTCTCAAAATGTAAAATCCAGGGTTTCAGTGGTCTCTTAGAGACAATGATTTCCCAAGCAGGGACAGGATCTGCAGAGAGATCTCCCAGACTTCTGCTCATTAATGGTTTATTAATGCTGGTTCATACATATTTATCCAAATCATGATCTCTGGAGGATTATTCTGCCTCAGACCCTTCAGCTCCTGTGCTTTGGGTCCGAGTTCCTTCTCACCTACCCCTCCAACTGTCCCAGATAAACTGCTACCACAGATATTTCCAGCAGAACACCTGATCCTCTAATTCCTTTCTGGAGGAAAGGTTTATTTGGAAAAAGATTATTCTTATTGCTCCAAAACCAGCTCAGCATTTCTAAGTTCAGGTGCACAGCTTGCAAATTACAAGTTTTTTGCCTCCTCTCTGGTGTGCTGAGCCTAAAAACAGCTCCTTGCAATCTGTCAGTGCTCGATGGACTGAATTCTGTGAACCAGCACCTCCCCGTGGAAGTGTAATTTCAGCCGATGCAGTGGGTCTTGGCAATGATTCTCTCCATTGTTGGAGAGAATTTCCCCAGGACAAGGACTAAGGTGGTTATTTATTCTTTAATCCTCAAGCTTTCATTCTAAACAACATTCCTGGAGATGCATTTGCAAGCAAAGGCAGGAAAAATAACCCTCCACAAATGAAGCATTTTGCAGCTTAATGCTTTAATGTGATTTTTAATTGAAAAAAAAAAACAAAACCCAAACTGCCTAGACATTCTGGACATTTAGAAGTCTTAAGTTATTCAGATTATAAACCATTCTCTAGGTGTTAGAAAATGCAGATACCTAATACAAGGCCCTTTTTGTAGGACATTTTCACCTTTTATGAAGCATCTGGCTGTAGTTGACAGCAGAAATAGGAGACAGAGAGGGCTGGATATTAGGTTTTATTGAATCTGTCAATTTCTAAGTAATTAAGGGAGCATTTGATATAAACTGAACTTCTAAATCATGCTTTAATCTCTGTTATTTTGCCAAAATGGTTTCTTAGTGAGTCTTTATGCCTAAAAGCACCCCTGGGCATTTGCTCCCCATCTGTGGGGTGGTGGGGGAGCTGGTGGCTTCAGCTCTGCTTTTGGCTGCTCCCACCTTGTCATTCAGAGAATCAACCTCCTGATAGATGGCAGTGTCAATAAAAAGGTTAATATTTCTAAAAGCTAGATAGATCTTTGTTTAGCTGCCATTTTGTGGCAGTCCTGCCGTTGTGCTAGGAGGAGTTTGCCAGTCCCTGGGTTGACTAATTGGTCTCTGAGCTATCCTTTGCAAGAAGGGCCATGCATCAACTTCTGCTCGACAAATTGTATGGAAAAATAAATTTTAAAAAAAAATCACAAACAAAGCCAAGGAAATGGAGAAGCTGATCCTCAACTGTGTCTGAATGTTCTGGTGAAATGGAATTTTGCTGAGCTCTGACCTGTCTCGAGCCATAGGAAAATTAATTCATTAGATTATTTTATGAAAGGATTATGATTTCTGCAGACATGATCTGGGGGAGCTGTTCAGTCTGTATTCAAAGAACCAATTTTGATGATTTTTAATGGGCTACTCTGATTTTGAATTTAGGAATTCAGCTGAGGTCAAGTTGTAGAAACTACCAGTGATGGTCTCACTGATACTACAGACCAATTTCTTGGAGGAAATGAGAAACTGTGGCTGCCCCATCCCTGGAAGTTTCCAAGACCAGGTTGGACAGGGCTTGGAGCAACCTGGGATAGTGGAAGGTGTCCCTTCCCATGGCAGGGGTTGGAATGAGATGAGCTTGAAGGTCCCTTCCAACCCAAACCATTCTGTGATTGTATGAAATCAGTAGGAGAGGAGTAGGGGCTTTTTTGAGGCACAGCTCCCTGGTCTAATCAGGGGGAATTCAATTAATTCCTCTCAACTTGGTAAATTCCTTTTACACCATCAATCAACACCCTCCTCTTTCCCAGAGTTTCCAGCATCACAGATGCACTAAATCTGTAATACACTCCAAAACAGCAAAGAATTCAGATTCATGCACTAATATTTGAGGGTGCTGGAATTGCCACAGAATCACAGAATAATTCAGGTTGGAAAAAACCTCCAAGGTCATCGAGTCCAACCATTAACCCAGCACTGCCAAGGCCAACACTCAGCCATGTCCCCAGGTGCCACATCCAGGTGTTTTTTGAACACTTCCAGGGATGTAATTCCATCCCCTGGGCAGCGTGCTCCAATGTCTGACCACCCTTTAAGTCGTTATTTCCCTGTGAATTGTCTTAAAAGCCCGTGCTGCCAACAGCCCACAAAAACTCTGATATAAATCCTCAGGAAAATGATGTGGAAAAGGGAGCCCTAACACAGCAAGCTAATTGCTGGGATGTTTATGCATCAGCAGAATACAAAACACATCTAGGGCGATGAAAAACTTCATCTCTGCTGTCTGTGTGGCTCATCTGGAAGAGGCAATTCATCCTTGTCTGGCAAATATGGCAATTAATGACCCAGTCCCATTACAGGCCTGGTCACTGGGTCAGGCAACTTGTCTTGTGAAATCTGCATCCTGATGGAGAAAATGGAGTTTAAAGCTGAGCGAGACGAAACCCGTCTGCAATAAAAATAATAATAATAATAATGAAAACTTTTCACTTCACATAAAGCCTGTGTGCCTAGCTAAGCTCTTTTCAGCCGGGCTGACAATTATGGTTGGAACTATTTGGTGACTACTTATAAATTCATGGAATTGAAAGCTAAAAGAGACCGGCGTGATTGTCTAATGCGATCTGCATAACTCAGGTCACAGAGCTCCTCAGGGAGATGTCTGCTCTGAGCCCTCAGCTCAGCAATATTTCATATCTTTTAGGAAAACAAACTGGCTGAGCTAAATGTTTCCAGGGATTCAGAACACGCTTTTCTAAACATCCCCCATTAGCACCAGGCAATCCCACCAGTCCTGGAGCTTCACAGCATCCTTGGGAGCTGCAAATAGGAGCTAACTTGTGCTGTGAATAGGAAAAAAAAGCCTGATCCCCATTTATGCCACCTCCCTTCATAAGGAGTGGGCAGAAAGAGTCCTGGGTGGGGTTTGTGTCCATTTCAGAGATGCTTTGGGTGCATGGAGGGAACTGGAGATTAAATAAATTGTGCAGGTGTGGGTCTCTGGCCAGGAAGGGATTTGAGCAGTGCTCCTACGTGGCTTGTGTTCCCTTCTTCCCAGACAATTTCTATTTCCAAAGGTATAAATAAGATCTTCAGACAGGGAAGGATGTTTGGAGTTGCTGATTCAGGGAGTGATGGCTGAAAAAAGAGATAAGTGTTAAATCTCGCTTTCCCTTCACCTCCTTTTGGGACAAACACCTATAAAATCTGTGTGTCCTCTGGAGAAGATCAAGGAACAGGGGCATGAACTCTTGTGTTTTCCTGAAACACGAGCTAAAAAGGTGACACTGTAACTGCTGGCATTAAAGCAGGACATCTACAGCTCTCCTTAGGTAAAATCCCAGGCAGCTGGAAGGAAACTCTCCTCCTCAGCTATTATTTTGGTGAGATTTGAACCTGATCCTCAGCTGGCTTGATAACACATTCCTAATTTCCTGCTCTCCATAAACGCTGAGGAAACCACTCTCCTGACAGGGTGGGTGAGGGCTTTTCTCCACGCCTGCTGCTGGGTTAATAAACCAGGGGCAGGGATTGCTGCTTCAGAAAGAGGCAGGCTGTAATCCATGGGAAGCAGAGGTGAAATTGCTCCTTCAGGACATCCATTATTGCCATGACGTTGCACCCATGTGGGTAGGAGAGAGACAGACAGACAGATGTCATAGATCCGTAACAGGCTAGGAAAAGCTGTGGTTATAATTTTATGGTTCACCAGTGTGAAATGGAATCTGATAAATAAAAGAAATGTTCCCCACAGCCCCTTTGCTGTGCTGTACAAACCTGACAGGGCTTACAAATGCCATGAGCTGGCTGCCAGGCTGGGGGTGTGAACACACAGGGACGGCTGAGGAGGAGTGGGATTTGGGATCATCAGCGCTTCTGCTGATCCTATGGATGCCACGAGACTGTTGTGACTGGAAGGAGGCCAAACCCAGAACCCAGAGCTCAGGAGAAAGGATATCAGCTCGCTCAGCTTCCCTGCACTTCAGCCAGTCTGTGCATCCGAGGGTTTCTTAGCCAGGCCATGTGTGGCCACAGCGGAATTTAGACAGTGGCCAGATTGCTTTTATCAAACCGGTGTCAATTCTCAATGCCAATAAAAGGATGAGTGTGTTTGACCTTTGGGCAGCCACATCAGTGCTAGGCCTAGCTTTCTTCTCATCCCTGATTCTGTTTGTTCCCTGTCCCCTTCCTGAAAAGGTCCAAGGAGCACCGGTGAGAAGCTCCAGCCCTGCTGTGTGTTTGCATTGGCTGGAGAAAAGGAGGAGTAAAGAGGAGCAAGGGGAAGGTCACCACTGCTACTGAGATGGGGAAGTCAAGCATCCTGAGCTCTGCAAGGAGACTGCAAACTCTTTGAAGCCACTGGCTTCTTTCTGGGATGAGGGTGAGACATGGATAAGGGGTTCAGTAGGGTCAGCAGTGTCCTGCCAAGAGGCAGAAGTGTCACCTGCTTGTGAGGCAGCCCTGCAGGGAGGTGCTGGGGCTGCCCCAGCAGTGAGGAAGCTTTGCTCTCCCAGCTGCTGGAGGTGGAGGGGAGGAGAGAGTCCTTTGAGCTGCACAGGGTGTCTCATGTTTCAGAGGTGCTCTCTGAGCACCTGGCACTGCTCCTTGCTCTCATTGCTGTCCCCTTGCATTACATGCCAAGCACGGTTCCCTGCTTTGTGGCCAGGGACAAAAGGGTATTTGGGGGTTGTATTGGGGGTTTTTTTGGTGAACACTGTGAAATGCACCTGAGCAAATCCCCCAGCCCAAATCCTTTTGTAAGGGATGCCCACAAGGGAGGCAGGTGTAACCAGAGCCCCGGAGCCAGCGTGCCTTTGATCTTTGAGGTGGAGGGCTCCTTTAAGGTGCCTTAGCCAGCTAATCCCGCTCTCTTTCAGGGTGCCAGTTTGGGAACCACCTGGATGGAGCTGGCAAGGGCTTTGTGGGGTCTCCTGGGTCTCTGTGCTTTGTGCACAGGCCAGCTGGCAGCGTTGATCACGTAGCCATCCAAAAACATCATCCCCAGCCCCTGTCCCTGCCCCCCTGGACTGCGCTCCTGCTCGGCAGCGGCTTTTGTGAACTCAGGGCTTGGCAGTGAGGAGCTGAAATGGGATCTCCCTGTTTCATACAGCACCAAAGCTGTACCTTGAATGAAATTTGAATAGTCCTCTGCAGGGACAAAAGTTCTGTTCCTCTGCAGAGCCTCATGACAGCTGTTTTTCCCCAAGAAATCTGGGCGCCAGGACAGTCTTTCCATAAAAAGGAAGGTGCAGTGGGAGTCTCATCTTTCTGCTTTGGCTGGAGAGAAATGTGAAAAAATTCACCAGAGCACAAATGAAACTAATTGGAGAAATAAGAACCTTGTGTGCTGCTGCACAAGCTCAGGGATGGTGCAGAGGCCTAAATTTAGGGGTGTTACCAGGACTCAGGAGATCTTAACAGCTCCACAGGTTTTCCAATGCCCAGGTTGATCCTGTATAACTTTGGGCTCCTCACCAGGGAATTTAGGTGTAAAGCTACAATAAACAGGCACTTGTTAATGCAAGGCTCTTCTGAGGATGACCTTGCACACCTGAGACCTGAGTTACCCTACATCTAATATTCTGGGGAATTTATTCATAATTTAGGAATATCCAGCCCCCACTCTAATGATTCCTGAGGGCTAGAAGGGGTGATATCAAGAAATATTAAATAAATCTGAAGCTCCTGATTTGAGCCAAATGGCATCTGGGCAGTGTGTTTTTATGAAAAATAGGACATTTTTCAATTTGTGAGGAAAAGGGTGATCCATTCTTGAAGGAAATAATGAAGTTATCTTTGTGGACACCCTGTCTTTACCTTTCCACATGGTGCTTGAGACACCTCTGCAGCCTGTTCCCATTAAAAAAAAGTCCCAAACCCTAAAAATAGCATGAAGAGATCTCTGAAATGGCTTAATACTTGGTAGTTCTCAAAGAGCCTGAGGGTTTTCCTAGTAGTATTCTCCAGGGATCAATATTGGGCCCAAATCTATCGAAAACTTTCATGAATGAGCGTGAGGTTGATATTAAATCCCACAGATAAAATATTCAGTGGAACAACGATTAGCTCAGCATTAACCACCACCAGGGCACAGCAGTTGGGTGACTTTGGCTCCCTCAGACAAAACAAATGCAAACCTTGCTGTCTCACAGGAAGGAATCTAGGTCAGGCCGGGAAGTGGGAGACGTGTCTTAGAAAGCAATGGCTGAAATGGGCGAGTGGCTCATCTCTTCACATCCTTCCAAAGGGTTTTTCCTCATCTGGCCTGTTGTAGAAGCAGGCTGACATCATCCTGCACCCTTGGAGGAGTGCAGGAGGGTGGGAGAGAGGAAAAGAAGGACTGAAGACCCACCATTATTTGTAGGAAGTGGGATGGTCTCCACAGAGTTTGAAAAACATCTCAGTGGTGATTTATCAGCAGG
>NW_008236807.1:1646120-1671282 GCF_000691975.1 Corvus brachyrhynchos
AGCAGCAGGAAGACTGAGGAATAACTTGATTAGGATCTCTGAGTATCTTCACAGGGTGAAAACAGCAGGTTAAAGGGCTTTACAACCTAGAAAAGAAAACCAAAATAAAGATCAGTGGTTGGGAGCCAAAGCCTGATGAATTCACCTGAAAATTAAGGTGTGTGCAAGCTTTTTACGGTGTGAGTGATTAACTGCCTTTCCTGGTATCTTCACATCATAATGGGAGGTCTTTCCAAGGTGAGATGCTTTAGCTAAACCCAGATTATCTGGTTCAGCCTAGGAGTAGATGGGCAGTGGCCTGTGATGTACGGGAGGTGAGAACAGATGATGTAGTGGTCCCTTGTGACCTTTAAAGTTATGCATTTATATGATCCCCGAATTAAATATCCTTGAACTTTCATTTTATGGCAAGATGAATGCCTGGGAAAGCTGGGAAAACACGTGGAGTGCTTGCTGCACCAGGTATGCACTTCATACACTGAAATATGGGCACTGGGATGGAGCAAACCTCACTGCACTCAGCGGGAATTCTTCATTTCAAGCCCCCTTTGTGAGTTAAAACCATACAGAGAGGGAGCCGGGCTTTGCTGGGTTCTTCTTCCCTCTAATTCCACGCTGAAACAAACAGCAGAGATATCTAAAGACAAATGGATGTGCCCCAAAATAGCGGCCTGCATCTCTGCCTGGATGCTGTCTCTTTTGGCAGCACTAATTACCCCCCAAACCTTGAGGGCTCCCACAGGCGCCAGCTGAGCAGGGAGTGCTGTCTGCTTTTCTCTCCTTTAATAAACTGAGATGTAAATTTAAGGGCTTGGGAAGAGCCTGCTTCGTGTTTTCTCCCTGGATCTTGCTTAACTCTTGAGTGAAACCCTCAGGAAGGCTGCTGGTGGGGAGTGCTCTGGAGAGGCAGAGGTGCTGTGACAGCCCCGAAAGCCCCAGTTTTGGGGCTGTGGGTTGGGTTAGTGCGTGTTTGCTCAGGAACAGCTGCAAGCAAATGTTATCACTGCTCTCCCTGCTTCACATCTGAAGATTTTGGGCTGCAGATTAACCAGTGTGACCTCAGAACTCTTCAGCTGATGTTATCACTCTGACTGATGCTGCCTGAGGAGCTCCTGTCAGAGAGATTTGAGGGCACTGTATGGAGAACGAGGTGTAAAAAGAGAGGAGGCAGTGATGGGAGGAGGAAATTTGGAGTGGGGATGTGTGAGGGTATCTGGGAACGATCCAAATGCCACTTTTTGTGGCAAGAAGTGTGGCCTCTGGGGAGCTGTGTGAAGATCAGCACCACTGCACACCCACTCAGCTAAAAGCAATCAAGTTTTATGAGTTACCTGCCTTCGATAAAACAATCACAGGTCAACCTGATGTGTTGTCTTTGTCACCTGGGATGAGCCCGAGGGATGTGAGCAGCCCTGTGCCTCAAACTGAGAGGTGACACCCTGCTAAAGACAGCAATTTAATAGTTTTTGGTGAGATCAGTGCCTGAGAGCCCAGGCAGGGGACAAGGCGGTGAAGGCTACAGAGATGACCTCAGCCACCTCTTAGCCTCTCCTTTTGCCCAATATTTGGCTACAGAAGCGTAAATAAACGGTTAAAAGAGGAAGAATGAGCACAACTCTGATGAGAAGCGGCTGAGGGAGCTGGGAAAGGGGCTCGGCCTGGAGCAAAGGAGGCTCCGGGGGGACCTTGTGGCTCTGCACAAGTCCCTGACAGGAGGGGGCAGCCAGGAGGGTTGGGCTCTGCTGCCAGGGAACAGGGACAGGATGAAACAGTCTCCAGTTGTACCAGGGGAGGTTTAGGTTGGATATTAGGGAAAATTTATTCATGGAAAGGGTGGTCAGGCACTGGAAGAGGCTGCCCAGGGCAGTGGTGGAACCACGATCCCTGGAAGTGTTCAAAAGCTGTGTGGATGTGGCACTTGGGGACATGGTCAGTGGTGGCCTTGGCAGTGCTGGGTTGGACTCGATGATTTTAGAGGACTTTTCCAACCTTAATGATGCTGTGATGAGAGGTATGGGGTGGTTTCCATGTGGGAGGTGACTGAAGAAGCAGGAGGTCCTCAGCCTTGAAGGAGGTGAGCTGGGGTGTGTGGAGAGATTGGCAAATTTAGGAATGGCAGGAGGGGATGGATAGGAACCGACTGTTCAACACCTCTGCAAATACAAGAATTACAGGGCATGAAATTAAACTGTTGAAAAATCAAGTCCTGAACAAATGAAAGGAGGTGATTCCTTCAAGCAGTGGGCTCTGGATCTGTGAAAATCCCTGGCAAAGCATGCTGTGGATGCAAAAATCAATGCAATTTCAAGGATAAACCAAAAAAAAAAAAAAAAAGAAAAGAAAGAGCTCTTTGGGTTATGATGGAGAGACAGACAAGATGCAGAAGTTCTCCTAAATGAAAACAACCAAAGGCTGGGCAGCTGCTGGGGACATGAATGTGTTTACCCTGGTCTTATGATTTCCTTGTCGGCTATGACTGAACTGTGATGTGTGGGGTGTTGGTCCCAGCCAGTTCAGCTGGTCCTGTATGGAATTATGGGGGATTTAAAGTCTGATTGTGACTGAAAAAAGAGCATTTATCAGACTGCCACAGTTCCTGTAGCCTGATAGTGCTGGCAGGGATTGTATCCCACACAAGGGAGTTTGATCAACACAGTCCTTCATGAACTGCCTGGGTCAGGAGTGGTGGCCTGGGGAGAGAGGGGAGGCAAAGTTCCTCCAGGCAACTGGATGAGGATGAGAACTTCATAGCCCAGGGAGACATTAAATGTGCAAAGATGGAATTTGTAGTGGTGATAGGATTGAATTGATGGGAATGGACACAACAGGATACCTGAGAGGGCTGCTGAGGAGAACTAATCTATGGGAAGGTGCTCACTGATAGCTGAGGATAAGGAACCCTTCCCACGATGGGCATGTTGGAACCAGATGATCTTTAAGGTCCCTTCCAACCCAAGTCTTTCTCTGATTCTATGGTGGGAACATCTGGAAAGACAGTGGGACAACACGAGCTGTAAAGCGCCATCACCAGCAGAAACAACTCTTAACTTCTCCCTGTGTGTTTTAACTGTTGAAGTCTCCACCAGGAGCCTTCAAGTGACGCTGGACTTTGACAAACCCATTGCAGTGTCATGCATTCCTTTACAGATCCCAATTAAATCTATATATAGCCTCTTTGGAGCCTGGGTAACAATCTCTCCCTTGCTCAGCAGCCACGCTCCAGTGGCCACACAGGCACAGGCTCTCATTAAGCCTGGGCTAGCCCTGCATTAATTGTGACACAAGGCTCTTTTTTTGAAGGCTTTTGAACACAAATGTTTAGCCAAACCTCATTTGTTTCACAGTTTACAGGCTGAAACACTTGACCAGGGGATCAAGATTTAGTGTAAACAAGGAAGGGGGGATGTGAAGCTACCTGGATTCAGCTGGGAGAAATACAGACAGAATGCTGCAGGCAGAGGAAGTTGGTCAGAGCTGATGGTTTGTAGGGTGGGGAAAAGGGTGGTTGGGTTCATCAGATTTGGGTAAAATCCTTTGTCTCTCCTTCCACACCTCTGAGCTGGCAAACTGATTTTTACAAGGCATTCCTAAAAATTTCTCTGCCTTGTGCCAATGGGATGCACCATTGGTATCCCAGCTGAGGAACGGTTTTGCATTCTTGGTAAGGGAAAAATGAGTGGATTCGGAGGAAATCTGAACTGAAACCTCTGAGTGTGTGAAACACTCTCCAACCTCCAGGCTCCCAACTAAGCTCCCAGTAGGATGCTGTGCCCCCTGCTCCTGCTGGAGTGATGTTTTTAGGAAGAGAGTCACTATGGAGAGGAGGAATTCTTTGAAGAAGGGACGGCACGGGGCAGAAGCTGAGCAGTTGTAAAGGGAGAACTGGGAACCTGCCAAGCTTTCAAGAAAAGGACTGAGATAATCTTTGTTACCTGTCTGTTCCTTTGTAAATACAGCCAGAACAGAGAGCAGGGATGAGCTTTGTGTGAAGGCTGTGGGACAGAGAAGATGGGGAAAGACCCTTGTTCAAACACAGCCCCTGGTAGCACACAAGGGCTTTGGAGTTCTGGAATGGTTTTCTAGCTATGGAACACAGGGAATTTCCTATACCACTCTCCAAGACATTAAAGAAAATATATTTTGTACTGTGACTGGTTGTTCTGGTGCTGCAATTAGGAAGAAGGAAGGTCTGAGCATATTTGGGGATTGTTCTCAGTTTTAAAATTTGAGGAAGAGCAGAAACTTAAGTGTGGCATTGATGTGGGAGTCACCTCACGCAGTGGCTGTGGTGTATCCTGTAAATGTCTCCATCTGACCCGGCTGTCCAGACTCCTTTATATTCAGTGAACAGACACAGGCACATCCAGGGTGTGATTTATCTCATGCCTGCTTGACATCGAAAACAGAGAGGAGACAAATCCTGCCCTGCAAAAGGTCTCTCCTTCAACAGAGCCCAGGTTTCTAGCTTAGAATTAGACTCTGATGCTGCAGACAGAGTTTAGTGAGAAGGCAAAGCCCTCACTTTTCACACCTGACACAACACAGCTGTTCCCTACAAGCTGCAAGACTGACAGACTTGATGGATCAGAAATGGAGCCCAGCATGGACTAAATAAAAAACCCCTGATTTGGGGGGTTTTCCAAGCCAGCTACAGGGCAGGGTCTTGCCAAGAGACTTATGAAGAGAAGAATGCACTGCAAGGTGTGCAAAGCAAATTTCACTGCTGTAGGAGCAGCAATCTTATCGTGAGAACATCTGATGGGAACTGCCATCACTCAGCCTTACCCCAAAGTTTCCTGGAGCTGTTGCTACAGAGGTTGTGGGCATCAAATCTTTCTATTCCTCTTCTTGCTGTACCTCTGTTGGTGTGAGTGTCGTGTGGTTGTGGCTGGGGATTTGCTCTGGCAGCACCAGAGTGCAAACATCTCTCACCAAAGGTGCCCAGAACAGCTCAGAACAGAGAGGGGAGAGGAGGAGGAGCAGCAAACACACAACTGGAGGTAGGGGGCTCTTGGTGAAAATCAGATAATTTATTCTGCCACACAGCAGGACACTGACCCCCACTTTAATTATTGTGTCATTTGTCCTTGACAGCTACTGCTGCTTCCAATTAACGCTCTTAATTAAAGCCCCCAGCTTCCCAAGGATGTAAGTGTGGATTTACTGGGAAGAGGGGTACCATGAAGAGGCAGAGCTTGGGGGTGTCTGATGAGAAATGACATTCCCTGTCCCAGTGGGACTGACAAGTTATTTGCTTATCACACAGGAGTGGCAGGCTGGAATCAAACTCAAATCCTCATCTCCATCCCCACAGGAGCAGCTCCTCTCCCACCAGTTTGAGATCTCCCCGTGTGAGTTCTTTACTCACCAGTGTAAATAATGTGCTTCAGCTCCCTGGGCTTTGCTTTTCCCTGTTCCTGCTTTTTTTTACTGAGTCTGTAGGTCAGGTAATAAGGCACAGGATATCAAACATGACAGAGGAAATCCAAGTCCCTTTTTCCATAATTCGGGCCAAAATAAAATCAGCATCTTGGGATGCTGTGCAGGTGACTGAACACCCTCACTGACTTTGTTCAGGCGCAGAAATGCTTCAGCCTGTGCTTCTTTCAGGTGGGGTTTTTTTTTTCCTTCCTCTATTTAATAAACTGTATTGTCATGAACACTCTATTCAGGGCTTTGAAATCAAATAAGCTCCACTCTTAATCTTTCTGCAGTTTTTTGGGGCTGGCTGAGCCTCGAAAGATAGCAGCATTCACAGAACCCACATGGCTTGACAGAGCCACTGTTCAGTGTTTTGGGAATATATCTTTTGACTGTTGGGAAGGAAATTGGCTACTTAAGATGCCTTTTTGTACATTTAAATTAACTTAGTCCATCAGACTGAATAAATCCTGCTGCTGCATTAACATCCAATTATAACAACAGAGATTGAGCAATGATTCAGGTTTTGACCAGACTGTTGGCAGTTTAAGGGGAAAAAGAAGTAATGTATATTGAAATAAAAAAGTCAAAAATTTGAGCCAAAAAATTGTGACTGAGCACATAGCAGAAGCTTTTGTGAATATATAATGGCAGAAGCAAGAGCCAAATTTCTAACAGGATTAGCTGTTACTGTCTATCAGATCCAAAAAAACTCAATCATTTTGTTTTAAATGACTTTTTGTAACTCATTCATACTAGAAATGGGGAGGGGAAGGGAGGCTGGGAGCTGGAGAATCTGCAGTTTGGAATTTAGGCAGGATCAGAGGTGAGGTGGTGTGTGAAACACCCTGAAGGAGCAGTTGAGCTCTGAACCATCCAGCAGTTTGCAGATTTTGCCAGATTTTTAAGATGTTCTTGTGAGCCAGAATCTCGTGAATGATTTCTTTGGGGAGCAGTGAATGAATTTGTTGATGAAGTGAAATATCTCTTCAAATCCTGCTGCAGCCATGGCAGCTGGGCCTGCTCATTGTTCCCTTTCTGCCCTTGAGAAGGACGTGGGATTCCCTGGCTCTGGGATTGCATCTCACTCTGGATCAGAGATCATCTGTCCCTCTGCTATGGACAGACCTCAGGAAGCACAGCAGCTCCTGGATGTCCACCAGGTGTGTGGACAGGCATCTGTAGGGACCTCACCTTCATATCTTCAATGTTCCAATGAACCCAAAGCCTAAATATGTTGTACTTAATAACTTGGTGTTCACTGAGCAGGTGTTACCTGAACTTCCTCCTTGAGCTTGCTCAGATGCCATAAACACACACCTTCAGATACATCCTCCTTCTGCTGCTGAGACCTCACTTTCAGCTTCAGCTCTCCTTGATAAAATGGGGAGATGTGGGGATAGACTCAAGGAATATCCTGAGTTGTCAGGGACCCACAAGGATCATCCAGTCCAGCTCCTGGCCCTGCACAGACACCCCAACAATCCCACCCTGTGCATCCGTGAGAGCATTGTCCAAGCACTCCTGGAGCTCTGGGAGCCTTGGGAATGTGCCCATTCCCTGGGGAGCCTGTTCAGTGTCCCACTACCCTCTGGGGCAAGAACATTTTCTTAATATCATGTATTTTCCTAATATATGTGATATAAGCCCTGAGAACAGTAGCAGTCTGTTCTTACATCCATATATTGCTCTGGCACAGTGAGGCCAAAATGTCAGTGAAGCTGTGACCACCGCTGAAAGAGAAATTATCCCAAACTGGCTCCTAATGCCCCAAAATGAGGGACACTTTCCTTTTCTAATCCCTCTGAACTGCTGGTTATATCTCGACAACACTCTCTGGCACGTGGGGGATTCTTGGGGTTGTCCTGTGCAGGGCTAAGAACTGGAGTTCAGTGATCCTTGTGGGTCCCTTCCAATTCAGATGTTCCAGGATTCTACGATATTTGCTGCAAAATGTTGAGTCCAGATTCTACTCCCACGAAGGGCCAGAGGTAGGAATCCTCACCAAGGCTGGGAAATAACCTTGAAGAGTTTGTCAGACTTTCCAAGGATGGAGAAGGGGTGGAAGGAATGATCACAGCCTGGTTTGCCGTGGAGACTTCAACCTTCAGAACTGCCTGGCCCCTTCATCCCAGTGAATAGTGGAGAGGCTCTGTAAGTGGGAGGCTGCATGGACTTCCCTTTTCCTGATATTTCAGTGGCAGCACAAAAAGCTGGCTGTTCCCTGGAGGGACACAGTCAGCCCCCAAACCCTTCAACTTGGAAAGCTGAGCTGAATTAATTACAATTTATGCTCCAAAAAAGAAAATAAGACCTCTGATGTGCCTTATTTGCTTGATGTTCTTCCTCTTTTCAGCAGACGACCCTTAGGTGGCTTTTCTTTCAGTCGCAGCTCCTTTGTTTTTTGTGCTTTCTTTCTGCATTAATTGGAAGGTCTGACACTTCCAGCCCAAGACATTTATCAGCGTGGTACAGTTTTAATTAATCTCACAATAAAGCTGCTTGAGGTGAACTCGTGAAAGGACTTTTAGGGCAGGGATAATGCACGTGGTGACACGGGACACACTCTGGTGGGATTGACAGGATGTGGGAAGCTCATGGCACATCCCTGTGGTCTCTGGGACAGCAGCACAAGCCAGGCATGCTCCTAAAAACAACACATACCCCACAAAATATACCAAATCACACTGGAAAGAAAACATTTCAGCAAAGATGAGGATCTGGGTTCCCAGTAGGTTCTACCTGCCACTGGAACAAATTTGGATATCCTTTGATGGCAAATTAACTAATAATAATAAAACCTACAGAGACCACCTTTTATCTACTCTCTTTATAGCAATTTGCCAAGAAATAGCAAATTTCAGTCCTCTGGGATTTCTGTCTTGTCCATGTATCAGAGCCACAAGTGGATTTTGACTCTGAACATTCAAGCCAGGATCACCAGGTGTTGGAAAAGTTCATGTTCTGATCTAAACTTCTTAACCACGGCTCACTTCTATCAGACAGGTGTTAACTGGCTCAGGAATGAGGTTGGATGGAGCTATCTAGAGCTAATGAGGATAAATCAAGCAGCACCATATGTCAAACTGAGGGTTGTTTGGGTGGGAACTGCAGAGCCAAACCCAACTGTGCTCACAAAATTCTAATTACCAGGTGGGAATTGCATCTTGACTGAGGAATGGCAGATTTAGAGTCTTTCAAAACTAAATTATCTGCTTCTTCTTCGAGTCCTCTGGTGGCCACAGCGCAGACATGGCCAAGCTTGATGTGATTGAGATAAAATAACTCACAATGTATTTTTCTCAGGTGGAACTAAGAGGTGGGAATGGCTGGCATAATAAATTATAGTATCTCCACCTTTTGGTATCTTCTCGTAAAGAAAAAGTGTCCCTTTGGAGATTTGGATATGACACAGACTATTGGGTTCAATGAGTTTAATTGGGTGAAACTCTGAGGCATAAAGTTTATACTTCATGAGCAGGTGATACCTTTTTGATCATAAGCTTAAGGAAGGTGGAACAACCTCATTCATGGCCAAACCATCTTAATTTTTAAACTTCTTGAAAGAATCATAGAATCTTGGAAAAGACCTCTAAGATCATGAAATTCAACCATTTACTCATCACTGCCAAGGCCACCGTAATTAGAGGAGTTTGAATGACTGGCTCCCTGTTTTGTTCTTATAACTTTTATTGCTCTGTGATCTGTTCTGATTGTGTTTTTATGCTCATGGCAATAGATTCAGTTGAGAAATGTGAGTTTGTGTTGGTTTTTCTTTGAGGATTTTTTTCTCCACGTTCTCACTTTTTTCATTAAAGGTTTTCAGTAGCCATAGTTGGTTTCTCTGGGTGGCTTGGCACAGGCAGTGGTGCAATGGTAAATAAACCCCAACGTGTTTCTACCTGAAGTTTTCTAAAGCTTCTGCCACTTGCCAGAGGCAAAACAGCACATTTTCAGCTTTTGCTTGTAGACTATCAACTACAGTGTGGATTTGTGGGTAGGGGTGAGAAAAACAATTTTTGATACAAGCAGAAAAGGTCTTCATACAGAGCTGGAATTCTGCCTAATATATATTTATATTAAAAAAATTAAATTGCAAAGCCAGTTTTTGGTTGATTTACAGATGCAGCCAGGATAGATCTTAATCTGTCACTTCACAGCTGAAACTCTCCTGAATGTTGTGCCAAGTAAAAAATTGTCCCTGGGATCCAGGTGTATTCCCTCGTCATTTGTCAGGAGTAACTGTTCTGCAGTTTAGAGCTGGCAGTTCTCAGTGGTGTTTCATCAGGATAATACCACACGCTGTCATCTGAGGGAATAAACTCTCCCCGCTGACAGGAACTGGGGTGAAGACACCAGCAATCGACTGGATATTAGAGAGCCTCTCTGAAGCTTATTCAATGGAAAAGGGACCATCAGGTCATTGGGCCCAAATTGTGTGTTTGGCTTCAAAGGCTGTGAGGGGCTCACAAAACCTAAGAAGAATCAAAA
The DNA here is from genome assembly GCF_000691975.1 of Corvus brachyrhynchos. Classification (NCBI taxonomy): domain Eukaryota; kingdom Metazoa; phylum Chordata; class Aves; order Passeriformes; family Corvidae; genus Corvus; species Corvus brachyrhynchos. The sequence continues at coordinate 1,656,033 of NW_008236807.1, forward strand.
GCGCTGGTCTGTGAGACAGGAGGTCAGGCTGGGCAGTCTCTTCAGCCTTTGAAACCTCTCACTGAAATACTTTAATTAAAAAGGAAAAATAAAAGAAAAATAGGTGATAAAATGGGGTATTTTGGCAGTAGATGGGTGTTTCAGGTCCTACTCTAATGCCTTCTGAGCTGCAAAAGCAGGGCTACAGCAAGAAAATACCCAGTCTGGTAGTCTTTTTCATTTTCCTGGTGGGACCAACATCTCCAGGATGGGATAAGTGATGGTTGGAAAGTTGCATGGGCAATGGGGAGTGGAACTAATGCTTTCCAGTGGGAGTGGCAGTGGGGACTGGTGGTGCACGAGGTCATAGGAGGGAGACAAAAACATCACAAGACCTCAGTTCTTACAGGAAGCCAAAAAAGCAACAGAGTCCACAACCAGAGAGATCAATGAGATCCAGGGAGTTTAACTTGCTGCAGAAGATCTCCTGTTGTCCAATCGAAATGAATTAATTTAACTTCAAAGTACCACATCCCCACAGCCTGCCTGATTTGCTGATTCCTGGGAAATCCTGCAAGTGAAGTCATTTGGCAATGGATGAAGGGCCACAGGGAAAGGATCTGGACAGGGACTGCACCAGGCTGAGCTCTGGAGAAAACCACCCACATCCCTCTGCCTGCCCCAGTCCTGCCCAGCCCTGCACAAATGTCCCTGCAGGAGCACAGGCACCAGGGGAAGGGGGCAGGGAGGGTGGCACCTCCATCAAGCCATTCTGAGCCCTGTGAGAAGCCTGACAGGTTGTCTCCTTTCCTCCTGCAGCTCACCAGGGTGCCCGTGGAGTCGTGCAGCCAGTACGAGACCTGCAGCGAGTGCCTGGGCTCGGGAGATCCCCACTGCGGATGGTGTGTCCTTCACAACACGTGAGTACCTACTGGGGTTCGTCACTGTCCCAGCCCTGCCTGTCCCCATCACCTGCCCTCGTAGTAACACAGGTAGAGGGGCAAAATGCTCTCTCAATCCCTGGCTGAGTCAGGTACCTCCAAAAAGGTCTCTGGGACTTGCTGGGGGGGGAATTTGTTTAACTGAGAAAGGATTTTTTTGGAAGACAAGGGGAAAGAAGGGTAGTAGAGGCTGGACAGAGCTTCTCCACCACTCTATCCACAGTTTGCTGACTGCACCAGGAAAGCACCTGTCCAGCCTGATGTGCTTTGAATACAGCCCTCTAGCAGCTCTTCTCTGGTGGACATTTTCCTGGTGGTTTCCATTCCTTAAGGGAATTTTACTCTGACCAGTAGCCTTTGTCTCAGCACCTCCAGCTTTCCGCTGCTACGCTGAACCTCTCCTCTTTTGGACTCTAAGGGTGATCTCCATCGCCCTTAGAGAGGAATCAGATCCCTCTAAACAACATGGGATCCACTCCAAGGTAGTTTTCATTGGGACGTTTTGGTTTAACAGGCCAAGCAAGGACCTCATTTCACTATTCCATTACTTTCTTGTTCTGGTTTATCCCCTGCCTCACAAGCAGCACTGGATCCCGGTGTCCTCAGGACTGGGGTATCAGTTCATTGGCTTTGTTTTCCATAGGCTGTTTAATGATGCCATTGATCTTGAAGTTGCCTCTCTGCAGCCTTTCCCTGAGTGATCTCCTCCTGCAGAGAGCCCTCTGCCCAAGCTGTGGAGAGGGAGGTGTCAGCTTGGCTGAGCTCCTGGCTCTGAGTGGCAGGGAGGTCTCATTTGCCGAGCCCCCCTCAGCAGAGACGGTGGCTGGGAAGTGCAGTGGGTCTGTCCAACCCAAGCCTCCAGCTGAGAGAGGCTCTGCAGGGTGCTGTCACTCCAAGCCTCCCGGTGTCCTTGGCAGCCTTGGAGGGTTTTTCTAATGGGCCCTGCTCTTGCAGTGTGTTGGTCTTCTCCCTCTGAGTTCACCTGAATTCCTCTTGTTGCATTGCAAACTCTCCAGGTGGAGACAGGGATTCGGCTGAAGTGATAGACTTTGTTACCTCTGCTTCCTGGAACAGAAAGGAACAAACCTGGACCATATTCCAACCTTCTGTCGATGCTCTGAATGCTCTGCTTCTGTCAGCTTGTGTGACCCTCATCCAAAACCATGGCAGTCTGCTTAATTTCAAATCAGATCTGGGGGATTCATCCCAAAACACATCGAAAATGTGGCTCATGCTCTGGAATTGCTCAAGAGGACCTTGGCAAACCAGTCCTGAGTTGTGGTGTGGTGGGCAAGAGCCCAGAAAACTTTCATCCTGCTGACCTGAGGATATTTCTATTTGATATAGAGCTTTATAGCGTGTTCCCATCCCATCTTATCCTGCATCCATCCTCCAGGACACCGTGTGTTTGCTGTCAGTGAAGGGACAGCACAGACGTGTGCAAGCAGCACAGGAAAGTGTGAATTTGTTCATTGATTGTACCACAGCAATGCTGGATATTTCATCTCCTTCCATCCAGGGTCAAGCAATCAATACATGCAGCAATAAATTCCCAAAAGGATAGAAAAGGGGCAGAGACAACTGCAGAGCGTGCAGCAGCTCATCCTGAGGAGTATTGGAAATGGAATGGAGGGTGGTGGGTGGGGTTGGCAGCATCGACTTGGTTAAAACAAAAAATCCCTGTGCAGGCTCGATCCTTGAGGGAGAGGTGTGGCTGGGATCTGGACCTGGCTGATGGCAGCATCCCCGTGCCCTCCTCCCTCTGGCCACTTAACCTCTGTTTCCTTATCTGGAAAAGAGAAACACCTCTTATTTACGTACCTTGCAGTGGGGTCACTGAGGTTAATTCCCTGTGGGGTTTTCTGCAAGCACTTTGAAGGCAAATGTTATCAAAGCCCACTTCAAGTCTGTTGCTTCCCTCTAGTTTTCCTTGGTGTTACGAAATCTGATTTTCAGTCCTAGTTTGGGAGGGGTTTTCAGTGCAGCATCAGGTGTCCCAGAAGGGTCTCAGTTTTCCTCATCCTTTTGGGCAGCCCTGAGAGCAAAGAAGCTAATTACATCCCACTCAACAAGTTTTGGCTGCGCAGTATATTCAGGGTAAGGGTACTGGAATACTGAGCCTCTGATTAGAAATTTCTGCACATCAGAACCCCTTAAGATTCATTAACAGCCTTTTCCTCAAGTGGGATATGTCATCAACAACTCCTGCACGAGGATCCCTGGGGAAACATGCCATAAACATTTCCCTTCCTGGCTGCTAACCCTTTCCCCTTCCCTCCCAGCCAGGAATCCCAGGGGATTCCCAGTGCAGGGCTGAATCCAGTGATGTGGGAGCTTGTGGAAGGCATGGAGGAGGCAGTTGGGCTGTGCAAGAATTGGGAACCAGGTTTGTGGGCAAAGCCACACTGTTCCCTCACCCTCCTCCAGTAGAAACGATCCAGAGGAAGAGAGGTGGACTGGGAGACAGGTGGAAACTGCCCAATGGGTTACAGCATCTGTTTTTTTGTTTCTCCCGTGCACACCTCTCTTATTTTGGGATTTTCCCTCCAAGGGCTGATGTAACCCCTCTTCCCCAGAGCCCCATTTCCAACTATCCTCAGCTCCCACCACCGGAGAGGTCCAGGGACAGCTCCCCATCCATTTTCCCAGCGGAGCTGGGCTGTCTGCACCGAGGGCGGCATGCCAGGGCTTGGGAATCGATTTCTACAGCTCTGCTATCCTAACCTTACACCGAGAAACTCAAGTCCTCTGAGAGAGAGGCAGACAGACCCACAGACGGCTGCAGGAGAGAGGGGGGGAGGATTGATTGGCTTCTGCCCCGAGAAGACGAGCTGATACAGAGCAGGTCACCGGAGCTTTTCATCTCTGTATCTTTACCCCGATCTTTACCCCCTCCCTTTCCCAGCTCTGCTCCCTCCCGGGCTCTGCTCAGGTCTCTTTAGGCAGCCGTGAATCATTTACTTGGTGTAAGTTCAAAATGTGGCACTCGGTGGCTGCGGGGGTCTCCCGGGGAGGGGTCACAGCAATGTCAGCAGCCTGAATGGGGGCTGTGGAGAGGGGTGAGAGAAAAGTGAAGTTTTCTGCAACCCTGGAATGAATTCAGCAGCTTCCTCCTGTGTCAGATGCATCCCTGTCCAAAGATGCCACCCAAATTTGACCACCCTTCTAATCCCCTTGGAAGGTTACTCCTGTCTCATCCATACCCAAACTGGAAGCCCCCTTTTCCTTCTTTCCCAACAATAGTTCAAGCTCTTTATCCCCAGAGGAGGGATAAACCTTCTCAACTGAAAGAGCTGTCCCTAATTCTAGATTGGATATTGAGGAGGAATTCTTCCCTGTGAGGGTGGTGAGGCCCTGGCACAGGTCGCCCAGAGAAGCTGTGGCTGCCCCTGGATCCCTGGGAGCGTCCAAGGCCAGGATGGACAGGACTTGGAGCAACCTGGGACAGTGGAAGTTGTCCCTGCCCATGGCAGTGTTGGAATTGGATGATTTTGAGGGTCCCTTCCAACCAAACCCCTCTGTTATTCTATGCACATTTACAGGTCCATGTGCACGTGGTCACCACATGGGTTTTCAGCTCTGCACAGCATCCCTGGGTTGTGTTTAACACCCCAGCTGCCATAAGAACGGAAATTTAGGGCAGAAAAGCAGCATCCCTATAGAGAAAGGCAACCTTCTATTAAAGGGAAATCCCCTGCTGGGTGCATAGGGACCCATCCCAGGCTCTGCTGTGTTAGTGCCACTCCTAAATGTTCTCCTTGCTGCCTCATTTCATCCTCATGCAACGTCCATCTAATTCCAACAGGAATAGCTGAACACACACAAGCTGTCCTTAAGGGAGGATGCACCCCCAGGCACCAGCCTCCCTCTGCTCTGGAATCTGCCCTTGCAGGTCTGGGGACCTCTTGGCTGGCAGGTCATTAATTGCAATCAGAGAGGGAAACAGTCCCATTTTCTGGGAGAACTTGTGATATTTCAAAACTTTTTTTCTTTCCACCAGCTCACGGTGGCCAACTATTTTTTTAATAAGAAATGTTCTTGAAAGCTGTTCTGGAAGGGACTGATTCCATTTAGTAATTGAAGAATGATTCATTTAGACTTTGGAAGTTCTTGTTTTGGGATTTGGTTTCAGTTTTTAGCAAATTGCTTGAGATTTCAAAATAAAAAGTCATTCTGAAAGGAAGCATTAGTTTTCTACTTTTATTTTTTCATTAGAATGAAACATTTGGGCATCTGTGATTTCTTTCTCCCCCCAGAAGTCTTTACCAGCCCTGCAGACTGAGCAAAGCAGTCAACAAGCGCTGTTGGTTTAGAGGAGCTGACATTTGCTGCGGAGGGAAGAGGGATTGTTTAGGCATCTCCAGTCTGTCCTGCGTGGAGACATCGGAGCCAGGAGCTGGCTCTGCTCCCTGCACTCCTCTGCTCAGCTCTGAGGAGCTACTCATGTCCTCTGTGTGTCCTTCTGGCAGCCGGAGCCTCCCCAAGGCACCCGAGCTGGCTCTGTTGGCTTTGCAGGGCACGTGCCAGCAGATCCTGCTACTCCTGAACCTTGGGAATAGGATCCAGTGGCCTTCTGCAGGCATCCTCACCCCATGGAAGAAGCAATGACATAAGACTCCCACATCTGAGCCATACCAGTCCCTTTCCTGGATCCCTTTGGCTCTGGGTTAGTCAAGGGATGGCCAAACTCTCCCACACACAATTCCTCAGGTGGAGCTGGCCTGGATTAACTGGATCCCTGCTGCTTTGAGACACCTCAGAACGCATAGGAGAAATTTTTGGTTTCCCAACAAAAAACCAGCTCTGTTCAAGGGGTTTTATGCCATCCTCTGGCAGAAGACACCTACCCCCGTGTCTGGGGAGTGACCCTCCACATCCTCTTGCTCTCCACCTCCTCCCATCCACCACAGCCACTTGTGTGGGCAACTCGTACACCCCGAAATTACAACTCTCTTTCCTAACACAATATGAAGAAAAAAAAAAAAACATTTAAGCAAGCTGTTTTCTAGTGATTACTGTGGAGGGGGAGGGAGGTTTGTTATCCACCCTCAGACTCGTTGCCAGACCAGGAGAAAAAAAGGGAAAAGTTCCAAAGTGCAGCTCGCGGTGCCTGGGCTCAGCAGGTAACCTGATGCGCTGCCTCTGGCAGAGCTCATTGATCGGCCCTGGCTTTAACTTTCTTGGTCAAAGTCTTTTGAGCCACCAGAGAGTCTCGGGTAACCTCAGCTGCCTACACAGGCTGCAATAAGACCTTTCTTGAAGGGTCTTTTCCTTGCTTGACTTTCTGCCGTCTGAAAGCCCGTGACTCTTTCAGGCTGAGGGGTTTTGTTCTTTCTTTTCCCCTTCTCCTCCTTGTTTTTCCTTCCCAGTCTTTTCCTCCAGTGCTGCTTCTGGAAGGGGCTGTGTTGGTCAGGCTTGCAGGAGGTTGAAATATCACACCCAGTCCTGGGCCACTCTGAGCTTTAACAGTGAGAAAAGAGGGTTTTACTGACTCTTGCAGGGCTCTGTGCTCCTGTAAACCCTCAGCTGTCCCTGCCTTATTCTCCCTGTGCTGTTTTGTCCCAAGGTGCAAACTGGGGTCCCTCCAATTAGGCAGCAATTTAGAAGGTGTTTTGCACTTGCCTGGAATGATGAAAAATTCATAGAACCAGGGAATATCCTGGGTTGGAAGGGACCCATATGGATCATCGAACTCCAGCTCCTGGCCCTGCACAGGACAGCCCCATAAATCACAGCAGATCCCTGAGAGTGTTGTCCAAACTCTGTTACTGAACTCTGACAGGGTTGGGGTAGTCACCACATTCCTGGGGAGCCTTTCCCAGTTCCTGACCACCCTCTGGCTCTCACAGTCATGGCTGGGGCCGTTTTTATAGGAAAATCTTTCTCTATCCTTTCCTGCCTTAACATTATCCTGCTATGGGGAAGCTCTTGAAGCCTTCAGACACCTGGGAGTCCTGTCAAAGGTACGTGATAATTGTCCTAATCTTCCTGAGGATGGAGCAGCCACATGGAGAACATGGTTTCCAGCTCAAACCCTGTTTTTCCTCAGAAATCTGTACCCAGCTGGGCTGTGCCTCCCCAACAAAAAGGAGGCTCAGAGCTACTTCAGCTGTTAAGTTCAACACCCTGGTGTGTCCAAGGTGTTTGTGGCCATTTCTCACTGCAAAGGAGATTTCCAGTTCCGTGCTGCTGCATGATGGGGAGAAAAACATAAATGCTGGGAGGGAAAGTAATTCCAGGAAATCTGAAATCTTTAATTTGGTTTGAAAGTCTCCAGTCATTTGCTTGGCAGTCAGTGGTGGCAAAGGCAGGAGTGAATGAGCTCTCAGGATGTCTTGGTTTGACTCCTCCCGGGTCACAGCTGGCCTGAGAAGCCCTTCCACCTGATAGCAAGGGAAGGTGGAGTCATCCTCCCTCAACTGGCCTTGGCATGGAGCCAGGCTTCGATTCCCACTTCTTCCCAGGCAGTTATGGAAACTGGAATGGGCGTTTTGGAGGGAAGCACAGCATCGGGGCATCAAAGCATCCTGCCCTGAGCCCAGGGAACCTCTGATCTGCCTGCTGAGGTACAGCTAAAGTACCCATCCTTTCACACCTTTGGAGACAAGGAAATAGCCCTAAATGTGACAGCTCTGCAGTGGCCTTTTGAAATGAGATCGGGGCTCTTAGCTCGGGGAGGAGGAGGAAATTCTCAGGACAGGGAGCCGTGGCTATTGATGGTGACAAAGCCCCAGGTGAATAGGAGGCTCTGGGAATCCTGTTTCTCTACAGATAACATTGAATCAACCGCGCTAAGCCGATCCCCAGTCCTGGAGAACTGACCCATCGCCGCATCCATTCCCTAAATGCCATCGTGTCCCTCTCGGGAGTACTTTTCCTGCTCTGCTGTGCTGAGCAGTGCAGGGCAGAGCTGTGCCCTTCACAGGTTGATTGTCTCGGTGGCTGTACCTGCCTGAGGCAACTCAGGGACAGCACTGGGCACTGTGGGCCATAAGACGCAGGCGTGTGGTAAATGTGTTTTGATAACAACCTTTTCTTTGATTAGCTTATTTTGCCAGAGGGCAGTGGGGAGGGGTGGGAAGATAATTAGTTTGTGCAGTGGGTTCCAGCAGAAGCTTTCTCCTCGTGCAGCCCTGTGAGTTTGGTGTCCTACTTGGGATTTGTCTCCATCACAGGAACATTGGTAGCTCAGGTTTAGCAAAGCAGGGGAAGGTCTCTGGGTGGAATATCTGCATATCCCACAGGAGATACCTAGGGAACAGGGACAGGGATAAGCTGTATGGCCACCCTGAGCAGCCTTAAAAATCTTAAAAATCAGGTGTGCACTGGAGCTGAGATGCAAAGTTACAGGGACTGTCACAGGGAAGGAGTATTCCCTGACTTAAACTGCAACACAGATGATGACAAAGCCAGCAGGGCGATTCAGCCCTCAAGAAACAGCAAAAAAAGGAATAATCAGGTGCTTAAACACCTGATTATTATTATATTATAAAAGGAGACTTTGAATTATAGGTGGTTTTGTTTACACAAGGAATTCGATTCTGTGGCTCATCCCTGCTGTGCTGCAGCTGGGGCACCTCAGGTATGAGACAGTCACCTGGGGCTGACAAATATGACACAGAGTCTACTTTTCTTCTGGAGGATAAGATGGGGGCCTGAGGACATCCCCAGTGACTTTAGACCTCTGTATAATGGCAACAGAAAAGAGCCTAACCCCAGCTTGGGACGTTATCCCCTCACAAATTCTCAGGATGGACAAAATTCCACGGGTTTTACAACGTGACCAGTCTCACTCCTCCCGTGGAGTTTAAAGTCCTCCAACGCCCCAATTTGCAATAAAGCAGGGCTAGGCTTTGCTGCAAGGCTGTGGCACTCAGCGAGTGTCAGGGAATATGGATGGCTCAGGGAACTGTCTCTGGGCTGTTTGTAGGGAATCGCTCTCTTTTAGGGAATCTGTCTTGCTGTCAGGTGCTCCCCGGTGCCTCTGCAGCCAATGAGCTGCCAATAAGGGAAAATGGCACATCAAACGAGCCCTCCCCAGGCTGGGGGAACATCAGCCTTGCGCTGCCACTGCTGCTTCTGTGGCATTTCATCAGCCTCCACCTGCGACAAGTCCCGGAAGGGAATGGAGCAGGAGAGGATCGGGGAGAAATTCATCCTAAAGAAAAGCACAGCAAACCTTTAAGGTGTGTCTTTATCCAGACTCATTCTCTCCATGGATCTGCACACACTCCTGCCCATAAACACAGGCCATCAGAGAATCATTTTTGTGGGAAGAATCCTTAAAATCTCATCTCATTCCAACACTGCCATGGGCAGGGACACCTTCCACTGTCTCAGGGTGCTCCACGCCCCGTCCAGCCCGGCCTTGGACACTTCCAGGGATCCAGGGGCAGCCACAGCTTCTCTGGGCACCCTAAGCCAGGGCCTCACCACCCTCACAGGGAAGAATTCCTTTCTCCTATCTTCTGTTGCACATTGCCACATTCAGTGACCTGCTGCCAAATCTCCCCATGTGCCACCAGCACATCTGTCCCCAGCCCTTTACTCTCCCTATTGCTCCCACATCCCCCTGCACTCCATCCCTCAAGCAGAGGTGCAGAGGTAGATCCTTTCCACTTTGACTTCTGTACCAGAGAGATTTTATCTTTTTTCTTTTTTTTTTGTAATTTTTGGGTACTTTTGGATACAAGAATTTGGTATTTTTGGAGCAGTCTCCACAGGGAAGCAGTCACAGCATAAAGTCTGCCAGAGTTCAGGAAGTGTTTGGGCAACGTTCTCAGGCACAGGGTGGGATTTTTGGGGTGTCCTGTGCGGGGCCAGGAGTTGGACTCAGTGGTCTTTGTGGGTCCCTTCCAACTCAAGATTCCTGTCCCAGCAGAACTGTGGTCCTGGAGGGAGGTTCTGAGAGTTCACAGGAGCTACTGAGCTTGAAGCTGATTCTCTCATCAGGCAGTGGGGCTTTATTTTGGGGGCGGATCCTCCTTGATTTGCTCTAAGCACACTCTTCTCCCTAACACCAGCAACATCTGCATTTCTTTTGTTTGGTGAGTGGCTCTGAGAAACTCACTGTCCTGTTTTCTTGAACATCTTGTCTTCCATGATTTTCCACTTCAGATATGGATGCAAGAAACCAGGATATTCAAATAAAACATGTTTTCTTGCCATCCTCTGTAGGGAAGGCCAAATTCCCAGTGAAGAACAGAGGTGTTGGCTGTGAATTTCTCCTGCTCCTGGCAAAGGGCTTATTTGAGTGCTGTAGGGACACAGGGCAGCCCCACAGCAAGCAGCTTGGCTGTGTCCTGGAATTAGCCCCTGCTAACAGAAGGAAGGGCAAGTTTCTTTTCATTTTCCTCCAACATTTGTTTCCCTGCCTAGGAAGTTGCACTAGCAATTAGCACGTCTTATTGTTGGTTGTCTTGTGGCAAAAAATAAAGAGAAAGTTGAGCAGAAGTTGAGACGAATATTCTGAGGAGGAGGGGAAATGCTGAGTGCTCTGCTGGGACAGAGTGGAGGAGCTGGAGGAGGATTCTGCCTAAAGTGGATAAAGGGATTTGGGAGGTCAGGGAAGTGGGAATTGGTGTGGGCTGAAGGACTGAGTCACTGTTGTAAGACAAGATCTGGGACAGGTTCTGGCTGGAGAAAACAAGTTCTGGACCCCTTGGTGCATTCAGAAAGGAACGTCAGCATGATCCACTGGTTACAGAATGTTCCTTAGGCAAGAGAGCAGAATTAATTTCCTTGCTCTGCCATAGTACCTTGCATGATTTTGGACAAATTACTTAGGATGGGATTTATCTCATCTGCTCCTCGGTTTCTTGTCTCTGCAGACAGTGAAGACAAGGACTTTTTCTGAACTCATTCCTCCTAACCCTGAGGTGTTGAAGGCAGTGGAATGAATTGGCCTCTGGAAGTGCCAGTTTCTTTTAGCAGCTACTGAGAAACGACCATATCAAACAATGCCCGACTTAAAATGACTCCAATCCTTAACTTCCCTGTGTTTTAGCCCCTTGTTTGTAGGACAGGAGTAACAGTTCCTCACCTCATGGGTGGGTGTGAGACCCTAAGACTTAAAACACTTTTGACTATGAGTGGATTGCAGAAGTCCTGTAGGGAGCTGGATGTGATGACTGCAAGGTCCCAGACAGTAAAATAAATAAATTTAAAAAAAAAAAAAAGCATATATGTATATATATATATATATATATAAAAAACACAAAAATAACAAGTTCATCTCGCCAGTGGCTGGGGAGGGCTTGGGGTTGTTTAATTAGAGCAGAAGGAGCCTTGGCAGTCATGACAAGTTGCAAATGTGCTATTCCTTGATTATCCCAATGAAGACCCTTCTGTCAGAGCAGAGGTGGCACCAGAAGGGTTAAGGCAGGCAGGGAAGAAGCAAACACCCCCCATGTCTTGCTTCTCCCTTGACTATCTCATTCCCAATGCCTCCTGCCCCTCTGCCCCAGGCATTGTAGGAGATCTACATTTTAATTGAGACATGCGAAGAAAATAATTTCAATCTAACTTCCCATGCCTGGAAGGCTTCTCCCTTGGTAGCTTGGTGCAGATTCAAAGTGCACATTTTGGGGTGAGGGCGGGTTAGAGCCCCATCCAACCTGACCTTGCATGTTTCCAGGGATGGGGCAGCCACAGCTTCTCTGGGCAACTGCTGCCAGTATTTTACCAGCCTCATTGTAAAAGATTTCTTGCTTATATCTCATCTAAATTGACCCTCCTTCAGTTTAAAACCAGTATTAATGAGGCCTCTGGATTAATGGGACCCCTGGATTAATGGGACCCCAGTATTAATGAGGCCCCTTTATTAATGAAACCCCACTCTCGTGGCTCAGAGCTGAGGTGAAGAGATGACCACAACAAAACCAAACTCCTTTTGTCTTTTGGGCCCAAACCTCCCCCACAAAGAGGTTTTGTCTGCAGATTTTCTCAGCTGCAGCTGAGGGACAGGAGCCTCCTGGACCTGTCCTTCCCTGTGGCTCCCCAGGAGCTGGGAACATGCAGCCAGCCACGTCCTGTCCCCAACACCAGTTTGGAAGGGCTGCCAGCCAGCCCTGCCAAGGAGCACGGGGTTGTTTTGTGCAGGGCAAGAGGGCAGGATTTCAGTTCAGATAACACTTGCCTGCTTTGTCTTCTCCCAGTCTCTTAGAGTTTGCCTGACCTGATAATGTGTTATCAGAGCAGAGCATCTCTGAGATGTGGCAGGGCCAGAGGTGGCTTTTCTGCAGATTGCCCTGGTCCTTTTCCACCCAGCACCTCTGAAGAGGCAGCCAGTTAATAACAGCAGGAGGAGGATGTTGGGGTGCTTGCCAGGAGCTTTTCTCAGGGAGAGGAGAAAATGCAAACATGGACACAAGCAAATCAACCTGATCCCTTCCTCATCCTCACCCAGCCCCAGCCCTGCAAACAAGGTCACAAATAACTTTCAGTGTGTGATTAGCCAAGGAAGCAGAAATGATTTTTCCATCTTGAGGCTATTGCCTCATAAAATTTATTTCCAGGAATGGTTCTGAATTTTGCAGTCTCTCTGGGCAGGGTCTCAGGGTACCTGGACATGACAGTGGTTTTCTGTGTGGTGGGGAGTTAATTCTTGCCAGGACTGTAGGGCAAGAGTAAATCTTTGTTCTCTGTTCCGCTCTCTGCTTTTAAGGACCAAAGAAAAAAAAAACCTGCCCCGAAGAATTCCATCCTGGCTTGCTCTGATAGAAGATCACAGAATTACAGAATCCAGGGATGGTTTGAGTGGAAAGGGACCTTAAAGATCATCCAGTGCCATCCCCTGCCATGGGCAGGGACACCTTCCACTACCCCATGGTGCTCCAAGCCCTGTCCAACCTGGCCTTGGACACTTCCAGGGATGAGGCATCTGGGTTAGGATCTGAAAGAGTTGGTGAGAAAGGAAGGAGAGTGGACCCACAGCATAAACTCATCTGTCCAATTGACAAAATATCATTTGATGGCCTCTTGAGCTGTTCAGGAGCACATCAGTCCTGTTATTGAGTGTTATACTTAATCTGCTATTGATTGGGGTGAGCTGGAGAGGACAGCCTTCCCCACTTCCCCCATTCCCAAATTGAAAAATAACAGGAGAAGTAAATGCTTTGACTTTTTCATTCTGCCTGGATATTTAGGGAATTTACTGCTAATAAAATAGAAAACCCCAACCCTTAAGCATGAAAACATGCGTAGAACGAATTATAGCAAAATCAATTAATACTAACAGTATCTATTAAATATTGCACTCTGGAGCTTTGCAGGAGTACATTGCTGCTCTGATATGAGCACGACATCATTAACATAATATAAAGAATCAAAAAATCAATAGCTTGCTGAAGCCCAAAATTAAGGCCAAGCAGTGTTATAGCATGTCTTTAAACACCTGAAATAGCAACTTGTCTCTGTCATGTACAACCCATTTGCAGATGAAACATCTCTCCCAAAGTGGATGGGAATTTGTTGGCCTGTCTGTCACTCCTGCAGCTGCCCCTTTGGGATACTTGGCATGAAGTTATCTCACTTTTCCCAGCAGCGTGGACACAAAAGGAGCAGGAAATCTGATCAGGGTTACATTGGCATAGCCCTGGAAGGACTCCAGAGCAGGCCCAGGGCCACTGCACTGGTGGACAGACTGATCTCTGTAGGATGGGAACATGAATCGAGTGTCTTCTCCTGCTGACTCGATTTGCATTTTACAGTGTTGATGTTGTGGAGGTTCTTTTCCCTGAGTTACCAGGTTAGGACACTGCAACTCTTCTGTTTCCATTGGGGGGAAAAAACCAAACAAACCACAAATAGAGACGGGAGAAGCTTTCAGATGGGCTGGAAGAGATGTTTGGGCAAGAAGAGACTGGCGTGGGTCTGCCAGAATCATAATATGGTTTAGGTTGGAAGGGACTTTAAAGACCATCTTGTTCCACCCCCTGCCATGGGCAGGGACACTGTCCACTCTCCCAGGTTGTTCCAAGCCCTGTCCAGCCTGACCTTAGACACTTCCAGGGATCCAGGAGCAGCCACAGCTTCTCTGGGCACCCTGTGCCAGGGCTTCCCCATCCTCACAATAAAGATTATTTCCTAAGATCCAACGTAAACCTGCCCTGTGTCAGTTTGAAGCCATTATTTGGTGCCTGGTGAACATCTCTGTGTGTTTCTGAGGACAATCAGAGTGACCCCAATGGGAGGAATCCTATGGTGCTGGGCCATATAACATATATTTATAGTTGGAATTAACTCCATGGAATGTTATTGGGTGCTGGAAGACAACTCCCAATGCTGCAAATTTATTAGGATCTAGCTTGGTTTGGGCCAGCTATCACTCCTTCAAACAATTCCTGGACATGTTTGGGAATTAAACCGGTCAGGGTGGGTTTCCACAAGGTGTTTTGGAAGTTAATAGAGTTCAATAACATGTCTGGGATCAGACCATGTCACTTGGCCCTGGGATTAGAGAATATTTCCTGGCATTGTTCAGTGCACTAATGGGATGTTGCCACAGCTCTCGACTGCAGGGGGACAGTAGGAGGAAAATCCTGGAGGAAAGACAGACGCTGTTAAGATAACAGACTAAAAATCAACGTTTTTGCAGAGGCATTTTCTCAAATGCAAAGCCAGGAACAGAGAAAATGTTTCAGTGCATTAGTTAAGAAAACAGAGTAGGAAAAGTCTGGAAGGAATAAGGAAACCTTTTCAAAGAGTGGGAGCCGGCACAGGAAGGAACATCTTTGTTGCCGGTTAAATAAAAATTAGGCAGGGAAGAGGTTTTAAAGGTTGAAACTCATTGTGTAAAGGTGAAGTCATAACATGCCTTTATCCTTGGAAGGCAATTGGATTGGAACTTGATAAAATTCAGGTTAAAGCATCAAAAATCAATCCCGATGAATGTCCCTTTTAATCAAGGCACATGAGAATAGGCAATCAGACAGAATTAAATATATACTTGCTCTTGTGCACAGTCTGCTTTAAATGAAGATGCTAATGGGATACACAGCCTGAAACCTCGATAAAGGGAAGCTCATTTATGGCATAAATCACCCAGGAACAATAGAGGAGGCCGAAATGATAAAGGAAGGGCTTTCGTGTTAAAGAAAATGTAAAATCAAAGAAAGAAAATAAGGTCAATCTGTGCACAAGTGACAAGGTGTCCCCAGGGAAGGGCACGGTGTTAAGGCTGGTTTATTGACCACTTGAAGGCAGTGACAGTGACAGTGACACGCTGAGAGAAATACAAAAGGTTGGGAGGGCAGAGAATGTGGTAATGAGAGACTTCAAGTGGCCTCGTATGCACTGAGCAAATGTCACAACATTCGGAGCTCATACCT
>NW_008236807.1:1671294-1700301 GCF_000691975.1 Corvus brachyrhynchos
AGACACAAATCTGGATTTATTCTTGATTTACTCCCAGGATGTGCTGCAGGACACAGATATCAGTGTGTTGCTCTGAAAGAGCAACCACGTAGTGCTCGAATTCAGTGTCCTGGAGATGCAGAATAAAAGAAATAAATAGAAATTACCGTGGAGTTCAACTTCAAAGCAGAAACAACATAAAATCGAGGAACTTGTTAAAAGGAGCAGACAGGGTAAAAAGATGGTACAGTGCCTCACATTATCCTGCATAAAAACATCATGTAGGAGGCTTGTGAAGTTATATGACTTACAAAAAAAGACCTAAAGATAGTAAAAGGGAATGGAAAAAAAATTAAAGTACCTGTTTAAACAACAAAGTCAAGAGACATTATTTAAAACTAGAAGTTGCATTCAATGGAAGAAAATGAAAAGGAGTAAAAGGATCGCTGACTCTGGGGTGTGAATTGCAAAACAATCATCAGGCAGCCCACATAGGAAACACATTGCTAACCTCATAAAAATAAATGATTAAAATTTAACGAGGTTCCCCCAGAAGTTTACTTTCCAAAGGGCACAAGCTGTGTGAAGTGGCTGCTGCTGAGGGCTCAGCAAAAAATGCTTTTACAGCATAAAAGTGATGTTCACTGCAAGATCTTGGGAAACTCTGGTGTGAAATTGCCACGTTATTAGATCTGCTCTACACCTCATTGCCTATACTGGCCTTGATGGAAGAATGAAAGCTGGAAAATGTATATTTTTCTTTAAAATCAAACTCCTGAAAGGTCCAAGAGCTGGAATTTGGAACCATGAAATTTGAATTTAGGTTGTGTCTGCCCCATCCCTGGAAGTGTTCAAGGCCAGGTTGGATGGGGTTTGGAGCAACCTGGGATTGTGGAAGACGACCACGGCAGAAGGATTGGAATTAGATCATCTTTAAGATCCCTTCCAAGACACCATTCTGGGATTCTATGATTCTGTGGAATATTTTTTTTCCCCCATTAATTTGATTGAGCCGTGATTAAGAATGGATGAATAAAAAAAGCACATGACATGCTGGGGGAGGGCAGTGGGTGTCACAAGTCAATTATTGTTCTTTAAATAAATGGAAGTCCATGTGATAGGGATGATGTGGTTAATACAAGGGAATTTATACTTCTCCCATAGCTGGGAATCTCAACTATGCTGTCATGGGACAGGAAGATGAGTCCTCTGATAGATTAGCAACCAGTTCAAAGGTGGGAAATAAAGACCATGAATAAAGGGTTGTGATGGAGGAAGGGAAGATCTGGGGAGGTCCCATGGGAATGTCTGCTGAGGGTGTTTGGTGTATTTATAAATGAGCTAAAAACAGGTGAAGAATGAAGCAGAAAAGGTAATTGGTGCTAGAGAGAGTTTTTCAGGATTGTCAGAGGTACACAAGAAGAGATTGTGTGACTTGGCAATTTTCATCTAAAAGAGAGATGACTGAGAGGGCCACAATAGATCCAGACAATCAGGAGTGTAATGAAGAAAGCGAAGAGGGGATGATTACTGCCCATTTCTCATAACACAAGATCTGGGGAACTTTATATGAGATTATCAAGCGGAATATTAAAAACAACAGAAGAAAGGACATTTTCATATGGTGTATCATTCATCTGTGCAGCACTGAGAGGCACATTATGGAGGGCAGGAACACAACTGGCTGGAAAGCAATTAGACAAATTAATGAAAGAAAGATCTATTGAGAGCTGTTCAATACAATGACATCAGCACAGGCTCCAGGGCAGGCAGTCCCTTGCCAGTGCTGGCTGGAAGCTGGGTGCTTAAACCAGGAGAATTTTCACTTTATTATCTCTGTTTTGTTATTTTTTTCTTCTCTTAGAGTTGGAGAATGAATGAATGGCTCTATGGATATTTGGGCTGAGCTGTTGCAGCCATTTCTAGGTTTCTGCATTTTCAAGAGCCTCTCCAGCATTAGTTTGCACACCCCTGATATGTGTCCTTACTAGTCCAGCCCCCAGCAGTGACCCAGAGCTGCTGATGTCGGACGTGGTGAGCACCTTGGCCATGCCCATCCAGCCAGGGTGAGCCTGGAAGCTCTTTGCAGACATGGAGCCACCAAACTGCTCTTCCCCCCGCCCAACACACCTCAGAGGTGGCTCTGACTCTGCTGTTTCCAGGGTTGGCTGCTCTGGCTCTTCAGGGTGGTGTTTGGCCATTTCCCTGTCCTGCCTGGAGCAGGGGCTTCTCTCCCATCCATCCACCCCGTGGTCCTGCTTCCAAACTCCCTCTCACCAGCTGTGGATTTTGTTGGCTTACAGTCCACACTGAATTGTGTTTGATTAGCTCAGTAAATCCAGGAAGGGGAAGCCAAGATTGCTGCAGAAGCCTTTCAGCAGCAGCAGCGGGGAGTCCAAATCCCCATTAAAATGTGTGCTCAGCTCATCTCAACCCGCTCATTTTTCCTGTCTCCCTCCATCCCCTCCTTTGTTTTCCTGCCTTTGATTTCAGTTGATGAAGTTTGGATCAGTGTTGTCATGCTTGGTTTATTATGAAGTGGTCTTTTCCCTGCAGACCAGGCATCAGGATTCCTGGTTTCCATTTAAAACTCGAGGCCCAATGGGCCACCGATGCTCCTCCCATGGATCTCAGGTTTGGCATCCTGAAAAAAAAAAGGTGACTCAAAAGTTTTTCTTCCCCCTAGGTATACAGGGAGGACAAGTGCTGGATTTATGGATTTCCTTTGGATGTGTGATGGGGGATGCTTTAAGGATGGCTTTTGAATGACAACTTTATCCGCTCATCTAAACGATTCCAGCGTGAGGTGTGTCAATGTCACAGCCACCAGCTGGTCTAAAATTCAACCTGCCAGTCATTGTGACAAGGTCGTGAGAGATAGGAGGGTGGAGAAATCCCTGAGCTGAGCTGCAAGCAGTCATCAGGGAATTACTGTATGGATCTTTCTGGACCTAGACTTAATCATAGATTTGAGAAAACTCTGAATGTGGATGTCTTGTGAGATCTGTGTCCAGCGGGAACTCTGGGGTGAGCTGGTGGCATCTATTCTGGTCAGACTGGGAATAAAGGAAGAGTTATTTTAACAGGATAAGTTTCTTGTGCCAGAGAGGGATCTGACTTGCTGCTGCTTCTTCTGCTGGCTCCTCTTTCCCAGCTACCTCTAGACACCGACTCCTCAGTGCTGAGGATCCCCTTTCCTTGCATGTGGTGATTGCCAAAGATCTGAGGGGGAAAGTAAGGAAGGAATCTATAAAGCCAGCACAAACTGGGATTGAGCTGTGTTTGAAGGGACGGAGGGAAGCTGCAAGGAAAGAAAACCAACCTGGCAGCAGGATGGAAATATTCACAGACCACGTGAGTCACCCAGCATCCCACAGACCCTCCAAGTGGTAGCACTGAATTTCCTCCTGTGTGTTTCTCAGCATGCATCACGATCCTTGCTCCAGAGGAATTAAGTTATTAAATATCTTTAAACCTCTCTGAGTCTCTCTCCTGCCTCCACCCAGCTCTGTATATGTGTCATTGAAAACTGGCACTCCTCCTCAGATGTAAGGATTTCTCCTCTGAATTGTGTGTCTTGGGCCTAGGGAAGGAATTAGGGCTGCCTGGGCCTGGCTGAGCATTCCAGCTTATCCCTGTCCTCCTTGGCAAGGCCATGGGCAGAAATCTCTAATTCTTCCCTTTAAACACCCATGAAATCAGAGGGAACAATTCAAGGTTATTATAGAAACACAAGAAGTAAAATTTGTACCTCAGGGGCTGTTTGAGACCAGAGAATGGGATATTCCTGGGTGGGAATAGGGATTTGCTTCTCACAAAGTTCTGGTCCAATTGATGCTTCCTCAGAGCAGCTCCAACAAATCACTCCATGGGTGCTGCGCATGCTTTAATTAGATATGGAATCACTGACTAGAAATGAGGCCCCCACATAAATCTGAGGTCAGCATCTCCCACCTGCTGTGCCTGAGCTGGCTGCTTCAGTGCAGGCAGAAGGTCTGTACCTGCCCCTGACCTTCCTCTAATTATTTGGAATCCATATTATGGACCTTGCTGCACAAGGCAGACAATGCCAGGTGTTAAATTAATAAGCTGAAGCAGGTTTTCTGATCAGTGTTCTGGGCTGTTTGCCATTCCTTTTTCTCCTCAACATCTGATAAAATAACCCAGGGCTTTGGTCAAAAGTATTTTGTGATATTGATAGCACTTTGGAAGTGTTGGGTATTTCTCCTGCTGGGTAAGAAAGAAGGAAAAAATGGGGGAAAACCGATCAAGTCAGGGAAAAAAGTAACCAGAAAGCTGATGTTGGGGGAGGACAGTGTGTAAAGGTAATCACAAACATCTACTGGGGGTTTAGTGCTGGTAACTTAGCGCTGGTGAACTGAAAATACAAGGAGATGTCATGCTGGAAAGATTTTAATCCCTACTGGCACCCATTCAGCCATGGGATGAGCAAGGACAACTCCCCATCTACTACCCATGAGTCTGAACAAAGTCCTGTTTAACAGCAGGCTGAGGAACATCTCATCATTATGGCCAAAACAGCTAAATCCACATGCTGGAGGTGAACAATTAACAGGTTAGGGGAGGGGATACCGGTGTGGAATAGGGATTTTGCAGATTTGGCTTGTTGGTAGTGAACTGGCAACAGCCTGTCACCTGAGACTGCCACCAGGGAAATCCCAGACACGGGCATTCATTTGCTTGTGGAGTACTTTTCCTAATAGAAGAGGCAGCAACACATCAATAAGGCATCCAGGAGGGGGCTGGAAAACATCCCGGAGGAGATGCCTGGAAAATACACGGAGCAGAGGGAGTGATTTGGGATGTAGGTCCCAAGTTCAGATTTTTGGGGTGAATAACTAAGAGGGGCCCATGGAGCTGCCACAGGCAGAACTGTTGGGCTGGACCTACTGTGTCACGGATTTGCTGACTTTGTGGAGAGATTTTATGGCTGATTTTATGGTTGTGTTTGTTGGGGTTGGAAGGTTGTGTTCAGTGCGGTTTTTGGAATGGTTTGGCTACGTCCTCCCTTTGGAGGAAGGTCCTGCAGGGTGTCCCATGGGGACTTTCCTTTGGGACTCAATGATCCTTGAGGGTCCCTTCCAGATCAGGATATTCTATGATTTTATGATTTTAAGCTGCTCCTGGCAGCAGCAGTTCAAGGTTGAACAGTTCGAGGCACCTTATCCTCTGCTGCACAGAGACTTTTTGGCATCAGGGCAAGGGGTAGAGGACAAAAATAATTCTCATCCCTGCCCTGAGAAAGTCATAGTTGAGTAGTCTCTCTAAAGTTCATGGATCTCTTTTCTTCTCTACATTCAACACCCTCGTTTTGGTCACTGTGCCTGCTGCAAAGGTGTTAAAAAGAGCAAACACAAAGATAAGAGAATTTCTGCTGGAATGGACAGAGGGGAAGGTTCCAGACTCAGCTAAAAGGCAGCAGGGAATGAACCAGATCTTCTGTCAGTCCATCCATCCATCCATCCATCCATCCCTCTACCATCACACACATGTAATAATCCTGATTGCAGGACACCTCTCCAGGTATCTCTCCACTCCTTCCCATCAGAATAAAAATCCATTCTGAACACGGGGAGAGTTATTGGTGCTGTGTGGATGCTCCAACCCATTTTTCATTGCTCTTTCCATTCAGACTGCAAACCCTCAGCCATCCCAAGGCTGCATTTGCTTCATCAATTCTTGTGGCTGCTTAATGCTGATGCTGTACAGTTTGGCAGCCTCCATTAGGAATGGCTTTTCCCATGATATTAACAGGCAGTGAAGCTTTGTGCTGATGGATAAAGCCCAGTGTAAAACCTGATTGGAATCAATCAGAGTAATTGTCTGGATGTGTGGTGGTTAATAGGAAATGTCCTGCATATTATTGGCTGGTTTATACAGCACAAGGATTAACTTGCTGTTGCCTTTGGTGGCTCACATCCTCTCCCAAGCTGCTGGGGGAAGTGATGGATCTGTTGGGAGGCTCATGGAGCTTGGGGAGAGCCCTGCAGTTTAAATTTGACCTAGTGATTGTTCTGCTTTTCTGTCCATGGCTCCCAACTGGGCAAAGGGCGACTGTCAGCCTGTTCCATGAGTGATCCAAGCCCAGAGCAGGGCTTGGGGAGGCAGCAGGAAGCAGAGAGCAGGAGCAAGGCTGGAGCAGAAGGTCTCTGAGCTTCAGACTCTCACACTGGCCATTAAACACAATCCTGGATCCATCCAGGCCAGCCTGGTGTTCCCACAGCTGACCTGTGTTTGGGAGGAAATATGAGGAGACGCCCACCAGGAGCCTGCCATCCCTCAGGATGTGGGTGCAGAGGCAGCCTGGGAGGACTGAATGTGAGCAGGCAGAGTCTGATCCAGCCAGGGACCGCCACAACCACCCTGGAACAGGCTTTGGAGGCAACAAACAGCATGAGATGCCACTCACAGCCCAAAAGGACCCAGACAGCCTCTGCCTGATGAGACACTCTGTGGTCAGACACTCTGAAGCTGAGCTAAAGCCTCTGTGACTGCAGGAAACAAGCAGCACCTGGCGTGGTTACATATAAACTGGGAACAGCTTTGTTTTTCAGTGTCCTTTTCTTCTGGGAAAGGCTTAAAGCACATTAAGCTTCCTCACAGAAGCATCTTCCCAGTCTCCTGGCAGCTGTGGGTGCAGCATCCTCTGACCTGCAGCTGTGCCCCCAAATTCTACTGAGGGTGTGCTTGGAGAGGGGCAGTCACCCAGTGAGGGCTGGGCTGGCTCAGGGCAGCTCTTCCTGGGCAGCCTCTGGATGTTTGGACTCAGCTTTCTCCCTGCCACAAGGATTGGGCTTTTTTCCCCTCTGTTTTGGAGAATTTATCATTAGCAGGGTTTATAAATCCCCACAAAGCACAGAGATATCTCTTGCATTTCATGAGTAAGGGGCTGACTCTTGCTTGAGGTCAGGAGTAGTGCCTTTGATTTAAATCCAGTGCTAGAAACTTCTGAATCCCTGGAAAGAGATCTTTCTTGCCAAAGAGCAGGAGGAGAGGGAGAGTAGGGTTTGGCCAGGAGAGGCCAGCTCCCCTCAGTGACCAGAGCCCTGGGTACCACCTGAAGTGCAGCAGGCTGGGATCCAAATGAGCGAGCTTCCTGAGCACTCCTTTCTTCCCTCAGCGAGTCGAATACTATTAACCTTTAAGGCAAAATTATATTTTGTGCCTCTGGGAAGCAGTAACATTTCACAGAACTGCACCAGGGAATCAGGTAAACAATTCTTAACTCTCTCCAGCCCCATTTCGAGGCCTTCTCGGGGCGGCTGTGTGTGCAAACACAGCCAGGCTGAGAAGGTCTCTGAGCTCAGGAGCCCTTGAGATGGAAGGGTCAGCTGGAGATCCTCTGTCCCTGGCTCAGTCTGATGTCCCAATTCCATGTGGATATTCAGTTGAACCCACAGTCCTGGCATAGACTCATAAAATCCTAGAATGGTTTGGGTTGGGAGGGACCTTAAATATCATCCAGCTCCTACCCTGTGCCATGGGCAGGGACACCTCTCACTAGACCAGGTTGTGGCCAAAAGCTCTGCATTGTTATTCTGCCATTTCTGAGGTCCACACAGATTTTGGGAAAGAGATCTGGCTTTCCATGGCTGAAGGTGTGATTTTGGGAAGTCAGGTAATAAGAAACCATTTGTGAACCTGTTCTGTGATATCTCCGACAACGGGGGACAAATGTGCTGTAAATGTCACTGCTATTCAATAAAGCTGTGCTGGCTGTGAATTAAAAATCCAACTGTGCTTAGAAGCTGCTTCACCCAACAGCTTTGACAGCCCAGAGGCTTTGACCATCCAGAGGCTTTGACCAGGTCCTGTCCTGCCCTTGGACAGTGTGTGGGATCACAGTCCACCAGAGGGACATTTTGCTGTAAGGGTGGAACAGGCTGTTGCTGTCTGTGAGCTCCACCAAGCCTTAGTGTGCTTTGCACAAGGGCTCCTGAACCTGTTGGATACTGGAATCCATTCCTGTGTGGAAAAAAAGTAAAAAGCCCAACCAAACCCAAAGAGAACTAAAAAAATGAGGTCTTTCCCTTTGAGCCAGCTCCCTGCTGGGCCTACCCAACACCAGGCATTGCAGGTTGGGCAGCCAGGGGTAGTGAGGGGGCTCTGAGCCGCTTGAGCCTTGGCAGGAGCCACAATCCCAGGACAAAGTCAACACCTTGGGTGGAAAATTAAATCAAAGAAGCAGCAGGAGCCAGAGAGGAAACGATGCACCAGCAGCAGAGCCGGCTTCCAAATTGAAATGTGTTTGCTGGGGATTGTCCATCGGCTTGGGGAGTTATTATTTCCATTTCTCTGGTTATGAATTAATTTCTGGAGGACTTAATCATCCCCTCCCTTTTCCCCTCCACAACCCCCTCTTCCCTTCTCCTTCTAATTTTCCACTTGACTGGGGATCCTCTGACAGTGAAAATCCAGGCTTAGACGAGGTCCAGGCAAGCTGCTCCATTAGGCTGGATAATCTCATTGGAACCAGTGGCTTGAATAATAACACCTTCACCTCCTGCACAGCACCTGATTCCAGTGACACTGAACACCCCGGGCTGGAGGGATGGATAGCAGGAGAAGGGGAAGGGGCAGGGATGGGGCAGAGCCTGCACCGAGCACCCTTTGTCTCCTGGATCTGCCAATCTACCAAGGACAGTTCTGCAGTGTGAGAGAAAAGCCTTCTCCAGTGCTGGGACATCACAGAATCACAAAATCACTGTGCTGGGAAGACCTCAAAGATCATCAAATCAAAACTTTGACCCAATATCCCCCTGCCCACTAAACCATAGAGCCAAGTGCCATGTCCGCTCATTTTTTGAACATTTCCAAGGATGGTGACTCCACCACTTTCTTGGGCAGCCTGTTCCAGTGCTTAAAATCCAGAAAGAACCTTTTCCAAATATCCAACCTGACCCTCCCCTGGTGCATCTTGAAGCCATTTCTTCTTGTCCTATCACTTATTACCTGGAAGGAGAGACTAAAAACTGGGAGGTGCAACTAAAAACCTGAGTTCTGTCACCAACCCATAAGACAGCTTGAATCCAGGATTCTGGATTAGATGTTGATCCTGAAGGACTTCAAGCAGGACATTTTTGTCCTGCAAGTGCGTTGTTGGACTCCTGTCCATTGCAAATTATCATGTTGGAAGAAGGTATCTCATATAGGTGGATGAGGGACAACATCCTACCCTAACCCTAACCCTAACCTGCACATTCCTACCTCCTTCAGCATTCCCAGCCTTTTCCAACCACCTACCCACACTGGATCCCTGCTGTCACAGCCGCTCTTGTAGCACCCCTTCAAGTGCGTAGTTGGACTCCTGTCCATTGCAAATTATCATGTTGGAAGAAGGTATCTCATATAGGTGGATGAGGGACAACATCCTACCCTAACCCTAACCCTAACCTGCACATTCCTACCTCCTTCAGCATTCCCAGCCTTTTCCAACCACCTACCCACACTGGATCCCTGCTGTCACAGCCGCTCTTGTAGCACTTCTGGCCACAGCCAGAAGGAATAACCTCATCCCGTGGTCATTCCCATCACATCCCCCAGTGCAGCCTGGCTGTCCCACCAGGCTCACCCAGCATTCCCAGACATCCCCAGAGAGCAGCCCCATGCAAGCTGCATCCAGAAATTCCGTGCTTTAAAAGGGCAGGGAGCTGGGAAATGAGCCCGGGAGATGGACACCTGGAATGTGTAATGGATGGCTCCATCACCGTGCATCCGACAGCCCAGCCTGCTGGAGGTCATCCACAGCACCAGGGCGATTTCTCAGTGCTTAACCCACCCCTTCCAGCCATGCACGGATGAGGGGAAGTCCATACATCACCTGTTGACAGCGTTTTCCTTGCAGCTGGAGCGTGAGCTGGGATTCCTGGTGTAGCCTCAGGTCATGGAGTGCTTCCCAGAGCCTCACAGTGCGAGGTGGGGTGTGCCAGACCCGACTGTTTTAGGAGAAGAATCCCTAAAATAATAATAATAAAATAAAAATAAAATAAAAATAATAAAAAATTAAATTAAATAAAAATAAAAATAAAATAAAATAACAGTAAATTAAAAATAATAATAACAACAACAACAATAATAATAATAATAATTCTTCCCCTTGCCTGTATGTTTAAATTACCAGAGGGATGAAGTCAGGATCGTTTTTAGGGTGTTTGAAGTCCCGGTCCTCCCATTTCTTATGGCTTAGCTCTGGATGCATCCTCCCTCCACTCCAAACCTCCCTGCAGATCCAGCTTGAGAGGAGGCTTAGGAAGAGAGAAAGCTTGTTCCCTGACTTTTTGTTTGGAACAAGCTTGGGCAGAGAAAGGCAGTGAGACTAAAATTAAAATCCTTCTTGCTCTACTTTTGCTCTTGTTATTCTGTCCCCCAAATTCCCCATCCTAGAAGGAGCTGAGCTATGCAGGTCAGAATTTTTATTGTTGTTTTTGTCAGAGTTGGGGTGAAATGCTGATTTCAGTAGCTGGGCAGCTCCAGCTCTCATCCAAACCTGTGCATTGGTCATGTGAGGGTCTGGAAACTGCCATGGAAACACAGCTTCTCCTTTATTTCTGATTCCTGAGACCATTCACCTGTCGAAGGCTGTGCATTCAGCTCAGCCCAGCTCAGCCCGAGCTTTTTCCTTGCTCTGAGGAAACAAATTGCTTAGGGATGGATCCAGAGCTTCAGGCATGGTCTGAGTGGTGTTGGTGGAGCTGCACGGACACCTTGTTCAGGCAGCAAACCCCATCCTACTGATTTCACACCTCACAGGGAAAGCCAAGCCTGGGCTGCGAGGTTCCTTGGCTTATTTTTCCCCAGTGAGGCTGAATTCTCTGCACAGTCTCCTCTCCCACCAGAGCCACAGAGCTGCTGGAGACTCCCTCGCCAGGTGTGTGGGGTAATGGGGACTCGAGGTAACTCTCTCTGTGCTATCCTGCGTTTTGTCTGGCTGCTAATTGTGCTCCTGAAGAAAAGTTTGGGCCTGGAGGGAGGAATTGTCTCTGCCAGGAGCAAATTCCAGTTACAGCACCTGTCACTGTTGGCTCTGCTACTGGGGGACACAGGCAGAGGGATGGAGGGAGGGAGGGAGGGATGGATGGATGGATGGATGGATGGATGGATGGATGGATGGATGGAAAGGAGGAGGAAAGGATCTTATCAGTGGTGTGAAAATAGAGATATTGGTGAAGGTTAAAAGGAGCAGTGGGTTGGGAGAGTTTGGTTTTAGAAACTCTGTGGGATCCCCACTGCCCTGCACCTTTCTGGGTAAAACTGCTCAAGGGGTTTCCAGGGGTGGGGGATTTGGATGAAAAGTGTTCAGGCCTGATCAGTCTATCCTGTGGGAGTGTCTTCTCTCTTCTTGCTGTGCTCCCCCAAGGCAGGACAGCAGATGCTGACAGCAAAAAGCAGTTAAATGAGGTGCTGGCTGGGCCTGGCAGGGATTCAGTGTCTGTGTAAGTGGGGACTCCTCACAGCACACTTCCCATGGCTCCCTGACCTCCTGGAAAGCCTCCTTGAACACAGATCCTCGTTTGCCTTTTAAGGGATGAGGCTGAAGTGGCACCAAACCCTCCCACCCTTTCCACAGGACTTCCAGGTCTCACAGCAATCTTGGCAGTGATGCCTGAGGAGCCTCAGGACCACTGATCAGCCCCAATCTCTGAGCAGCACACCCCAAATTTTACCTTTCTGAAGGCAAGGGCACCTCCCATCATCTTCACCAACAGATATTTGGCATTCGGACCCCAGTGACAGGGAAAACACCAGACTAATTTCCTTGAAGTTACTCGAGAGAAGCTCCCATGGAGAATTTGGGGATGATGTTCTGAATCAGGCCATGAACACAGAACTTCAGCCCCTTTGAATGGATTATTTGCATCAGCCCTTGCAGAGGAGAGCATGTAGGAGCACGGCAGAGTGTAGGTGTTATCTACCCAGATTCTGGGGAAGACACTCACAAATATTATTAGCATGAATAGGAAGCGCCATGATAGGATGCTCTCTGGGAAAAGTAATTTTGTTCATTAATTACTTGCCTTATCTAGCAACCTCGTTCCCTTTTTCTCGCTTTCTTCTTCTTTTAATTTTCTTTAAAATGATTCTAAGCGAATTCAGTGAGGGAAAAGTTATTTTGCTGCCTCCTCAGAGACAGGAGCTTGTATTACTCAGGTAGCCTTCAGCTGAGCCTTCAGGGGTTTTTCCGTCTTCATTTGAAGCTCAGCCTTTCATGGGCAGATGGCAAAAGACAGATTCCAGGCAGATTCCTGTGATTCCTTTCTTGTGGACCACCTCAGTGCCGTGGACTGAGTGCAGTTCTCATGCCTTTGGCTCGGGTTCTGCCTCCTGCTTGTGATTTTTGTGCTCTGAGATTCTCCTCCTGCTTTGAGCTACTGGGCTCATGTTGTGCCTGGGAAGTTTGGCAGCAAAAGGACCTGGAGGGCTGTGATTGAAGGGGCAGCAAAGCAGAGACCCTGCAGCTTCAGGGATGTCCTTTCCTTGTGTCTTTGACCCTTGCAGGAGGTTGGAAAGGGTAAGTGGATGGAGGGAGGAGATCCCCATCCTCCCAGATGTCAAACACTGGTGCTGGCTGTTTTCAGGCTGCTTCTACATCAAGGAATGATTTAGGATTGGATTTTAGGAAGGAATTCTTGGCTGTGAGGTTGGGGAGGCCCTGGCACAGGATGCCCAGAGAAGGTGCAGCTGTCCCATCCCTGGAATTGTCCAAGGTTGGGTGAGTCTTGGAGCAACCTGGGATAGTGGAAGGTGTCCCTGCCCATGGCAGGGGTTGGATTGGCTGATCTTTAATGTCCCTTCCAACCTGAGCCTTTCCATGATTCACGGAGGAACTCCGGCTGACCCTAACAGCCAGCTGAGGAGCGGATTTCAACACCACCTTCCACAGACTCCCTCCCTCATTCCCACACCCTGCTCCCCCCGTGCCCGCAAACGATTTCCAATTCACTGGACAAAGGCTCCAAGTTTCCAGGGATTTGCATGTGAAATGCTCCCGTTCATCTCAGGCTCGAGCGAGCCACCCGAGTGCTCGGCAGGGATGTTCCTGCACAGTGTACCTGTGTACACTCAAATCGCTCCTCCCTGGCTGCACCCCAGCCATGCGAGAGCTGGGGTGGTCCTTGGGGCCACCTCTGAACCTTTGTTCAGCCCTGGGGCTCGGGAGCAGGTTGCATTTGATGCGCCAACTCAGCCTCCCCCAGGCAAGGTTAGCAGGGCCAAGACAATCCGCAGCTCTGGGAATTTGGGGAGGGGGGCTCGGGGAAAGGAGAAGGGGCGTGAAATCCCCCCAAAGCAGGGGGGAGGGATGCTGTTGGTGGAGCGCTTGGCTTTGTAGGGCGGGAGATGGAGGAGTAAATCCCTTGCACCCACGCCCCGTGGGGCTCCGGGGGTGGGCTCACACAATTGCTGGGATGGAGGGAGGAGCCCACCTGGGGACAGAGATAAGGGGCGGGCGGGGGGATTGCGGTTCTGCAGCATAAGCCGGAGGAGTTATCAGGGCAGAAACTCGGCTTCTATTACCATGCATTAGAATAGATTAGCAGGCAGAGCAATTAGCAGCCTCACTCCGTTTGGCGAAGTGACAGGGGCGGCGGTGCCGGGCAGGAGGCGTGTGGGAAGAGGCAGCTTTGGCACAGCAGCGCTTCCCTCCCCAAACTGCAGCCCAAGGACAAGGATGGAGTTCTGGTCTTTAACCCCAGGGCTGCCCCGCTCGGACATTGAGAAGAGGAGGAGTGAGGGCGAGCTTTGGATGCTGGTCTGAAACTTTCTGTGGCTTGTGGTCCCTTAAAGATTGTCCTGGGGAGATGCAAAGCTCCAAAGGGTGAATTTCAGCTTCTTTGAGCTACTTCTTCCAAGTCGCTTTGGAAAAATGCGGAGACCTCTTGGTCCCCAAATACCATCCATTAAAAACCCCACAGCTTCTACGTCCCCCAGTGGCTTTTCCCCTTTTTGTCCAGCTCATTTTTGATGCCCGAACAGCAGTTTTTGGGGAGTTGAGCCTGTTTGTGGTTAGAGCCAAAGATGAAAGGAAGGATCCAACGCCTTCCTCAGATACACATGAACTTGTTGAGAAAACTCCTCACTACCAGGACGGGCTTCCCAGGAGTAATCCTGTGCATTATCCCAGCTCAAATTTGTCACTTTTCCTGGAGCACCTTTCTGTCCAAAATGGAATATTCTGGGCAGTTAGTAAAATTTAACTCCTTGATGCCAGGAAGAACTAAATTCCAGCCATGTCCTGGGCAGCCTCGAGGCCAAATGGAGAGGGCAGGGAGGGAGTGGGGTATTCACCACATGGCCATGTAAAGTTTAAGGTCAATTATGTCTGCGTCTCGACATAAAAGCATTCCTGTTCTCAGGACCCCGAGGGAACCTGGAAATGTCAAAACATTGCTAAAACTGACCTTAAACTTTACATGCGAGTGGGACTGAATGTTCTCCCTTTTCCTGGCTCCAACCAGAAAATTGCTTTGGCTCCAGCAGAGGGAAAGGCAAATTTCATCTGCTCCCTCCTTCCCCAGCCTTGCTCCCCGCGGTGATAAAGACACCTCCAGGGACACAAAGCTGGCTCTGCGCGATGGTCAGACTTGGGCTAAAACAAACCTCTAGATCCATCCCCAGATGCCTTTAATTACTCTGTTCTTGTCTCACCCTTCTTTCTGACTGGGAAATCATAAAAACTTTTCCTCAGTAAGGAACGAAGCTGTCACCGCATCGCATCGTGAAAGAGGGACCAGACTCTTGAGACTGAGGCAGAGAACTCGTATCTCCAGAGCCTCCCGGAGGCAAGCATCTCTGTCCTGCAGTCCCTTTCCCAGATTCCTGTCCCCAGTCGTGGCTGAAAATGCCACTCGGAGGGTTTGCACTTGGCTTCCGCCGAGCTCCCTCTGCTGATCACCTTCCAAAAGGCGTCTCAGACCTGCCTGTTGTTCAAGCGAACACGTTCCCTCCCGCGGAGGGAGGACAGGGGCTCCTGGGTGATGCTGAGAGGGTGGTCTGAGGATCCTGTGGGATATCAGCCCGTGACCCTCTGCCAGAAGCTGGGGCTTTGTGGAGAGAGAGGGAAACCCGAGGGCTGCAGCGATGCCAGAAATGTCCCCGTCACCTCCCAGGCTCTGTGCCTGCTCCAGCTTTGCCCAGGACAAAAATTCTGGTTTGCTACAAGAGCAAGGATTTGACAAACAGCCACTATTTCTGTTATTTCATTTTGTAGGAATTGCAGAATCCCAGAATGATTCGGGTTGGAAGGGACCTTAAAGCCCATCCAGTGCCACCCCCTGCCATGGGCAGGGACAGCTCCCACTGTCCCAGGGTCCTCCAAGCCCCGTCCAACCTGGCCTTGGACACTTCCAGGGATGGGACATCCACAAGTCACCCTTCCCCTCAGGAACAAGGAGAGCTGCTGCTGGGCCATGCCTGCACCCCCTGTTAGATTTCAGATTCCAAATTTGTTTGATTTTTTGTTTTCAGTTTGTACAGTTTTACTCTTGCCAGGTCCCTGCAGGTACAGCCTGCCTTGCCTTGGGCTCTGGCTGGGCTGGGAATTCTCAGATTTTCCCTTGGAGATGAAGAGATGGGAGAAATGGAGAATCATTGTCTCTTACCCTGTCTTGATCCAGGATAGGTGGGACCATCTGGGCTACTCAGGGTTTTCAAACAGATCTAAATCAGATTTCCCTGAAAGTGTCCCTACATCTTCTCTAGCCTCCTCCTGAATTTTCATCTTGGGTATATCTATCCAACATACCTGGAAAGGAGACCACTGGAGGTGGTGATGTGGGTGAGGGAGGCAGATGGATAATCTGAGGAGAAGAGAAAGGAACAGGTTGGATTTTAAGGGGAAAAACTAAAGAGAGGTGAAAAAAAGAACGGGAACTGTGCCCAAGCTGAAAACACACCACTGGGAAGAGGTGAGGGTTGGGATGGGGCAACATGTCCTTCTTGCACAAGTGGAGGATCCCAGTGTGAGTGACCCTACACCACAAAAATCTTAAGAGTGAGCAGACTGGGAATGAAAATGGGGATTCCAACACGAAACCTGTATCCCACCAAAATATCCCACCCTGGCCTGGTGACCCCTCCTTGCAGGTGTGACTGGGGGTGCCCTGACTGCCACCCTCAGCACTGGAGGGAAGGTGTGAGGAAAGGGGGGCTGGAATGATTCCATCAGAGGGTGAGAGGATTCATCCCCTGCGGGAAATGTCGCAGTTTGGAATCCGAAAGGAAAGCTGAAATGTCAAAACCTTTTGCAAAAGAGTGATTCCAGCAAATTACCTGTTTGGAGGTGGCGGAAAGGTGTCATTTGGGGTTGCTGAGATGACCCAAACCATTGAGCTGTCTCTGAGCTTTGCCATCAAACACAGATTTTTCAAGTCCCTCTCCTTCCCTGAGAACCCACCTGAACACCCAGAGTCGAAAGAAAACTGCTGTGCATCAAAGGCTGAGGCTTCTCCAAAAAGGATTCATTTATTTGGGACTTTTTCCTGGGAATTAATTTTTTTTAATGTTATTTTTTTTCCCTGAATAAAAAGAATTGCTGTGCATCGAATGGTGAGGTTTCTCCAAAAAGGATTAATTTCTTTAGAATTTATTTCTGGGAATTAAAAAAATTTTAATGGTATTTTTTTTTCTCTGAATAAAAAAGAAACTGCATCGTGTGCTAATTGCCACTTGTAAAAAGCCCCCAAATGCTCTGTTCTGAGTAGCAATTTCTGATCAGATCCAATCACCACTCTTTTGTCTTGAAATTTGTTATTAATTAACAGAATTGCAGATAAGACCTTTTCCATTGCCAGAAAACTGACTTTTTTTGGGTCTCACATTCAAAAAGTTGGATATTTTAGTCTGCTTCTTGGGAAATTATGGGGGAAAAAAAATAAACCAGAATCCAAATCTTCTCCCTTTTCAGCAGCTATGAGCAAGCAAGGCTCAGTCAGGTGAAAAATAAAGGTCATTTTTTGAGGGGCTGGGGAGGCGCGTGTGTGTAGGGTGGTGGTTTGGGGTTTTCTGTCTACAACAGGATGATGGAGGTGTGTCTTCACTGAGAGTCTGAGCTCGGTTTGACCAAGCCCCAGCAAGGCAGAAGAACCCTTCCCATCCCTCCAGAGGTGGAACAGCCTGGCCCCTCTGCAGCCTGGGTTTGTAGGGTGTGGCCCCAGCTTTAGGTCCCTGATTTAGGGATTTAACCACGATCTCCTGTGTCCCAAACCAGGATCTCCCCCTCATCCTCAGGAGACCCAGGCTTTGCCCTGCTCTCTGTACCTCACTTTCCTGTCTATGCCTGCTAATTCCAACCTCATGGAGGTATCCTGAAGTTTAATTAGCTGCAGGCAAAGCCCTCTGAGATTCTTGGAGGAGAGACGCAAGAGAAGCGGAAAGTATTAATTTAACATTATTAAAATAATTGGTTGGTGGCTGGTGAGCAGAGGGTGAGCACCAGCAGTGTTTATTCTTAATGGGAGATGGGGAGGAAATAACATTCCTCATGGTTCAGTGGTGGGAGCAGCTCCACAGTGTTTGTGATAATGGTTTTGGACAAAGCAGGACAGTTGGAGTTGTTAAAGACACGGCTGATAATGAAAGAGCAGCTGCTGTTAACGACATCCAGAGAAGTGACGGGTCTGCCCCACAATCAAAACAAATTCAGGGGTGGGAGATGCTCTTTTAGGTGCCTGAAGTGGAATGTGGTGCCACTGGGTGGGAGCTGCACATCAACTAATTACAGCTTGACTAGCAGGGAATTAGGGAATGTGGCAGCGGGAAGTGATCTCGGCATATGGACACACTCAGAATGTTGGAGGTGCAGATCTTTTATTAAAGCAAATTTGGCAGTAAAAGGTTTTGGTTTTTTCCTCTATGAACCATAATAAACACACCAGGTGAGAGTCACAGGAGCTCCCAGGGCCCAAGGTAGATGCTGAGTCTCACCAGAGACAACAGAAATGATGAGTTGAGGTTGAGATATTTCACTATTCTCTCAGTCTGGCAGCTGCCTTCCAAGCAACCACTCTTATGAGGCAGGAACTTGTGTCTGGAAGTACTAATTTATTAAAAGTCCTATTTACCTTTATTTACAGTTTGCTGAACTTATTTTTGGGGCTGCAATGTCCCCTCTGGGCAGATGCCTTCTGTGGCCCAGATCCTTTGTCACTTTTGTTTCTGTGTCTCAGCCTCCACCACCCAATGGTTTGAGACTGATGCTGGAGGGAAACACTTTCCTCTGCACATGTTGGAACAATTTTCTCTGCTGTTTCTCCCTCTCTTTGGAGAGGGCAGAATGTTTCTGGCAGTGCAGAGGAAGGCTGGAGGGAGAAGGTTTCTTTATGTCAGGTATCTTTTTCTGCTCACCTGGATTGTAGGATCACAGAAGGGTTTGGGTTGGAAGAGACCTTAAAGACCACCCAGCGCCACCCCTGCCATGGGCAGGGACAACTTCCACTATCCCAGGTTGCTCCAAGCCCTGTCCAACCTGGCCTTGGACACTTCCAGGGATCCAGGGGCATCCACAGCTGCTCTGGGCACCCTGTGCCAGGGCCTCACCACCCTCTGAGTAAAGAATTTCTTCATAATATCCAACCTAAATCTCCCTTCCTTCAGGGTAATCCATCACAGAAAAACCCACAATGTTTTGCCTCTGGGGGACCTCAGTTGCAGGTGCTGGGCAGACACCACAGGATGCTCCAGCTCAGGCTGGATAAGGTGGTCGTGGGAGAGGAGATGGGGGAAACCACAGGCAAAAGGCTCTGGAGGAGAGCCGCCATCATTCCTTCCTGCATGCACAAACCTGCCAAACCTACTGGCAGGTGGCTCCATCCCTTTAGATTTGATTCCTGAAGCAGCTGTGGTCACTCACCTGGGGTGAATTTTGCTGCTGTGATGTTGACTCCAGAGCCTGAACCCTGACCCAGAGCCCAGCTTGGTGTGGTCCAGCTCAGCAGAACTCCCCCACCATCAGACTCAAGTACCAGGCACAGGTATTTAGGGCTTTTCTGACTGAGGAATTGCATTGAAAAAGTCAGACAGTCAAAGTCAAAATTAGGAAGTGGCAGAATTGAGGTCACCGTGGAAAAAAGGAATAATAACCTGTGATCCTATAATTAAAGTCCAGCTTGCAGTGTGTGAGTGCAGGGAGCAGATTTGGAGGTACAGAAGCTGCTTTCAGTCTGGCAGCTCCTAATTCCTCAGACCCTGACACAGCAGCCTTAACATTATATTAAACCCAGGCTTAGCTCGGTTTGGTTTTTCATAAATTCATTATTTGGATGACGTTATTTTCACCTTGTGGCAGATATTAAGGCTGCAAGGCACATCAATCCAATGTAGAGCGAGGTTTTGGTCTGAAAAGTTACACGTTTTAAATGTGTATGACGTGTAAACAGCAAGGTAAGAGGTGGATTATTATATTCCTGCTGAGTGCTGGGATTGGGAGCACAAACCACGTTCCTGGGTGCTCAATCCATATCCACAGATTTGAACTGAGCCTGGGTATCCACCCGTTTAATTTTAGAAAATCCAGATATTTCTGTTGTGCTGCAGCTGAAGGAAATCAATGGGAGGTAACAGAACATCGTGAAGAATTTGGGCACTTGTGTTTTGATTCTGAGCCCAAAAATGTTTCCCTTCCAAGCTATTCCCAGGAGAGGAGTTCCCACACCCCGTGGAGGTTTAATGGGATTACTGTGGCTCTTTGTTTTATGGAAGCGCTTGGAAAAATCTCAGGTCAGCATTTTGCCTTTTGGCTTTCGTGCCACCATAGGGGACTTACAGTTTTGGGGGTATTTAACGGGCTATTGGTCCAAACCTCTGGAGAGTGCCCGCTTAAAATTCCTGATCCAGCACGTGGTAGTGCCAGAGGAGATTTAATGGGATGAGGGCTCCTGGGGAATGGAGAGCAGGAGCTGCAGTGCTGCTTTTGCTCTCACATCTGCAAAGTGTGTGGAGAATGGCCAAAATCTCCCTTTAGGGATCCTGCCTCTGGAAATACAAAACTTTCCTCTGCCAGAAAGATGGAGAAATTGGAGTTTGGAGTTTTTGTTTTATCTGGAGTCAGTCACTAGAGAAAAGTCAAGCCCTAAAGTTTTAGACTGCCCCAAGCTTTGTAACATTAGGATTAACCATATATTAAGGTTTTTGGCATGTGTTTCCATGGATCCTCATCTGCAAATTCCCATGCACAAGGGTGCAGCCTCTGCTCCGAGGAGTAGGGATGCTGAGGGGTGATCTTGGAGCTCCAGCAGCCCCCAGGCTCTCTCACAAGTGAGACTCTGAAGTCTGGGAGCAGGTGAATAATTTAACATCCACACTTAGTCTTTATAGCTGGTTTTAATGGGGGGTAATAGCACTGCTAATAACAAAATCCATTGAAGACACCCTGTGCAAGTCCATAACATTAACTTAATGGCAGAAGGTAATTGGCATGCAGCCGGAGCTGTCCTTTTGGATTAACCCTGTGGATTTCCAGGCAGACACCTTCCTTGAAGCAATGGCCTTGGCAGCGCATGTGGAGCCAAATACAGATGTGGTTTATGTTAAACAAGTGCAAATCTGGGTGGAAACGGGGCAAACAGCTGCCAATCCACCTTTCTGGGTTGTGTTTGCACCACGTAGGTGACATGAGGGGTAGTGACGGCACCGAAAACCTCACCAGTTAGTGGGCGGTGTGAATTTTGTGGGCTTGTGTGTGCACCCACAACTTTCACTGAAATGCCACTTATTGGGAACACCTGCATTTTTAAGATTCAACCCTTAGCACTTCTAATCAGGCGTTTTCAAGTCATGTGCAAAACCTCCTCAGTCTGCATGGACAGCTTCCTGGGGGGATTGGCCCCATCCCAGCAGTGAGGTACCAGCAACCCAGAGGCACCACAGAGTTGCAGCATTCTCAGAAGGGACAAAAAACATGGGCTGCGCACAACTTCTCTGTGAGGACAACCCTGCCTGAGGTCTCCCAAAGCCCATGGACAGGAGAGTTTTAAGGGCTGGGGGTTTGGCCAAAGGAAGGCTGTGCCAAACCTGCTGTGAGAGTGGAGAGACAGAGAATCTCTGTGGCTGGGATGGGCCTTTCACACATCACCCTCCCTCCTCTTGCAGGTTCCTTGCAACCCCCGCCCGGCCTGCTTGAGCGATCCCACAGCTGCTGGCACCAGAGTTAATGCTCTCAGGCACGTGGTGGGGCTCTTGGGAATGTCCTGTGCAGGGCTGGGAGCTGGACTCGATGATCCTTGTGGATCACTTCCAGCTCCGGCTATTCTCCATGATTTCATGAGCCGGAGCGCGCCAGAGCACGAGTGTGGTTTTCTACTTGTGCCGTCCCAAAGAGCACACAGCTGACTTTCTGTTCACAATAATTGCTGCTCCCACATCCCAGAGCTGTCCCCACCCCGCCAGCCTGGCTCTGTGCTCACTCTGTCCCTGTCTGTTCCTGTTTTCCCAGCTGCACCAGGAAGGAGCGGTGCGAGCGCTCCAGCGAGCCGCGGAGATTCGCCTCGGAGATGAAGCAGTGCGTCCGCCTCACCGTGCATCCCAACAACATCTCTGTCTCCCAGTACAACGTTCTGGTGAGGAATGCCAATCCCTGCCCCTCTCCTCAGGTTCGACCTGCCTGTGCAGTGTGACAGATCCAGGGATTCAGCACCAGTGGGAAGGACTGGCAGCAAGAGGTTCTCCAGACCCCATTAACTTCCCCAACAATGTTCCCAGCACAGGGAAAGATCTGCCACAGGAGGATGTTTTGGCATTGGTTATCCCCTGTCTAAAAGTCTAGAAATGGACTAGGAAGAGTCTTCCTTGTTGTCTGTGAGGGCAGGTCTGAAGGGACTCTGTGTCCTGCAAGCGTTGGATGCTGCCCTGGGAGAGGAATTCATTAATAACTTTAGCCAAGGGACATTTTTATGGTTAGGAATTGCATCCTAGAAGAAAGCCAAGTGAAGGATAATGTGAAATATTTCAGTGAGCTCCAAGTTCCCATCACCTTGGATGGAAATATCTCCTTCTAAGCCCCCAGGAACTCCATGCTGCTCCAGCACTGGGCATGCAGAGCAGAGAGTCAGGATGCTGTGCAAAGGAACCCAAGGCTTCCAGGGTTCCTGCTGTCTCTTGTGACCTTCCACAGCACAAGGTTTAACCTTTCTGGCCTCCAGCTACTGAGTCAGTAGCCAAGGAAACCACACAGTGAGTGCTGGCAGAGCAGCAGATGGTCCTGATCATTCCTGGGCTTGAGGCAGGAAACCTCTGCTCAAGATCTAACCAGTTTGTGGTTTCTCTCCTGATTCATGGCAGCAGTACCAGATGTGGTGAGGTCCCAGCATGCTCCAAGAAGGAGGCAGACACCCATTTCTCTCAGACTACCTGTGCTACCTGTGCTCTGTCTTTTTGACCATGCTAATTTGGGCTGCAATTAAGTTGGTAACCCAGGCCCTAAAAGCTCCATCTCTAGACAAGCTGGTCATTAGCCCCACACCTGACAGGCCTAAATGGAACTGCTCAGGTTGTGGCTGCCAGACACCTTCCAGGTGACAGGTTTGGATTTCTCCAGGGATAATGAAATCAGCCTTTCAAAGCCTCTGTGTCCAATCATTGCTGCTTTGTTTCAGCCTCTTAACTTTGCTGTGACTTTACTTTCCCCAGGCTTCAAACAAAACTGATCTGAGACATCTTAAGTTCTTTGTTCTTCTGGGAGTTCAAGGTTTCTTTTCTGTATTCTCTCAGTAGCTGTTGAATTCTTTCATGCTGGAATAAATCCTGGGGGACTGGCTGGCTCAGGGCGACTGCAAATGATAACAGAATAAGAGACCTTTACCTCTGGGTTACTCCCAGGGTGAGTCAGCCCAGAGCTGCTGGGATCAGAAGCTGCCATCATCTGTTACCCAACAATCTGCATGGGCATTTTGAGGGGAGTCTCAGCCCAGTCCCAGCTAAAGTGGTGACCCAGCTCATCCAGTCACCACAGAGACAAACCAGGAGGGGAACAAACAGAGGGTTGACAGTGTCCTTAGCAAATCTCACTTGAGTTCTGGTAAAGGGTCAGTGACAGTGAGTTCTTGCCCGTGGAGGCAGAGCAGGTGTTTGTGGGGTCACCCAAGCTTTAAAATTTTGGGCACTAACAGGGTCTTGGAAAATTTTACCTGAGTCTGTTTCAGCCCAGGGCTGCTGCTCTGGGCTCTCTGAGAAGAGCTGCTTGCTGGGGGATGGCTCCATGCTTTCCCTGCTTTCCCAGGAATGTGGGATGTGGGACTTCTTGTCTGCTCCAGGCATGCACTGGCTCATGGTGTTTGCGGCCAAGCACTGCTCTGCCCACCAGTGTCATCTTCTGCATGGCACAGCTTCCTCCTGCATTATCCATGCCCAGAGGGAGATTTGTTAAGGAGAACAGATTCCCCTTCTCCATTGCTAGCAGGGAGAATGGGTTCAGCCTCAGTGCCAAATCCACCCAAATAACCAAAGCCTTTTTCTACTCCCCATCCGAGACAAAAAAATCACCTTTCCCATTGCCATTCCCATGGCCCAAACACAATCCTACTCTCACAAAGGCTTAATGGCAGCCAGGGCAAAGGCCTGTCTGCTCAACCTCTCTCCCTGGTGGTGCTTAGTGTGGAGAAACAGCTCCAGCCTTTCCCTAAGTGAGGAAAACAATGCGTGGGAGCACTGAGCGCTATGTCACGTTCTCTTCTTGTCCTGCTTTGTCACCTGGACTGACCCCTGCTCTTTGTGCTGGTAGAAACAACACCTCAGCATGCACCTGTGTCCCCTTTCAGTGGCTGTCACCTCAGAGGGGGCCTCAGCCAGCTCGTGGAGGAAAAAAGTGTGGTGAGCCTCTGCATTTGTGCCTGTGCCGAGTGGTTGGCTCCAGTGTTTGGTCACAAAACCACTGAATTTACACCAATTACCAGGTGCTAGGGGTCCCCTGGGGTGCCCCTCTGTGTGCAGGCATGACCTGGTGAGTAGAGCAGGACCCTCAACGATGGAGAGCCATGGGGCAGGACTTTTGTCGGTCTGGGAGGTTGGCAGCACAACTGTTCTCCAAAGCATGGACATGGTGGAAATCAGCACTGAAATTCCTTTTCCCATGACCACGTGCCCAGAGGGTGCTGTGAACTCCAAAAGCACAGGCAATTCCTCCTTCATGGCTTCTTTTAACATATGGAACCCCAGGATAGCACGAGGAGCCAGCTGGTTCTTCGGTGGGACGGGCAGGAGAGGTTTCTGTGCCTGTAGAGACAGGGATTTTTTGTGGTGGACTGAAGGCTGTAACTAGACTCTCCTCACACAGGAACGTGGGGACAGAGTGCTCCCCCCTGCTGGTGCTGGCAGAGCAGGCCGTAGAGAGTTAGACTGGAGCGCTCCAGTTTCTCTGGAGTCTGCAGAGTGCCTCTTGTGAGTAGCAGTCACCTTCCTCAGAAACCGCGGGCCCTGGGGGCCACCACAGCCCTGGAACCCACGGCTGGCTCCAAAGACTCCCCACCTAACCTGACACCTGCATGACAGACAGCGAGCACTCCCTGCCCTGCACTGACCCAGCCAGCACTGGGACAGGTGTCCCTGCACAGCCACCTGCCACCTGTGTCAGCATCAGCATCTCGTGCCCTCCCCTCCTCACTCGTCCCTCTCCCGAGTCGCTGCTTTCTGCTGAAGGAGGATGCTCTCTCTAGCAAGAGGCTCTTTGTCCGACCTCTCCAGTGTAATTCTCTCCTGCTGGCCCAGCTCTGTTGTTTGGCTGAGTGTTCTCTCTTCTCTCTTTTTCCTGTTTTCCCCTCTCTCCCTCTCTTTGCTTGCAGCTGGTCTTGGAGACCTACAATGTTCCTGAGCTGTCAGCAGGAGTCAACTGCACCTTCGAGGACCTCTCGGAGATGGATGGGTTGGTGGTGGGCAGCCAGATCCAGTGCATCTCTCCAGCTGCCAAGGAGGTGCCCCAGATCATCACAGAGAATGGTGAGTATCCCACAGCTCCTCCACCTGCACCTCTCCCTCCCATCCTCACCCCACATCCCTGCGTCTCTCTGCTTCCTCACAAAGCAGGATTTGGCTCCTGAGAGCCTGAGGCCAGGGTGTGGAAAGCCCTGGGAGCAGGAGGGATGCTGGAGCTGCACAGCAGCACATCATGGCATGAGCTGTGTGAATGTCAGAGTGTTTCTGTGGGTGCAGGAGTGTGAGGACTGAGCTGCAACCCCAGCACCTGCACCAAGGTGCTCGTCTGTGTGACATGAGGTGTTTGCAGGCTGCCACCGAGTGGCAGCTGCACACATCCAGCAAAGACAAGACATGGATGTGGGATATTCCCTCTCCTTTTGGCCAGGCTGGTGTTAAACATCCAGGGTACAGGCTGTCAGCACATCCCATCCCATGTAGCGGACAGAAATCCCTGCAGATCTGGACAGTCCTGTCTGTAATTCCTGCTCTGCCCAGATTTAGGTCTGTGTGCTCAGCTCCCTGTCCCAGTTCCTGGCCTTTACTGCCTTCAGCTGTTCCAGGTTTGCTTCTGGCTCCTTCTCCTAAAGTGGTCCAGCACAGAAAAGTACCTTGTCTCCAAGGATGCTCCCCATCCACAACTTCCCGCACTTTTTTCTTTCCCTTTTCTAACAAGCTTTCTGGGTTATTTCAGGAACTCCTGTGGCTCTTTACAGGGACTTACTATAAAAACGTTGACCCTGCTGATCATCCTGTGAGACACTGAGAGGACACTGCCAATTTTTGTCCTTGGCTTCCTGTGAAAATTTACTGTAAAATTTGCACCTGGGGATCCTCAGACAGCAGAAAATGAGGTGGTATGAACTGCCACCATCATCTCTGCTGCACACAGCTGCATGCACCCTCCACTGCAGTCCCAGGAGTTTGTCACCACTTTCAAGGCCCACTGAATTTTCAGTCATGTTTGCTTATCAAGACAGGTGACAGAAATTCTTTCCTTGGTATGGACATCTGTCCCAGGCCAAGCTATCATCAACCAGCAAACAAAAATAGCAGTGGAAGGTGGAGACAGGACAAGAGAGAGACATTTATCTGCAGTGTGGCTTTCAGGGCACCTGCAGCTTGTATCAGCTTCAGAGCTGCTGCTCTGCACCTCTGCAAAGACCAAGTCCTCCCCGCAGTGCCAGAGGCTGGATTTGAACCAAAGGATGTGTGACTATCACACCTGGGGCCACCCAGTCCTCACACTCTGGTTTAAAACACATGCAAGATGCCAACAAAGCTGTTAAATGTGGCAGAGCAGATGGGCAGCAGAGCTGAGCACTGGCAGCAAGACGTGTTCAGTGAAATGTGGGGGGTGTGTGTGCCCCAAGGTGGGTGAGTGAGCATGAGGTGCTCGTTGTGAGCCATTGTCAAGTTTGCTTTGGCCTCATTGATTAACAAATCTTTCAGGTGAGGAGGGAAATAGTACAATTATGGGATGATTAATTTGGAAGGGCCTGAAAGGATATCTCATTCCAACCCCGTGTCATGGGCAGGGATACCTCCCACTATCCCAGGTTGCTCCAAGCCCCATCCAGCCTGGCCTTGGACACTTCCAGGGATCCAGGGGCAGCCACAGCTTCTCTGGGCACCCTGTGCCAGGGCCTCACCACCCTCACAGGGAAGAATTTCCTTCTAATACCTAATCTAAATCTGCCCTCCTTCATCCTAAGGCCATTCCCCCATGTCCTATCACTCTGTGCCCTTTTATAAATAGCAGGGAAAGGGCCCCCCAGGTAAGTCTTGAATTAAACCTGTGTCACTTCCCCCCAAATTACCGCAGTTACTGCACCCACTGATTGCTCACCCTGAATAGTGGATTTGGTGCTGTGGGGAGAGGCAGCAGCTGACTGCCTATCTCAGGAGCAGTGGGAAAAGGGATGAGGAAATGGTGTGGAGGAGCTGAGGTGCAGATGGGTCTGCTACAGAAATGGATGGATCCCTCTGGAAGTGCAATGGGTTTCACATCTCTCATGCTGAGATGGGTTCTTTGCAGCCACAGGCTGAGGGGAATGGAGCTTGGGGTGAGAGGGGTGAGTGAACACGGCAGGAATGTCCACATGCCCTTTTTTTCAGGGAACATTCAGTGAACCAGCAGCAAGGACCTACTTTAAGAACAATATTATATTTTAATGGCCTCCGAATTCTAGACATCTGCACTCATTCTTTGAGCTTAGCTTTCCTACTTGATGAATTCAGTCACCACATTTTTGAAATTAGACCTGTTGTCATCCTCCAGCTCAGACTCTGCTCCCAGGCACAATAATTTCCAGTGGTAAAGACATACTCCATTACCCCATAGGAGCTGGAGTTTTTCCTTTTGGAGAACTGGGCTCTAGAAGGATTTATATCACTTTTTACATCTATTGAGGACAGCCCAGCCAAGGTGCTGTGGGACAGCTCCAGGTTTGGGCTGGTGGTCTGGCCAACAGGGCTAACAAAGCAATCACACCCTCATGTGTCTATTTTTTCCCCAGGTGACCATCACATTGTCCAGCTTCAGCTCAAGTCCAAGGAAACGGGGATGACCTTTGCCAGCACCAGCTTCGTCTTCTACAACTGCAGCGTCCACAACTCGTATGTTCATCTCCCTTGGCACCAGTTTCTCATGGGAATGTGTCCCTCAGGAAGGTGTTAAAATGTGGAGGTGACCAGGGGCTGGGGTCACTTGTGTGGTGGCCAGAATGGTGGGTCCCTCCTGAGATGACCTAGAGTGTGGAGACCATTTGTTCTGTAGGCAGAGCACCAAATTAGGAGTAATCTGCCACAGAATTGAGTCAAAACCGAATTGTGCCCTCAGCACATCTTCCCTTATCTTCCTATTACTCATTTTTGGTGGGTGTTTGGCTCCTCATGTGTACCTCCAGCCCTCATCCATGCTTCCAGTCCCACCAGCCTGCCCCAGGTGGTTAATATGGACTTGGACCCTGCAATCTGGAAAAATAATGCTTATGGTTCCTGAAGGATATGAAG
Source organism: Corvus brachyrhynchos (assembly GCF_000691975.1). Lineage (NCBI taxonomy): Eukaryota > Metazoa > Chordata > Aves > Passeriformes > Corvidae > Corvus > Corvus brachyrhynchos. The sequence goes on from NW_008236807.1 coordinate 1,699,204, forward strand.
CGAACCCAGCTGATTCCCTCAAGACCATGTTATCCATGATGTGAGCTCCTTCCCTGCCTTGCACCCCATTTTCCTGGGGTTTAGCTGCCACCCAGGGCTGCTCAGGAGCTGCCCCAGTGGAGCAGATCCACAAATCCCTGCAGAAGGATGCCCTTGCAGCAGGTTGGTCCACCCCTGAGCGAGGCTGAGCGGCTCTGTCCCCACCACTGAGCCGTCAGAAGTGCCAAAAGCAGATAATTACTGCAGCTCAGCAATTCACAAGGAAAGGCAAACCCTATTTCCATGTTCCTGCTGCTTTGACAAACAGTGTCAGAAAGCAAATGTTGGGGGGGAGAGCAGGAGAGATGGTGCTGTTAAATATTTATGGCATGTTTTGGTTTCTTACTTGACAAACTATAATACGCTATCCATTTTTAATTCGATGTATCAGAGCAAGCACTTGTTACCAATTTGAAGAATAAGTTGCTGTACCAGAGCTGAGAGTGGATTGGGGTTGAGCAAGATTTCACAGAGACAGGGAGAGGGGATATGTCTGCCTGTTGGGCTCACACAGGAGCTCTGGAGCTGTGTTTTCCTGCCCTGCCCATTAAAAACCCACTGGCATACAAGGACCAGGAAAATTTACTTCCCTGAAGTCTCCTCCAGGTACCCTCCAGGTGCTGCAGCTGCATAGAATCATAAAATTGTTAAGGTTGGAAAAGCCCTCTAAGATCACCAAGCCCAACCATCAACCAGCACCACCACCATGGTCACCATTAAACCAAGTCCCCAAGTGCCACCTCCACATGTTTTTTTAACACTTCCAGGGATGCTGACTCCACCACTGCCCTGTGCCTGTGCCCTGTTCCAGTGCTTTACAACCCTTTCCCTGCAAAAAAAATCCTGATATCCAACCTAAACCTCCCCTGGCCCAGCCTGAGGCCGTTCCCTCTCTCCTGTCCCTGTTCCCTGGCAGCAGGGCCCGACCCCCCCGGCTGCCCCCTCCTGTCAGGGACTTGTGCAGAGCCACAGGGTCCCCCCAGAGCCTCCTTTGCTCCAGCCTGAGCCCCTTTCCAGCTCCCTCAGCTGCTCCTGGGGCTCCAGCCCCTTCCCAGCTCC
>NW_008236807.1:1700552-1715548 GCF_000691975.1 Corvus brachyrhynchos
GTGCGTCCCCCGCCTGTCAGGGACTTGTGCAGAGCCCCAAGGTCCCCCCAGAGCCTCCTTTGCTCCAGCCTGAGCCCCTTTCCAGCTCCCTCAGCTGCTCCTGGGGCTCCAGACCCTTCCCAGCTCCGTTCCCTCTCCTGAACATGCTCCAGCCCCTCCATGTCTTTGCCATGAAAGTCTCCAGAGCGTGAATGACCAGGATTGTGCAGAGAGCTGGGTTTGGTTGCTGCTGAGCAGACATCTTATTAAATTTAAAGAGAAGTGTGGTGTAGGTCCAAGTCAGTGCTGTAACACAGCCAGGGGAGGTGTTTACAGCTCTGACCCTGCTCAGACCCCGGGGCACAGGAGAGTAAAGCCTTGTATGATGGAGGGAATGGCTCTTCCCTGCACCCAGAGCAGGTGATGCTGTAAATATGCCCTCTGCTTCCCAGGTACCTGCTCCAACAGTCTTTACTTCTCTGCTGAGATGAAAAAAATGATAATACAGTTAATATATTTGCAGGAACCTCATCACCCTGATCAGAACTCACACCAATAAACCTGTGGGACACAGAACATTCCCTGCTTCATCTTTGGTTTTCTGGCTTTGGTACATCCCAGTTTGTCTCTGGCCTCTGTGTCGTGTGTGGGAGAATTAACCAGATGGGATTGTTGGTGCCCACGGCAATCAAAATACAATAAATATTTATTACTCCTCTAGCTGCAATGATATGAATCCAATCTAAATTATTTAATCATATGGGATATTTGAGAGGCCAGGGCATCCTGCCGGTGTTGGGTCAGTGCAAAGCCCATGTCCTCCTGCAAAAGCAATGTTATCCAGGCTGTATTTCCCTCTGGGAAGGGTTGTCAGGACCCTGCTGGCCCAGTGACTTCTCTCTGTCTGTGTTTCCAGGTGCCTGTCGTGCGTGGAGAGCCCTTACCGGTGTCACTGGTGCAAGTACCGCCACGTCTGCACCCACGACCCCAGCTCCTGCTCCTTCCAGGAGGGACGAGTCAAGATGCCCGAGGTAGGCAGGGGCACAGGGAATGTGCCACGCATCTGGGATGCTCAGGGCTGATGTCACCTTGTCATTCCAGGATGCCTTCTCCACCTCCAGTCCCACCCTTTCCCTTCTCTGCTTCCCCTGCCCTCTCCCTTTGCAGGGATCTCCTCTCCCCTCTGCTCTTCCAGAGCCCCAGGGAGCTGCTCCCTCCCTCCTACACACCACAGGGAATGTGTAACCTCAGAAAGCCGTCACGAACTCCTGGCACCTATGGTCTGGGAGGGATGGAAACACTGCTCATGCATCTCCTCCAGGAGAGAAGGAGGTTACCTACCCCAGGCTGCTGAGATCTGGGGAGGATTTAGGGCTTTGGCCATGGGGTCAGTAGGTTCCAGCTGTATTTGGAACACCTTTGGGGCTTTGTGGGTTTGGTGCCTAATGGCAAGTGCATCCAGCTGCCTCCAGATGAGGCCAGGGGGTGCCTCATTGGCACTGACTGAGCTGAACTGGAGCTTGGGGCTTGATACAGAGCTGCAAATGCTGCCTGGCTGGTGGTGTAACCAAGGAGCCCTTGGAGGCAAGTGGAGCTCAGGAGAATACAAATAGGAAATCACTTAATTCCCTCCTGGTCCCACATGTAGTGTCTTCATACTCCTGTGACATCCCCATTCCCTCCCACCCCTTCTGTAAATGCTGGTTGAGCTGTCACATTTGTGCTGGTTGAAATGTTCTGCATCAGATGTCCTGACCTGCTCTGGCACTGTGAAAAGCCATAAATACTCATGAGTTCTCCATCCACCAGGTTCAGGATTTTCTGTAAAACTACTGGAAAATGCTGAGGAGCTGGACGGTTTGGCACCCTCTCCTTGGTGGTGAAGGGGTGAGGAAAGGCACCCAGGGTTATCCCAGCCAGAGAGGCCCTACTCCCTCTCATAGAGCCTTGTCACACTTTGGCCAGTCCTGCTGGCCACAGGTTTCTGTCCCTTCCGCTCCAGGCACTGTAGGAACCTCATCCTGCTGAGTAGGATCCCCTGGGACACTTTGCCTCAGTTTTCCACTGTGCAATGTCACCACCACCACCACTGCTCTCCTCTGGTGTGCCTCACGTACCAAGGACCCGCCTTCCCAGCTCCCACCTCTCCTCTCCTCCAGTCTCCTCCCCAAGTGAGGTGCCTACAAACCTCAGTGCATCTCCTGATCCATCAGGGAGGAGATCAAGAGAGTTATCCCAGTTTCTTAGGGAAGGGACAGGGGATGGCACAGCCACTGGTCTTTATCTTCTCCAAGGTGTTGCTCTGCAGAACTGGGGAGGAGGCAGAAACTCATCAAATGCTGCCTGTTTTATCTTTATCACCTCCCTTCTAGGTCTGTTTCTGAAAGATGTCCTCTTCAGGAGACAGCTCCATTCTGAGGGGCTTTGTCTGTCACTAGAGTTTGCTCTTTGTCCCTTCTACCCTCTTCAACAGAGAATTTCCTGCTAAGCTTTGTGTACTCCCTTTCTGATCTTGCAAAAGTGAGATTTTCATGGCAGCAGGAAGAGGCACAAACCTGACCTTGGAAAGCCACAATTGATCTACAAGGCAATGGCAGTATCATGCAACACATGGATGTTACACAGGTCATTGCTAACGGGGGCTACAGCAGCTTTTTGCCTTCTCTGGGCACAAATGGGATCTCATTTCCCTGGGATACAACATTTGGAATGATCTGCTAAGCTCAGGATCTGGTTTTGCTGTCTGCTCCACAGAGGAAGAACTGGAATGACAAAATCTGCAAGGATAAAGGCCTTGAAACCCCCAAAACTTTCAGAGCTTGCTCTGTGCCTGGCAATGTTGAGAAATGCCCTGCAGCTTCAGGGCCCTTCTCGTTCCCTCTGTGTGTTTGTGCCTCTCAAGGGCTGGGCAAGGATGGCATCACAAGTGCACTGAGACAAACAGATTTACAATCACTCTGTGGCCAGAAAGAGTTTTTGTTTTTTTGGTCAAATGGCACTTTGAACATCTATCTCCCACACTTGAAAAGCCATCTTCTCACTGGCTCACCACTCTCATTGAAACTTCCACTGCATATTTTTTACTGTCATCAGTAACTCAACCATTTTCTGTCCTGTGCACTTGCCTATTTGTTGAGTGGGTTCTCTGAACAATAGAAACCATTCAGTACCTTGACAAAGCCAAGCCTGGCTCCTCTTTGCCAACCCAGACCTTCACCTGGCTCCTGGTGACGCAACGTGACCCATGAGGTTGTCAGGCCCCAGGTCTGCTCCCATCTTCAGCAGTGCTCAGAGTGCACCCTCACCTTGAGTGACTATTTTTACTGGCCTCTCATCTCCATTTTCCTTTCAGTCCTTTCCTCTCCCAGCATTTAGAGCCCTGGAGGGTGAGGAGAGGGAAGGCTTTGCCACTACCCAGGCGTGAGTACCAGCTAAGCTGGAAAATCTTGAGGAGGTGCTGATGGGAAGCGTGGGGTGGTTGGACCATCCCATTTGTCTCTTCATGATTTTGCTGAGCAGATTAACTTGGGCATCTTCCCAAAACAAATACTGGTGTTACTCTGTCACATGGACCCATGCCAGAAACTCCCTCCCTCTGGAGTCATCACTGCTGGCACACCAAGCCTTCACCCTCCTCCTCACCACAGCCTTCACCTTCTCTTGCTACACCCACCCTCAGGTGATTTTTTTTTCCTCTGTTTGGCTGTACAACATCTTGCCATCCTGTGGGAAGAGGTTTCCCACTCTCCAGATGGCCTGGGCTGCAAATGGGCTCGTTGGGCTGGCACCCCTCAGCCCTGGGCCAGTCTGGAGTGCTCTGAAAGGGAGCCTTGTGTCCTCCTGACTCCATCATCTCCTTAGGATGCCTCACAGGTTTCTGGGCTCCCACAGGCTCAGCCTTTAATTTAGGCTTTGTTCACGTTCTCTGAGAGGATCTTGGGATTTTTGCTTTTATTTCCTTGTAGTATGAATTGCCAATTAGTGCAGGATGCTGGATGAATTTGGGACTGATCCAGAGGGACAGCAGAAAGGCTTTGGCTGCAACCCACATTGTCCAGAAAATGCTGTTACCTGCCATCCAAGGGGAGCCTTTGAACTGCCCCCTGGATAGCTGGGACCAGCCAGCCCCAGGCTGGGAAAGGCAAAACAGCCAGAGATGTAGAAAGGACAGAAAGTGCCTGTTCCCTCTCCATGAACACAGGGATACAACTTTCTTACCTGCCACTTGTCAGGCGAGTCAGTTCTGTCTGTGACACATCTGGATCAGCCACTCTGGGAGCCTTGGGAAAGCCCATGTTTGCTCCAGTGAGGAGCTCCAGCTCAGTCATAAAGCAGGAGTGTTTACGATTGTGGCACTGATCTTAATCACAGAGGGTTCATGATGTCCCCAGATGATTTGTGGAAGAAATACTTCACCTTGGCGTGTAATTTCCCTTTACAGCAGGTTTTTGAAAGCCAGGCCCACTCGCTTGAAATATACTGAGTGACTTCTTGCTTTAGAAAGGGGAGCCAATATTGTTACAGAGGCAGGAAGGGAAAGCATGAGGGAAAAAAGGACATTTTAATACTGAAGTGGGTTGCTGTTGGTGCTGCTGTTGTTCCTCCCAAGGAGCTGATGACAAAAGTGCAGGGAATTAGTCCCAGAGATAGAAGGGAGTGGAATTTTTGGGTTTTTTCTTTGCCATCCTCTCTCTGCTTCAGAGTCTGAGCACAAACCATTGCATTGCAGATTCACACACTGAAATCAACCCTTCCCTGACACAATCACCAAGCAAGAGAGCTCAGCCACTTCCTTCTGTAAATGGGCAAGACAGTCAACAAGAACTGGGGGGAAACTGAGGCAAGAGGTGTAAAATGATTGATCTGAGGGTCTCCAGTGTGACAGAGGCTGTAGAAACCACACCTGTCTCCTGATATCAATTACCCAATGCTGGTTGCATCATCTGTCTTGTCTCCTGGATCTGCTCTGATCTAGGGAGTAGTTTTCATGTCAATATTTCTGTACAAGGATGGGATGCTGGGGTAGCCTGCTCAAGTTGATGGGACAAAGGAATAAATCTTTTATTTGTGCCTTTTTCTTGAAGATGAACATTATCTTGTTCCAGGCCTTGCAAGGATTTTAGCTTTGTGTAAGGGAAAAAGAGGGGGAAAAATGGCAAAAGCCAAAAGCAAGCCTAGATAACAAATCTATTATTCACCAGGTTTAACAGATACATAATCATTTAATTACCTTGAAGGAGGTTTTCATCTTTCCCTGCTCAGCCGACATGTGTGTGCGTGTGTTTTTCTTCCTTCCCCAAACAAGCCTTTCATTAAAAGGATTTTCATCTGCTGCCTAAAAAGAGAAGAGAAGAAAAGATCTCGCACCGAGGTGTTTTATGTCGAGTTGTACGTGCTAATGACAGCAAAGCCCACATAAAAGGAACAACTGCTTCAAACATTCATTTGTCAGGAGCGATGGGGAGCCCTGTGGGCTGCAGGCTGGAGAGCAGCTGCCGAGGAGCAGAGCCCCGCTTTGCCCAGGGTTTGCTCCTGCCTTGTGCCAAACCACGAGCTGTCCTGGTGGTCTCCACCACCACTGCAGTGATTTAGCTCTGCCTGGCTATTGGTCCTGCTTGGGAAGGTGTTTGTTGGGAAACGGTGGAAGGAAGGGGGAAAAAGGAAGGTGGAGAGTGGTGATGACAGCTCACGCTGAAGGGATGGACATCTAAGAAGCATTTGGATAATGTCCTTAAGAACAGGCTTCAAATTTTGGTCATCCCTGAAGTGGTCAGGCAGTTGGACAGGATGGTGGTTGTAGGTCCCTTCAAACTGAAAAAATTCTATTCTTTCCTATTCTATTCTATTCTATTCTATTCTATTCTATTCTATTCCATCCTATCCTATCCTAATTTATTTGTATTAATGCCCATGTTTCCTCATCATGGACTTCACAGTAAACTCAGCATTCTCCATCCTGCTGCTCCCTCTCAGTGTGACTCAGAGAGGACTTTGCCCCAAGGTCTCCAAAACCCAGACAGGTTTCTAGGCCCTCCAAATGTCCTCTTTTGTCCCATTTTCAAGGTGCAGAAGGAAGTCACAGCACCCACCTCCTCCCAAAATGCACCCCAGTGAACTGGGTGGCTGCACTGGGGAGGGGACAGAGGACCTGCTGGGCCATCAGGTGACCGTGGACAACTCCTTGCTCCCTTGCATCAAAAACCCTTCTGATGATGCATCTTCAGCTGTTGCTGTGGCAACTGCTCGGTTTCCATCCCTCTCCTCTTTCCAGCTTCACTTAACCCATCTGGAGAGGCGACTGCTGGAAGCCTCGGCCCCTGCTCAAATGAACGCACCTCTCCTTTCTCAGGGGCTGTAACGACAGCTCCAGTGAGGCCAACCCCAGAGCTCCAAACCCTTTCCTGGCTTGTCAGTTATCCCCTCATTTATCCTGGCACCTGTCTGTCATTAAGGGGAGGGTGTGAGGTGGAGTTTCTATGGCAACTGCAGGCTGCCTTCCAGTGCTGTGAGCAGGCAGGGACACCGGCAGCCACCCCATGCAGGTGGGATCTGCACACATTTCGTGGCACCTGCAGCAGAGGGGGTTGGCGTTTAGCATCTATTTCACCCTTAGGAGGGTTTCCAAGCACGTGGGATGGAGTTCAGTCTGCTCTGCATCATGTCCAGCGGAGGCAGAAGTAATCCAGGAGGAGGCTGCAGCTGATGGTTTGGATCCAGCTGTGCCTTGGGACTCCTGGTGGTTTGGCATTTCAGCCTGTGGCATTTCAGCTCCCATCCGTCATTACAAGCCCTTTCCCAGAAAAGGAGATGTGTCCTGTACCGGGTACATCCTCTTCAGAGGGGGTGCTTCAGATAATAATGGGAGGAAATTAAACACAGAAATTGGAGGCTGGACAAAAAGCCTCCCCCTTGTTCATGGAGTCTTGTTAGAGCATGAAAATACTGCTCAGAGCCAGTGTCAGAGCCACAGGTTTTATTTCAGCAGAGGAGAGTTGTATTTCTGACTCTGAGTTCACCTTTCCATGCCTCTGATTCCCTCACACCCTCTGATTTGGGTAAGCACTTCCAGTTAATAGGTGCTTGTACCATCCTTAGTTCCTGGAGCTGTGATCTCACAGTGGGGGCTGCTCATGAGAAGCCTTTGAGCATGTACAAACAAATTAGATAATTTGCTGTTGTTTGCCAGTCACAGTGACTTGCACTGAGGTGAAGAAGAAGATGAGTGTGAAGTGGCTGCTTCTGTTATTTTTGGCTATCTTTTGCCATCTCTGAGCCTTTCTGCCCTGCAGTCTTTCAGCTGGCAGGGGAAAAGGCTGGTAACATGTTCCATTTCTGCAGTAACTTTTAGCAGGGTTTCAGAGATTTATTGTTTCATAGAATCATAGACTGGTTTGGGTTGGAAAGGACCTTAAAGTTAATTTTGTTCCAACCCCCTGCCATGGGAAGGGACACCTCCCACTATCTCAGGGTTCTTCAAGCCCCATCCAACTTGGCCTTGGACACATCCAGGGATCCAGGGGCAGCCACAGCTTCTCTGGGCAACCTGTGCCAGGGACTCACCACCCACAGAATAAATAATTTCTTTTTGATATACATCTCATGTATCTAATATCTAATCTATTTCTGATAATTACGGTGGTGGATCTGCAGGAAATCTGTCCTGGTGCCCAACAGCTCCATCTCATGTCCCCTCGTTGAGACCTTCAACCAAATCACCACAGGAACTGAGAAATGATGGAAAAAGGCTTTTCTGAGAGCAGTTCATCCTACCTTAATGTGCATCTTGTTTTCTTAGAGCTCAGCCTCACCTTGTGAGTGACTAATCAAGGATCCGCTCGTGTGATTTCGAGGAGCAACTCAGGGAGCTTGGTCAGAATGAGAGATATGAGAAACATCTGACACTGAGTACTGTGTCCCCGCTGTTTTTCGTAACAGTTGGGCTGCTCATCTTTGTCATGCAGGATTATCTATCCCACAGGACACAGTGATCTCAGAATGCAGCAGGGTAATGTTCATCTGTCCCCGCCAACACAGCATCCTTGAAAAAACACCAGGAAGAGCTTATGTTGTTTTGAAAGCCTAGCTCAGTGCAGTGCCATTGTAATGCCTCAAGTGGCTAGAGGGTTTTCTGGCTCTCTGGATATCTGTCAGGACTGCTGGGATCCCTGTGACATCCTGCAGTCCAAGGGAGGAAGGACAATTCCCCATTCAGACAGTCCAGGGTGATGTCTTGGCTGGGAAGCCAAAAGATTTCGCTTATCTCCATTGTATCATCAGCTGCATTCACTGCTTTGGGGCCTGGCCAAGGAGAAACATTCTCAGGATGTTGAGGCTGCAGATAAGAGGTGAGGCTGGAATGTGTCTCCTGCCTTGCTTGGGGCACCTCCAGGAGGCTGAGCCCACACCTTCCTTCCCTGCCTTGTCTTTGAGCATGAGTCCATTTGCTTTGGCTTGGGTGTTATCTCATGCTGTCATGGATCTCGGGGAGGGGGAGGATGATAAGAGCCGTGATATCATGGTCTTGACCTTCCCACTGTGGAAGCCAAACTAGGATGACTCCCTGGGCTTCTGTCCTGGTTTCTGAAGGAAGTGGGTTTGCATCAATGTGACCTCTGTACAACCTCCAGCCCATCTGTTCCTCTGTCTCCTCTGTTCGCTTCCAATCTCATTGGCCATTTTTGGCCTCATTGGGCCAAAGTCTGGAGCTCTCAAAGTTCCAGAGAGTCTGGAGTTCTCAAGTTCCTACTGACTCTGTAAAAATGCGCAGCTTAAGAGGAGAAATAGACTTTCAGTCCTCTCTTAGGAAGAAAGTGCTACACCTTGGGTTCAACCCTCGTTAGACCCCAGAAATCCCCATGTGAGAGTGTTGTCATGGGAATGCCTCTCACTTCTGAGGAATTCTTAGTTGGATAATGTCCCTTACGTGTGCAAAAGCCATTTCTTGGCACTGGTTAATACTGAACTTCATTGAGGAGTGGCAGTTCAATGTCATTATCATAGAATCAGAATGATTTGGGTTGGAAGGGACTTTTAAAATCACCTAATGCAACCCCTCTGCCATGGGCAGGAACATACACAAGAGTTCTTGTGAACTTCTGATAGAAGTCCTTATAGAAGGACAGCAGGCTGGCTGGGAAGGGTGCAGATTTATACAGTCATAATTAGAGAAAGAATTAATTACTGCTTTATGAGGTGCCTGTGCTCTGCTCCGTCCTTTCCACGGCTTTGCACAATCCAGTTTTCCTGTGTGAGTTATTTGGAGGAACTCTCTTACTTAATCAGCGTTTTCCTTTAACAAATGATGGATTGCCCAAGTAAATACATGGTTTTCTTGTCTCTTGCACATACACCACCTTCCTCAATGCTCATATTCATATTATTTTTGATTTCCAAACTCAGGAAACACCAAGACTGAGGCTGCTCACATGTCCCCAGTAGCCTCTTTCCAGCGAGCAGATGGACCTCATGACAAAACCATCGACTATTTTTGTCACTAGTCCACTCCCCTAATCCAGTGACCAGAAGGCTCCTGCTCTCTGGATCATTACTTCTCCTTCTGAGAGTGTGTCAAGGCAGCAAAGGGCTGAAAGAAAGCTAATGTTGTGTCTCTATTTAAAAAGGATAAATGTGGTGCTTGGATAATTATGGCAGCATGACCTTGATCCTCGTGAAATAATGGACCAGCTAAGAAAGACTCTATTAATAAAGAATTAAAGGAGGGTAAAATCATTAATGTTCATCAGCAGTGATGTGTGGACTGACTTCAGAGGGAGAATAGTCCTGGGTTAGGATCAAGCTCTCAACAGACCTGGGTCACTTCCCAGCACTGCCTGCGTGGCCTTGGGGGAATCCCTTTGCTCCCAGTCACCAGGAGTGGGCAGTGAGCCGTGGGAGGGGAGGTTGGTTGTCTTCATTTAGATCCTGCTTTTGAGCAGCCGCTCTGGCGATCAGCATCACTCATCGCTCCCCAGCCTTCACAACCCCGAGGCCAGGGACCCAGGGCAGATGAGCTGATGATCTGCCCAGCAGTGGGGAGGCCCTGGAAGAGGTTTCATAGAGCAATTTTGGCTGTCCCATCCCTGGAAGTGTCCAAGGCTGGGTTAAAGTGACCTGGTCTAGTGAAAGGTGTCCCTGCCCATGGCAGGGGCTGGAATAAGATGATCTTTAATGAATGTCCCTTCCAGCTCAACCCATTTTATGATCTGCTGGTCTCCCTCCAGCTGTGGTATCTGTGCCCTAATCTGTGCCACCACTGAAATGTGCAGCTGCCAGAGCAGACAGGGCTGAAACAGGGCCAAACCTCTTCCCTAGCCTGGCCACCAGCCTCCAGGCCAACCACCTTTGCCAGGCACCAGAACCCCTTCCAATGCCTGACAAAAGAGAGCTGGAATTTTCTCCTGAGTGTGTGGAAGACTCTTAACTAGAAAGGAGCCACCAGAAGTGACAGAGATGCAAGGACTCAATTATTCCTTTGTTGTCTCTGCAGATGTTTACACTTCCCATAAATCCTGTTGCTTTCTCCTCATCAGCTGCCTTTAAAGTTTGGAGCATTTTCCTCATGTATTATTACTTTTGCTGTGCCAATAAATAAGCACACCATCAATCAAACTAACAACACTGTACACTTAGGAAGTGCAGATAAAATATATGGTGCATTAAAAAATTCTTTGACCGGGTGAGCTTTTTTCAGAGCTGGTTTGATTGCTGCTGGTGCCGATGTAAATTTGGGGGAAGTATATCCAGAAATTTATGGAGCTTGGATTCCTGCCTGCAAGGCATTGACCTGATTCCACTTTATAACATAATAATGTTCACCAGCACCGTTTGTGTAAATTTTAAATATAATTTTTACGACGCTAAGAATTAGTGGTATAATAATGTAAACACAACGTGGACTGTAACTCACCCCTTCTCCTCCGGCACTGGGGATGGAGAGCTCCTTGCTGCTTCCTTCTCCAGATTGTTCAGGATCTGGGAAGCTGTGCAGGAGTCTAAACCAGTTTGTAAGCCCTGGAGCCCTGGGTTTGCAGCAGCACAGGGTGGCTGCTAAACAAGCCTCGGGTGGTGACCCCGTGTGACTGTGCAGAGGTGTGAGAGACAACTTCAGGCAACAGATTCCAGGCAGTCCCTGCTGCCTCTCATTTGTAAACTTGCTTTTTTCCTGCTTTTTATCCAGGTGAAATCGTATTTCTCCAGTCAATGAAATGTTAGGGGGGTTTTGCCTCTTTTTTGCCTGTTTTCTCTCTCCTTTTTCTCATTCCTTGCCTTCCTTTTCTTTCTCTTTCCTTGGTCTGTTTTTGTTTTGATGGTTTTTTTAATCTAGTTTAACTTACCGAGCATCCAGATGCTGTGGTCTAGATATCTTTATAAAAACCCAGTCCCTGCCTCTCAACTCTTACCCTCTTGACTTGATTACAGCAGAGTGGGCGGGTGACAAAGCCAGAGGGAATGCAGAGAAAACAGAACATTATAGCTCGGCAGAGCAGATGAACAAAAGATGTATTTATTTACGTAATATCTGAGTAAATAACATTCGGAGTTTCATTTCTTATGGGGCCCCAAAGGGCCTGAGTGAGTCAGTCTTGGTCACCACCACTTAGATTCATTTTATAGTCTTTTTTTTTCAGGCAAGATGGCTTGGATAAGGCACAAAGATGGTTGCTGGATGAGGGATATTGAAAGGAAAGTCTTAAAAATAAACTCCTAAAGTTGAGGATGGAGAAATGGATTTTAATGGCAGAGAAAAGAGGAACTGGATGCTTTGAGTAATGAAGGAATTAGTGCTGGCATGAAGTAATGAAGGAGTAATGAAGGAATTAGTGGTCTGTTCCTGAATGGAGGTGACTCTTACTCCTCTGGGAAAGGAAGAGTGAAAACCCATTGCCAAGGGCTGAGTTTATCTGGCCAGTGGTGCCTGCAATGCCCTCAGCATTAGGTGAGCTTTAGTTTCCTTCCATAGAAAGTGGAGATCCAGCCAATTCTACCAGGGATGATGAGGGAGGATTGCAAAGGAAAAGTTGGAAAGTTTCCCTCCCCTGAATGCTCTGTGTGACATGAGATGCACAAGCAGAGATGAGTGAACTGGGACACCAGCATAAGGTGGGAGCTGTTGGTAGGTGGGGGAGCTCATTGTATTAAACCTTCATGGATGTGTTCCCTGTTCCCATGTGGAATGCCTATCATCCAAAGTAGATAAAGCTCCTTTTCTACTGGAAAGTGGAAAACACTTTGATGCCCCTTTGGATCATAGTCCTGACCAAAAACAGCAATGGAGAGTGAAAGTGTGCAAAATAAGGTTGGAAGAAAACCTGTGCAGTATCACAAGGCTGTGAAATATCCCGACATGCCTTTTCCTAGGAGAGGAACTTGGGGTATTTGATCAGTCTCCAGCTTATACTGGGAAACAGCACAGTGAAACCTCCATGAAGTCGTAACTCGGGATGTATGAAGCACCATAAAGAAACCAAACTAATTAGTTCAGGGCTAAGACCACATGGCCTCAGAGAGCTCTCCTCATTCTCTTTAGCAGCATCCTCATGATGGCTCTCACTGGTGACTGGCTCGGACTCAGCTCTGATGAAGGCCATAACACACATGTGAGAGAAAAGGTCCTCATATTTCTGAGGCTTTATTATTCCTGCAAGCTACAACAAAACACATTTGCAGGCGCTCTGTGAGGAGTTATAAATAAAGAAAATTAAACTACCATCGACCCAATGAGTACAACCCATTTCGTGCAGTGTTTTTGCTGCAAAAGCTCTCTGACTTGGTAATTGGCAAAATTTTGGTGATGTGAGGTGTGCATCGCTGCTGATACCAGTAATTGGCAAGGGTGGAGGATATTATTTTAAATGGACTGACTCATTTGAAAGCATTCAAGAACCAGAATGGAGCTACACACACAAAATGAATCAACAATTATTCTCTGGATTGGGAACCAGCTCCCCTTAGAGTCAGGCAAAAGGTTTAATTTATTATATATCAAAGGCAAAAAGGATGGGATTGTGCCTGTCCTTGCTGAAGTTGTTGGCAGTCTATGATTTTATTTCCCCTACATCCTGTGAGAACTGTATTTTTCTAGCCTAGGTGATGTCCACAGCAAAGGAGAAGGGTGAAGAGAAAGTGCCTCCACTGTAAAATGTCCAAGATAACTCTTTTTTACAGAGCCTTCTGCTTGGGACTGCTCTGGGCAGGTTGATGTTTTCCCCTCAAAACCACAAACCTGGCCATGCACCCAAAGCTTGACACAGGCTGCAAAATGAGTTCTGTGTTTGAATCTGAACCCAGAGCCTGGTCCAAGCTCTGAGGTTTTATGCAGTACATCACCCAATGAAATTGCCTTTTCCCCTCCCCGTTTCAATTAGAAAGAACATTAGGTCAATCAGATAAAGCCACATTGGGAGGATTTCCTCTTTATGGCGCTTGCCTCTTCAATTATCTATAATGAACTTCCTCACAGCACTGCAAAGCTTTTTATATGCAAACGAACCCTGTTTTGGGGCTGCCTCAATCACAGCTTGTTAATGAACTTGAAACAAGTGTTATCGGAAAGGTTACAGCACCAGTGGTGGAGGGGAACGGGATAAAGCCACACAAGAAAGACCAGGCTGAAGAGCTGGGATTGGCCTGCAGGTAACAGAGTGGACTATCTCCAGCCTCCATCCTGCAGCCCCCATCAGAGGCTTTTCTCTTTGACAGACATCAAGTAAAATGCCCACTCCTGGGAAACGGCTGCTCGGCAGCAGATAGGGCTTTCCCATCCTCCTGCCCCACTGATTCCCTCTGCCAGTGCATCTCTCTCTCAACTCCTGGAGCTGGGGAGAAAAAAGACATGGAGAGGCTGTTGCCAAGGTCTTTTCTTGTGCCACAAGGAAGAGAGGCAGCTGAGGCAGAGGTGCCAGGAAATGTTGAGCAGGTGATGGGGAAGGGTCAGGGGTGTTGAAGCTTTAAGATCCCAAATGGTGTTTGCACCTGGTATCTGCTGGTGTAATCAGCACTGGAATCTCTTTAATGCAGCCTAAACCACCTCCTTCCCAGGCCTTTTGGGCTTTTATAGGTCTTAAATCAGCCAGAATTATAGATTATGCCTCACTTTCTCGTGCTGAGTAGCTGCAGTGAGCCTTAATGTTGGTGTGCCGTGGTAGGGTATAGCCACTGAACCTGAGGTTGGGAGGACTTTCCTGATGGGCAAGCCTTGCTTTATTGCCAAGAAAAATATCTCTGTGACACTTTACACACTGTGTTTCAGCATGAGGAGTTCCCTGGAGAGGTTTCATCACAGGACAGAGCAGCAGTGAGAGCAGGGAGTGCTGGAGCAGGGTGTAGCTCCTCAATCCTCAACCCCCAAGAGTGCAGAGGGAGACAGGGATAAAGTTCATCCCTGCATTGCAGTACCCCATGGGCTTTCCTCCTCCAACCCTTCCACCTCCCAGTCAGGTTAATGGGATGGCTTATTAAGCCTTGGCAGCACACATCAAGCCAGGCCTTGTGCCAGATTAGCTCAGGCCAAGAGCCACTGGATCCAAGGTGGTTCATCTCCTCCCAGATCCTGTGGCTGTGCTTGGCTGTCCTGGTTGTGGTGCCAGCCCGGGCAAGGCCTGTTGGAACCCATGCTAGCTCACAGTTACTTCCACCATGAGCATCACCCTGTAAGTGCAGATAAAAAAATCATCTCTCAGACTCCTCAGTCTGGCACCCCCTTAGGACAGACCCTCAGACCCACTTTGGGACTGGGGAAGGCTTCTGGACTCCACTGCAGGGATGCACTGGGTGGTTACTGGATTTTCTCCCTGCCCCTGGCCAGGGATGAGCTCACATCCTCCATGTGATGACTGCTGGTTCTTGTAATTCTGTCCCTGCTTGGTGTAACTACAGATGTTACACGTCTAATCCATTTCTTTATCTCCCTAAGCTATTTGCTTCACTAAGATGCTCCCACCATCTGCTCTAACAAGCTTCCAGGCTCTCAGAGAGCCATAAATTTCACTTTTGAACCCTTCAGTCCCTTTTCCTACTTT
>NW_008236807.1:1715592-1733278 GCF_000691975.1 Corvus brachyrhynchos
CCCTACTTTTCTGCCCTGGATCAATCATTTTCCTCTTCCCCACTCCTACAGTTCCCTGTCTCTGCTGGCACCAGCTGGACCTGCCTTTAACAGTGGGCAGGACAAGCAAAAGCTTCAGTAATTTCCTGAAGCACTGATGTCCCCCCAGCATCCATGAAAGGGACATCTTGCAGTTGCCTGACTGTGCTATGAAGAAGCAGAGCGTGGCCACTCTAACTAATTAAGCCGTGCTAATTAATGAGACTTTGAATGCAGCCACCTGCGAGGCAGCTTTGGGTACCCAGAGCTCACCTGTGCGAGAGACCCACGAAGAGACACCACCTTAGCAACACCCAGTTGGCAATGCTCCTTTTGTGAGCCAGTGGAAAACTTTTCCAGGGGATCTCCGTGCTTTGTGTGACAGCTGTTTATTGGCAGCTGGGTCCAGATCTCTGTAATGAATATTTTGTCCTCTTCTAAGCCAAAATAAACTCTCTTTTTGACATCCTTGACTCCATAGGTTCCAACAGGTCTTGCTGGCGCTGTGCCTTTTGTACAGTGGTGTGTTGGCTGTTGGGAAGTGAGGAATTATGCTCAGATTTTTGCTTTATTCACTTTTATCGTGGCATTGTGACGGGGTTAAATCCATGGATGGAATATGATTGCTTTTCCCATACCTAAATAAACGGAGCAGGTATTAAAAGGCACCAGAGGTGGCTTCCCTGGGTCCTGGAGGCTGAAATAAGCCAGGGAGATAGGAAAGGGCTGTCTGTGAAAGCAATCCTTCCTCACCTGTTCATCTGAGCCTTCCCAGGAATGCTCCTTGAATAGCCCTGTAATAAACCAGGGCCCAGGGAGTTGCAAAGGCTTCGTAATCAGGTGAACTGAGAAGGTTGGGAAGCACCACAGGACTCCACCTGGGGCTGGGAAACCCTTGTGCTGACTTGGAGTGCTGTCTGCTCTCTCCCCAGGACTGTCCCCAGCTGTTGCAGGCCGAGAAGATCCTGGTGCCCGTGGAGGTGATCAAACCCATCACGCTGAAGGCCAAGAACCTGCCCCAGCCACAGTCGGGCCAGCGGGGCTACGAGTGCATCCTGAACATCCAGGGCAGCGAGCAGAGGGTGCCAGCCTTGAGGTTCAACAGCTCCAGCGTGCAGTGCCAGAACACCTCGGTGAGCAAGGGGCTGCAGAGGGGCAGATGTGCCCACAGCACTGTCCCCAAGGGATCTGGGGTGGTGTCACAGCCTTTCTTATCTAATTGAGAGCACTGGAGTTGTTTAGTCTGGAGATAACAAGGATCAAGGGAGACCTTATTGCTTTCTACAGCCACCTGGAGGTTGTGGTGAGGTTTGGGTCAGGCCCTTCTCCCAGGCAACCAGCGACAGGACAAGAGGAAATGGCCTCAAGTTGTGCCAGGAGTGGTTCAGGTTGGATACCAGGAATAATTTCTTCACTGGAAGAGTGGTTAAGCATTGGAATAGGCTGAGGGCAGCGGTGGAGTCACCATCCCTGGAAGTGTCCAAAGGGGGTACAGACATGGCACTTCACAATATGGTTTAGTGGGCACAGGGGATTCAGCTGGAGGTTGGACTTGATGATCTTGGAGGTCTTTTCTGGCTTTAATGATTCTCTGGTTCCAAACACAGTCAGGGAAAGGCTGGCTGGTAGCTTGAAACTGCCCTTTTTTCTCCTTGGACTGGCTGGTGTCACCACTCAGTTGTTGCTTCTGTCCCTGGATCCCAGCACTCAGCTGGGCTGGAGCACCTCAGCCACGACCCACAGGCATTAATATGGGCCTAACCTGCTCACATCCCCACAGCGCCACAAAAAGGGGTTCCAGTGGGAAAAAGGTGTTCATGTCAACATGAGAGTGAAGGGTGTTTTGGGGGAGTTTGATGATGGGACATATAAAACCCCATATAAACAGTCTGACGTGTGCCAGCATGTAATGGGTCAGAAAAAGGGTGAGATCACAGAATCCCAGAATGGTTTGGGTTGGAAAGGACTTTAAAGATCATCCAGTTCCAACCCCCTGCATGGGCAGGGACACCTTGCACTGGACCAGATTGCTCCAAATCCTATCCAACTTGGCCTTAGGCTGAGCTGAACCTTCCTCCAGCCCTCACATGCCCTTTGAGGAGACTCTGTGTCTCTACCCACCTCCATTTCCCCAGCTGCAGTGCAGGATCTGTGACTCTCCTTCCAGAGAACCTGTGTGAGTCACGACAGTGCTGTCACCACAGCAATGTCACTTTTGGGGACAAACACAATCACCTGCCAGCAGCCAGGAGCTGTGCCCACATGCAATGGAGGTCTCTGTTCCTCCGAAGGTTTCTCCATGAGATTCATGTCTCCAGGATATGCATTGAGTCGTTTTCATTGCTGCTACTACGAGATGATTTATTAGTCAAAGAGCTAATTACAGGCTTTCGCCACTTCACTGCAGCTCTGCCACTCCACGCTGGGCACTGCTTGTCACAACATATTCTGCTGCATTAAGCAGAGCTGAAGATTACAGGCAGTTCACACATTTTACATCTGTTGCAAACAAGCAACTTCCCAACGATGCTCTTTTATTTGTTTCTTTGTCTCCCTCCCTTCCTTCTCTCCCTGGTTTTCATTACTGGTTAATGACCTGTGAGCATTCAGGTTTGAGGTTAAAAATGGATGGACTGGGAAGTTAAGGAGGTATTGCACTTTTTCTTTTAAAGTATTATTTTGAAATGGTGGAAGCTAAAGGGGGGAATTATATGGACGTGGGCAGAGATCACATCTGTCCAAAGAGTCTTAGTGGGCAAGAGAGACATTTAATGACCCTTTAGAGTCACGAATTCTCTGGCACACATAGGCGTTAAGCATGAATTATCTCAGGATGGTTTTAAGCATAGCTGGGCTGAGCAGGAGAGTAACTTCAGCCAGCCTCAGCATCTGACTTTGCAGAACCCAACAAAAGACTGGTTTTGACAGGTAATGGTGATTATTCCCTGCATGCTCCAAGAAGTTGCCAGTGGCTGGGACCAAAGAAGTGAGGTTTGATGAGTCCCCAGATGGATTTGCTCATAGGATGCCTGAGTGCTGTGACAGCACCATTTTCACTTTAATGTCTGTTTTCCTAAGCCAGAACACTCAAGGCTCTGCCAGAGCTTCGGAGGGTGACAGGGCTGAGCCTCAGGCTTGTGCCAAGGCACTCCATGACCTCGCTGCTGAGTGTTGTCTGCAGGATGCTTGTCCTGTGTTTGGTGGTGGCTCAAGCGGATCTCTTTCTTCTCCAGGGAGAGAGGTTCATTTGGGAATAAAATCAACTCTTTTCTATCCTCTTTCTGCCTCTGCTCTCCCTCTGTGCTCTCCTTTTCCTCTCCCTCTCTTTCCTTCTCTTTCCTTCTCTTTGCTTCCCTTGTCTTTCCTTTTCTCCCCTTTTCTTCCCCTTTCTTTTGAAGGAGCTTTGACTCTTTGATTTGAGTTCTTTCTTCTTCTTCTTCTTTTTTATTTTCCCTGAGAAATGTTATTTCATTGTTGCTCGGAATTTGCCAGACACTGAGAGAAAGAGATGTGGAAAGGGAGAGCCAGACAAAAGAAAGCAACATTCAGAGAGATACAAAAAGGCAGCAGAGAAGCCCTGGCTGTTTGAGCAGGTGGCAGAGGACACAGACAATAGGGAAGGAGTGCTGGAGATCTGTCTCCATCATGATTATTTCCTTCCCTGCCAGAATTAGCATTCAGGCTGGAGCTGCTGCGATACAATGAGCCTCTGCTCCGGGGGTCACCTGGCTTTGGAAAGAGCTGTCTGAGCCTGTTTGCAAATTGAACCAACCCCCTCTGACAGAGCTTTTTTACTCAGCAGAGTTGCTGGAGGAGGCACTGAATGTAGCACCTGCATTGCAGGCTTGGAGAAGGTCCAAGGGAGGGTGGGAGGACGTGCTGTGATGGTGTGTCCCTGAAGGGATGCTGTCCTGCCAGCAGAGCTTTCTGTTGGTGCTGCATGCTAGACTAAGCAATTAGTCCTGGCTTGTTTTCCAGCAGGAGCCTCAAAATCTGCCCCCTCCCATCTCACACAAGGCACCCAGGAGCTCAAATTTGCCTCTCACAGAAAAACTTTTTCAAAATGCTGGATCTTTCCTACTTTCACACAGGATGGAATCGGGAAAAGAGCCTTAACTTTTTCTCTGCATTTCCTGATCCCTCAAGATTTACACCAGAGGTCGGAACCAGCTTAAACACCTTTTCTAAGTGGCTGCAGCTTCAGTTAAAGATGCTCTAAGGTCACCCAGGTGTGACCAGTCTGTCTGTCAGTAATGTCACATCCTGCACTGACGGTCCCTGGGTGCTCAGGCCAGTCAGGAGCCAGATCTGCCTCTCTCCCTGTCTTTCCCAGAGATATCTCATTTGATAACAGCAATAAGTCACTGAAGGCAGCACCTTTTGGGACAATTATTGTTCTTGTCAAGTGGTTTGAGACTCTCAGCTCTGGGCTTTGTCCTCTGTCACACCAGCCAAGGCATGCAATTATCACTCAGAGGGACTCTTCCTGCCATTCCTTATTGCACTCGTGATAGCTCTGCCAACAGCCTGGACACGGAGCGATGGCAGGGGATGAAAAGCAGGGGAGCTAAGGAGACATATAAATAAGTAAAAATGCCATCAGGAATGGCTGAAACTGCTGGATGTATCAGGGCAGAGAGCAATCTTCCCAGTGGGAGCCCCAGCACTCGCAATCAGCCCAAAATGATCAGCCCTTGGCCTGAGGAAGAGGGAGACAGGGAGGGATGACCCACCCGAGCATGCCATGATCAGTGCCATCACCTGCTTCAGCGGCTGATCCCACATCCTGGCTTGGTTCCTGCCCACCCCTGGCCTTGGCACACCCTGATTCCCAGCAGCAGAATCCCTGCTGATGATTTTGTCTCAAATTCTTCACAGGTCTGTGTGCTGCGAGACCCGAGGTGGTGCAGCTGAAAGCGCTGCGTGGCTTAGAGAGAGCGAGTCTGTTCTATTTGTCACATCATCACACTTTAGCAAGGGATCTCAGTGGCATTTGACTCCTTGGTGTGGCTCACAGTGAAGGGAGTGCTAAAATAAAAATCCAATAAAAAGCAGAGCTGAGAAAAAAAATGAGGAGCTATTCGCAGAAATCTTGGGAAAACACAGTTATGGGTGGCCAAAAGACACGCACAGGGCTGTGAGCTGTGGAATCAGGGAATGGTTTGGGTTGGAAGGGAACTTAAAGATCATCTAGTTCCAAAACTCCCACCAGGAATGTCATCCTTGGGCATCCACTTCCCTAATTATTATTTATCTACATTTAAATGAAAGAGAAACTCCAATAATCACATGGACTCTGTTGGCCTGGGTGGTACCCAGACAAAAAAATTCAGTTCCAGCTCCGGGAAGCAAAGAATCCAGGGAGACAGAATGACTGTGAGCAAGAAGTTTTCTGCCTTTTTTTATGGCTGGAAAATTGATGCAAAGAAAGATTAAATGATTTGCACAGCATCAAGAAAGGAATTTGGTGGGAGAGCCAGATACAGGAATCAATCCCCAGATCTGAGCTCTAATCACAAAATGGTGTTGGGGAAAAGAGACCAACACTAAAATTCTGGTAAAATTCTGCAGAAGTTTCCCCACTATTGGACATGTTTGAGGTACAAAGGGGAGATACCATTAAACCACTCTGGATTTATCATTCTAAGTGTGCTCAAGCCAAATCACCAAAGAGCAGGATGCTGCAAGTGGTCAGGCATGGATATGGATTTGCACAAACTGCAGGAGTGTCTGATACTACTGGAGAGTTTAAGAGGCAAAAAAAGGATACTTGGGAGTTCCAAACATTGCTCCTGTGAATTACAACAGGTCCTTCTAGCAGCTTTTTGGCATTTCCTGAGGAGAGCTAGTCTGTGTTCCAGGCAGCACAGCCTTTCCTTCTCATCTGGGTCCCCAGATTGCCCATAATATTCTGCTTTGATTAGATTCTTGTGATTAGAATCCAGATGGGTCAGACTTAGGGGTGGGATTTACATCTTCTGGGATGTTTTGCCTGTGTTGGAGGTAATTGTGCAAGGAAAGGTGGAGAGACAAGCCCTGGTGGTATGAACACTTCTCAGGAGTGTCTGGGAAGCTCTGCTCTCCTGGAGATCGATGCTCCAGCCCTTTTTTCTCCCCTGAAACACATTTCCATCTTATTGTCATGGCTGAGCGAGTTCTTTTCAAAGGCTCCTGTTGAGTTCAATGGGCTTTGAAGAGGGGTCACAAAGAGCGAGCAGCTCCTGTGGTCTGAGGAGGACGGAGCATTTCCTCGCTGTTCCTTTGCAAATTGCTCCGTTTCGGTGCCATGCAGCCCACGAAACATTGGATGGGGTCGGGTGTGGGCAGTGAGAACATCATCATCCCAGCTGGCTTCATCCTTGGAGCTCTTCCATGGGATTTATCCCCTCAAATCCCTTTCCAGTTCTGGAACAAGCCTGCTGAGTTAAAAAGTCTAATATGTGTTTGCCCCTGGTGCTGCAGACAGATAAGATCTAAAATCCCAGCTGAGCCCCTGCTGCTGGCTCTCGGATCTTCCATGGGAAGAAAGACTCCAGGAGATTCCAGCTGCCTGTCCCTTGGCAGCCCTGCCTAGGCTGTACTTCCAGCTAAATCCCAAAACGCACATGAGGCTCTGGTGAGGCAGAGTCCTTTCTAAGACTCATCTTCTGACTTTAGGATGACCAGTTATTCCGTATATACCCCATTTTCCATTCCCAATCAGCATTTTCAAAGTGCTGTGCAAAGCAGGTGTTCCTGAGTGGCAGAAGTTTAATTATTCACCACTTTTCAGGTACTCTCCTTCCCACTCCTGTTTTCCCCATCTCCCAAAGAGCTGGGAGCAGCCAGTGGTTGAGTTCAAAGGGCTCTGCATCACCTTGAATCTTGCTGGCAGTGACACCCAAAAGTGTCACAAAAATGCACATCCTGAATGAGCCTGGTGGGTACTGCTCTAATGCAAAGGACCTGGCTCACCTGGGCTGCTCTTTACTTCCATGGAAACCACAAATACCCATAAATACCCTACAACTGGATCATAATCACAGCGTTTTGCAGATTAATGGCTAATTGGGTTTAGCCTGTGCAAAGAGCAATTACCGTGCAAGCGGCTCCCACTCAGCTGCAATGGACAGAAATCACCAGCTACCATTCACTGTGCAATTATACAGCAATTAATGGACACAGGACACCTACCTGTAAAGCTCAGAGCTTTGGCATCTCTGTGGATAACCACAACGGGACTTTAAGGGATGAAGGACTCTTTAGTGTCTTTTTTTGGCCCAACCGAACCAGCTTGCTGAGTTATATTTGACCTTGTAGTGGGGAAAATACTTTCCTTTCAAAGTGGGATTTTGTCCTGCTGTAGATCCCAGTGCAGTGGGAGATTCCTGCTCTCAGGAGGGTAAATCCTTATGTGCACTGTGGTCAGCATTAGTAGCAGACATGAAATGTTTCTCCCCTTCTTTCTTGTTCCCTTCTGTCCTTGAATCAACCATCTCCTCTCCCACCATGAGGCTTTTTGCCTTTTGGCGAAGTGTTGGGTGGAAGCTGCTGATGGAGGGGGGCAGTGGGGCCTGACAGGGAGTGGGGTGAACCCTGGGTGAACTGGCTTGAGATAAATCAAAATCCAGGTGAAAAAAAGCACTCAGCACCACGTGGAGAGGGCCTCCAGAGAGCAGCTTCCATTTCCTTTGTCGGGGTCACCTCTGCGTACCTTGACTGACCCTGAGAAGCGTTTGTTTAAATCTGTCCAACTCTCTCAGAGGTTTTTTGCAGATTTTTAAGACATATTTGTTGGAAACTGGATACTCCTTGCTCCAGCTGAAGCCTTTCTGGTTCTGAGTAGGGAAGAGATTGCCTCCTGGGGTTTACACATGTAACAAACCTAATCTGCTCCATCCCCAAATGAGAATTGTTTGGGTTTTGGCAGCGATGTGGCATTGTTGATTTACAGTCTGTTCATGATCTCCAGCAGTCCCCAGACCCTCTCCTGCAGCACTGCCCAGTCACTCCAGTTTCAGAGTTGTTTGCATTGATTCTTCCTACTGAAAAATATTCCCCATTTGCCAGCACTGAATTTAATTTGGTTGATTTTGGCCCAGATCTACAATTTGTCAAGTTTGTTTTGCATTCTTAACCCTGCTGTTGGAGGTTCTTACACTCTCTCCAGAACAGGGTCATGAAATCATCCGAGTCAGTAGTGAAAATTCTGAGTAATGCCAGACACAGGAAAATATTCCTTTTGAAACACTCTCCAAGCCTGACATAGAATTATCTGATGATTTTTTTTTTAATAGTTTTTGCATAAACCTTATGGTGGCCTTTCTTAGGTCATATTTCCCTGGTTTGTTTATGGAGATCTCCTGTAGGATACTAGCAAATACTCTCCTGAAATCAGGATAAATCACATCTGCTGCCTCCTCTTTATCCACAAAGTCATTAAGCCTGTCAAAAAGGAAATTAGATTGGGTTGACACAATTTGTTCTTGACAAATCCATGCTGGCTGATTTTTATCACCTTATCATCTCGCAGGTGCTTCTAAATTGATTGTTTAATAATTTGATGTACTTTCTTTCTGGGAAGCCAAGTTAGGCTGACAGGTCTATAATTACACAGTGGCTCAGTTTTCCCCTTTTTCAAGGGGTTTCCCTGATTTTGAGACCTCGCTCATCTTCCAAGAGTTCTTCAAAACATCCCTTGTGTAGATAACCTCACGTACACACTCAGCACCTACGGAATATACAGCAGAGGCACAGTTGGATGGAAGACCCAGAATGTGTAATTTACACCTTAAAAGTGCACCCAGCTTGGCAAAATACTTTTCAGAGCTGTGCTCAATACCTAGAAGGTGGCTTTCCAACTTAAGGCCCATCACATGCAAACACACATCATGGAATATTTTTCTGAGTGATAGGACAAGAGGGAATGGCTTTAAGTTGAAGAAAGGTTTAGATCAGATATTAGGAAGAAATTATTGGCTGTGAGGGTGAGTGAGGCCCTGGCACAGGTTTCCCAGAGAAGCTTTGGATGCCCCTGGATCCCTGGAAGTGTCCAAGGCCAGGTTGGACGGGGTTTGGAGCAGCCTGGGATAGTGGAAGGTGTCCCTGCCCATAGCAGGAGGTTGGAAATGGGTGATCTTTAAGGTGCCTTCCACCCCCATTCTGGGATTCTATGAATGTTCACCTAATGGGCTTTTGTGAGGGGCACGGTTTGAGATCCGCAGCTTTGGGAACATCCTGTGGCATTCTGGCAGGTGCTGCTGATTAGGGAGGTGAGTGACAGCTCCATTTCTCTTGCTCTCAACTGAGGCCCTGGCACAGGTTTCCCAGAGAAGCTTTGGATGCCCCTGGATCCCTGGAAGTGTCCAAGGCCAGGTTGGACGGGGTTTGGAGCAGCCTGGGATAGTGGAAGGTGTCCCTGCCCATAGCAGGAGGTTGGAAATGGGTGATCTTTAAGGTGCCTTCCACCCCCATTCTGGGATTCTATGAATGTTCACCTAATGGGCTTTTGTGAGGGGCACGGTTTGAGATCCGCAGCTTTGGGAACATCCTGTGGCATTCTGGCAGGTGCTGCTGATTAGGGAGGTGAGTGACAGCTCCATTTCTCTTGCTCTCAACATTCAGCACCACCTCTTGCCTCACCCCATCCCCTCCCCACCTCCAGGCACTCTGTAAGTCTGGGTTTGGTTTTTTTTGTTTTGTTTTGTTTTTCCTCTCCCACTTCTAGTACTCGTATGAAGGGATGGAGATTAACAGCCTGCCAGTGGAGCTGACAGTCGTGTGGAATGGGAATTTCAACATTGACAACCCAGCACAGAACAAAGGTAAAGAGTTATTTCAACTTGTCCTTGGAAGCGGTAACCTTAGCAACGGGCCCTCGCTCCCTACACTTAACAAAGCCGCCACCGTCTCCCAGTGCCGGCTGGCACACACTTGTTCTCTGCACTCTGCAAATTACCAATTTTTGAGTGCTTTGTGTGCCTCCCCCCCAGCCCTCCAATTCTCTCATTCCACCTGAGAAATGCGACTCTCCCTCCCACTTGTGTTGCTCTCCCTCTCCCTTCATCGTCTCTGCCTCCCGCTTCTTCCCGCATTCTCGTGTCTGGTTTTCGTGCCCCTCCTTCTCCAGCTTTTTCTCCCCCTCTTTATTTCTCCTGCAGTGATGCTCTTCAAGTTAACATGCCAGGAGAGTGGGCTCTCTGCTCAGAGGCAATTTAGTAATGAACAGGGGAAGGCAGAAGGGAAGCAGAAAGGCTGCAGCTCGCCAGTGGGAGAATTCTGAGCAAAATAAAATGATAATGATAAAAAAGGTCTGAAAACCACCTGTGTTTAACCACCATTGTTGGCACAGGTTTGATGTGCCCCTTGCAGAGGGGGCTGCACATCCAGCCACGACCCTGAGGCAAGCTGGGTTTTCCTGGAGATGGGTGGTCCATTCACCTCTTCTTCTTCCTTCTTGTCCTTCCACCCTGGAACCTTCCCCTCATGCCACTCCTCCCCTTGGCTGCTCTGCATTTGCAGCTCACACCTGCAGATTCTCTTCTTCTCACATCACCCCCTCTCAGAAATTTCTCCCTCCCTCTCTTTACCTTGTCTTGGACACTTCCCACATCTTCTCCCACTCCATCTGTCCCCATCAGGTACTCCCATAGTGCTGTCACACCGTTCCACACCCACGCTCATGCTGAGGGGTGGTGCATAAAGTTCCCACCAACATCACCTTGAAGCTGGAGAGCAACACAGAAGGCAACTCTTCTCCCCATCCTGCCCTTCTCCCTCTCTGAATGACAGAGTTCCTGCACCAAAAGCCCAGAACTGTGGCTTTTGAGTGTTAAATCCACTCAGCAAACACAACAGGCTGGAGATTCCTGCCCAGCCCTGACATTCAGCACAGCCTGCGTTGAAACGGCCACCCTGCCTCTACTCTGAAGTTTTCTCCTGCTCTCCCAGCTGTGCCAAGGACAGTATTAAATTTCCTGGGCCCAAATAGTGCCACGGGTTGTGACAGCCTTTAAAGGTGTGGCTCGGAGGTCAGAATTTGGGCACTTGCCCCAGTCCTGCTTAGTTTTGTGCTACCATTATAAAATGAGAAGCCCTGACACAACATGGTCCACACCAAGAGTGTAAATCCTTTTCTTGGGCAGTACTGAGCTATCCTTGGTGATGTAGGATTAAAATAAAGCTCATAGTGATGTTTTCGGACTGTTTGTGCCAGTAACATAAACCAGACCAGAGGATGAACTCAAGAATCATCTCTGGCACAGGTCCTTCTTGGGTTATTCCAAGCCAAAATGTTGCAAATATTGACTAGGCAAAATCTGGGAAGCAACACTGGCTGGTGGCTAGCCTGGATGAATAATTCGGATATTATCATCATGTTTTTGGTCAGGAGGAGAGTTTAGGCATGTGCCCATGGAGATACCACATGGAGGCAATGCCACACTCTCATGAGGATACAGAGGTGACCACGATGCCACTGCTTTCACAACCAGCATCACATGGGCTGGGCTGGGAGGTTGGAAGGCTAAACTGACCCAAACCTGCTGAATTACCTACAGAGATACCCAGTGGCAGCATCTCGAGCAGAAGAACTCAGCAAATTTGAGGAAATCCAACAGAAAATAAGGGAAAAGGATGTATCCCATGACGTCTGGAAAACTCTGTGCTTGACAGATGTTTTGCAGACTTTTTGGGGTACTTTTAGATACTTTTCTTGCACCCAGACTGGAGAAATAAAGAATTTCTGACTTTTTCTTGCATTGGCCAATACTTGTTGACTTCTAGGGGGAAGGTATGAGCAACAGAAGGAAGGAACAGAGCATTTCAACACAAATATATCCAAAGCCTTTGAGCTTTGGGATTGTGTATAATGATAACAACCACTTCTGTCACCTATGGACACAGCAAAACAGAAGCAGAGAGGCAAAATCTCCCAACATACCCACAAATGCAGGGAAAAAAAGAGTCTGAGGGCCTCGATTCTGTCACCTTCATCTTCTGGGAGGAGAATTCTGCTATCAGTCCCCTGTGCAAGCCAGGCCTCAGTTTCTACATCTGTAAAATAAGGATAAATAACATGATCTCATTTTGTAGGAGGACTTCAATATTTTCAGGCTTTATTAGAAAAAGCTCTGAGTGCTTCTAATCACTTAACAGCCCAAAATGGAGCTAAGCATTAATCACTGTTGTCTGTATTAGAGTGGAATCAGCTCAGTGCTTCGAAGTGGGAAGCAGACTGAATTTCTGGAGCAGAAGAAGGGGCTGTGAATCCCTGGAATCAGCCTCATAATGAACCATTATGTATTTACTGTTATCTCTTGGGATTTCTGTCAAGAGGGAAACCTGATTGGCATCACCTTAACACACAGTTCTGGGCAGTTTCACACCCAAGTTTAAGCTGTGGGTTGACCAGGTCTAGAAAATTCTTTTAGGATGAAGTGCTGAGCTTGAGGCTGGCTGTTGGTGACACCTTATGGCATTCCGTGAAAAAGGAAGGGACTGAGGCCAAATCACTGCCCAAGCAGCATTTCCTCCAACCTCCTGCTTGTAGCCCCTCCCCCTACTGAGAGCAGCATCCTCCCTTCTGCTCTCAGCTTCCAAAAACACTTTTCATGACGAATGAACTAACAAACGCACTTTATTTCAAGAAGGATGTTCATGTTTTTCCCCCCATTACTCACCCCCCTGGAGAGTTTCCATCCTGCTTCTGGTATGAGCAGCCCAGACACCTTCTCCTCCTGCTCCCACTGCCATCCCACCACTCTCCTGTGCTGTCTGCATCTCTGAGCCCGTGTGTGTTCTTGCTGTCCCTGCAGTTCACCTGTACAAGTGCGGGGCCATGCGGGACAGCTGTGGACTCTGCCTGAAAGCCGACCCCGATTTCGAGTGTGGCTGGTGCCAGGGACAGAACCAGTGCACGCTGAAGCAGCACTGCCCAGCCCAGGACAGCCAGTGGCTGGAGCTGTCCAGCACCAAGGGCAAGTGCACCAACCCCAAGATCACGGATGTAAGTCATGGATCTGCAAGAAGCTGGGGTGTTCCTTTTCTTTGGTTTGTTTTCCTGATTTGGGGTTGGGTTGGTGATTGGAAGGTCAGGGCTGAGCTCTGCTGGGTCAGGAAAAGCCTCAGGCACTCTGGGGGTATGAGGCCATGGTGGCTTCAAAGGCAGGAACACAATATCATGTGTCTGCAACCCAGGGGTCACCTTGGGTTAACATCCAAGGGTGTCAGAATTCCCACCATAATCCCCAAACACAGATTTCTGGAGCAACCTGAGCAACCCCAGAGCACCTGACCAGCCCAAAAAGGGCTGGCAGATGTGGCATCAAGCCTTGAGGAGACTTTTGCCTTCTAGAGGAGCAGCTGAAGGTGAGACAAGATGCTCTGGGACATCTCTAATGGTCAGTATGCAGGTAAATCAAAGGATGTCTCCTGGAGAAGCCTCTCTGGCCAGCCTGGCTGAGAAAGAGGTGTTGAGTGATCCCAGAGAGGTTTGAGCTTTGCTGACAATAGGTCAAGGAAGAGAAAAGGTGTAATTTATGTTTTCTGGCAGCATGACATGGAAAAAGACATGTTCAGAAGAAAAAACCTCCACTGACCCCATCAGATTAAGCCCTTTTGTTTGTCCTGACCCAGGCTGATGTTGTGAGGTGAAAAAAGTCTTCCCAGAGCAAAGCAAGCCCTGTAGAGTTGTCAGGTTTCTCCTTGGAAGGCTCGAGGAGGAGGCAAGAGCAAGCCTGGGCTAGGAAAAGTTTGGAACTGTCCAATTAAGTGATAAAGAGAGAATGAGGGCAGGGCTGGGGGAAGGACTTGCAGGATAATGTTCTTCAGCAAGTTTCCTATCGATTGTGTTGATAGGGCCAAGGAAGAGCTGGAGGAATGGTTCAAAAAGGAAGCAAGAGGATAGGAAGACCATAAAGACAAGGAGCAGAGGAAGGGAGAGAAGGCAGTGGAGGCAAGTCAGGCCTGAAATCGAAAGGGATTTTTGTCTGCTGTCTTTGGACACCTTTGCCATAATGACAGGCACGTTTTCAGGGTCACAGGACAGGCAACAAGACAGACCTGAGCCTTGAAAATGACGTCTCTGTCCTTTCCAGCTGCCTCCTGCCTTGAGCATCCCTCAGTCACCAGGCCTTACTCAACACGAGCAGCCTTTCAATGTGGCCAGGGCCTGATTTACAACTGGGAAAAGTCAGGAGGGAAACGGAAGAGGGAAGATAAGGGGAAATGCAAAAGAGGAAAATCCAACCTCCACAGTGGTGGTTTAGTAGGAATAATTAGGTGGGTTATTTTCCTAGAAAGCAAGGAAGGCTTTTTTTAAGTTGTATTTGATTAAGGTTCAAAAAGTGTGAATGTCATTTACAAGCCCTAGACCAATGTCTATGCTTGAATATTTTGGGAGAGCAAGGGCTGGGTTGAATCTGTTTTTCCCAGATGTTTCTGAAAATAATCCTTTTCACTGTATTTTGATTCATCTCCCTGTCATTCACCAGCTCTCAAAGCTCTCACTCAGTCGAACTGTTGCAGTTCAGCTCATTCTGATGTTTATGGCTTATTCTGGTGTTTCCAAGGTGGAGATCTCTACTTCACTTGGGTTTATCTGAGACTGGTAATTTTTACCCCACCTGAACCACCTGAAGTTATGAAACCAAACCCCGCCAGCCAGAAAGGACAGCTACACCTGAAAATTCAACTTTGAGGCCTTGAAAATCACTTGAAGCTGGGGGAAACATTTTTTGAAATATTTTCAGATTCTCAGACCTTGCAAAACATTGATAGAATTTGGTATGGGGAAGCTCATGGATGATCAACTAGAGCAGAAATCCAAAACACGAGAACCTGGCCATGCAGAGGTTCTGAAGGTCCACCCACATTTCTATGCATACTTTGACCCCAACCCTGCATTTTCAGCCTCTTTTTGAACAGCGAATCCCGCATTCTCCACCCTACAGCTCCAGAGGGGCTGTGCTTCAAATTCTGCTGGCATTTCCTCCAACAACTCCCCAAGCTCAAACAGATCATTGCAACACTCTCTCATGAAATATTCCAGCTGCCTGCTGCAATCCTAAGTAGCTCTTGGAAGGCCTTTTTCTGAGACATTAGCATGGAAGTAATCTCAAGTGACTGGATATATATTGCAGCTAATGGTAGGTCTGGAGCTGTGGGGTGGGAGCATCCAGAGCCTGGAGAGGAGCCAGGGCTGGATCTCTGCAGGGAAGAGGAGGAACAACATGTGTACTCACACTTGTAGGGGCACTCACAGCCCCTCCAGCACTGATCTCCCCATTTCTGTACCAACTCTGGCATTTACAGAACCACTCAGGGAAATTAAAGGACTTAGAGATTTGCTGAGCCACAAGAACATCCTTCAGGAGTGAGGAGCAGCAGCTGATATGAGCAGAGAGTGGAAACTGGGATGCAGCTCTGGCTCTTCCAGAGGAAGATGAGGCTTCCTGATAGCTTTTGTTTCCCTGCCTGGATTTTCCTCTCCAAAACTGACAGGTTTTGTTCCATGTTTTTCACCTGTGATTGGAACAGGGTCCTTCTCTCCTGCTGTGAAAACAGCCTGGTAACACCTTCCTCTTGTTTGAATCTATGACAGAGCTATGAAATAGAGCTAAAAAATCTCCCACGTGCTCCTGGGAGAATCCCAGGCCCTCATTTTTAAGGAAATGAGTGGGTTTTGATGCTGGCCTTTACAAATTAAATATTGCCCAGGGAGGGATTCAGTGGTGCTGTGCTGGCTTCAGTCTGGGAAGTTTCCTCTTGATGCTTTTTGAGTCCCAGCAAGAATTTTTTTTTGAAATCTTGTGCTTTAGACAGATATGGAAGGAGGGGGATCACATTTTCACTGAGGTTTTTTGTGACTTCTGCAGTGAAAATTTGGTCTCAAACTCACCCCTAGTTCTGAAAGAAATGGCATTTCTAGCAAGGTGTTCCTTTTCAGCACTACACCTCCTTTTATTTAGGGTAAAAAACACCAGTCATATGAGGAAAAAAAAATCCTCTTTTGGCTGGCTATTAGATGTGGTGCCCATGTTAGTGAGCTCTTTGAATTATGAGTGAGCTCTAATTAACCACAGACCTACCTTTCCTGACACCTACCTTCCAACAGCACATGAAAACCATCTGATCACAAATTTAATTCCACAAAACAGAACCAAAATATTCCATTGGGAGCTCAGTTCTCTTACAAAGCGCGTCTAGTACACAGAAATAAAAATAAAATGTGGGGATTTTAGTTTATGTTTCTTTTTTTCCTTTTGAGAACATGTTAGATTGCACTTGGTATGGGGATTTATTCCAGCCTTCTGGCATCATTTAGTATGGTGTTTTATCAGGAAAGGATTAACTGACACAGGCAAAATAAGTGTTTCAAAAAGGAAACCTTGCTTGAATAGGTATTTATTGATGATTTGGGATAAAAATATTTGAGAAATGCCATTTTTGGAAAACAGTTCGAATTTTCAATGTTGAATCTCCAACTGATAGTTTCTTCTTGAATAGAAATTTCATTTTCATTCTAAGTTTTTTAGGACACCTTCTTCATTTCCTGGAAAATAACCACAAACATTCGTTCCTTCTTCCTTCTTCTTTTCCTGGAAAACCACCACAAATACCTCCTGGTTCCCTGTAGAGTCAGACATAAGTCACGCTCACTGAGGAGTTGGCTCCCAACACCAAAAATTAATATCCTTAAATTAAATATCCCCTAGCAGTGCCTGGATCTCCCTCCTTTTATTAAACATGGGCCTTCTCAAAATTGCCTTTTGGGTGGGAGTTACACCAACCCTGGTGCCAGGTGGGAATTACACCAAACCTGGGCCAGCCCCGTGATTCCAGTGTTGTTCCAATGCTCAGGACACAGTTCCAACGCTGATTCCCACCTGGCTCTGAACAAGGGTGATGGAGCAAGACCCTGTGAGGGTCTGGTAGAGGGCCAGGCTGGGATGCAAACGTCATTCCAGCAGCCCCCAGGTTGGTTGGGTGCCAGGCTCGGTGCTGGGAAGTTGTCAGGAGCAGCTCTGCTCACGCCAGTGCCTCGCCTTCCCCTGCCAACCCAACTGCTACTTCAGGGCATTGCTGCCAGCCCCAGATTCCCACCTGGCAGAGCCAAGGGCCGGTGGGTACAGACCTGACACAGGGAATTCCCCTTTGCTCAGTGCAGATGGAACCGTGCCAGCACTGGCAGATGGCAGCCATGGCATCCTGAGAGGGCAGCAGGGAATGCCCTGTGAGGGAAGTGTTTGAACCCCCTTCAAGCAGGCAGTTGTGTGGTGAAGTGGGCACAGGGAGCACTTGGAAGGGCAGCATGGAGATAATTAAGGGCCAGCCCCGTGATTCCGGTGTTGTTCCAATGCTCAGGACACAGTTCCAACGCTGATTCCCACCTGGCTCTGAACAAGGGTGATGGAGCAAGACCCTGTGAGGGTCTGGTAGAGGGCCAGGCTGGGATGCAAACATCATTCCAGCAGCCCCCAGGTTGGTTGGGATGGTTGCTCATCTCCTGCTGGGGCTCAGAGGCCTCCTGCTCCACAAATAATCTGTCCCTACTCCCTGCCTGCCCTTCCAATGGCTCCAGCTCTCCCCTGAGGGAAACTGGAGCTCTTTCAGGAAAAGATGTTGGCACAGAGCAGCTGCTGCTGCCATCTCAGTGACCATGCACCTACTCCACACCTAAGCTGACACC
>NW_008236807.1:1733357-1754399 GCF_000691975.1 Corvus brachyrhynchos
GTGGACACTTTGTGGACACTTTTAGCCAAGTTTCTGATGTGTGACCATTACCTGCCTCCAGAAGAGATCAAAGCCTCCATGTGCTTTGGGCCAGGAATTTAGGATTTCAAGTGACTGGCTCAACTCCTTATGCTCTTGTCTTGTTCTTTCTCCTATTTCTTTCCACCGTGTCCCTCTCATGCCTTTCCATGGCTCACGACTACGAAGTGCAGAGCTCAGCTGCAGCACCAAAAATCCCTGCTCCTGCCTAGAAAACATCTTCTACTCATCTCTGGATGTTTTACAAGTAGCTAAAAGAGAGTAAATAAGGTCTGGGGCAGAATTCTGCGTTCTCTGAGTATCTGAAGTAGGTTTGTTCCCTCACTTGTTCAGCATTTATGAGTGTCTCTAGTAATCCCAAAAAATCATCTGTTCCTTCTCCTGAGAGGGTTCTGGTGCCTGGTTTGATTGTTCTCCTTTCTCTTGGCTTGTTTCCCCAGATCAACCCTGTGACGGGCCCTCGTGAGGGAGGCACCAAAGTGACCATCCGTGGGGAGAACCTGGGGCTGGAATTCCGGGATATCGCGTCCCACGTCAAAGTGGCTGGCGTGGAGTGCAAGCCACTGGTGGAAGGGTACATCCCAGCAGAGCAGTAAGTTGGGTGTGTGGCAGAGCAAAGGCCACAGCACACCTAATGACATTGCTACCTGTAGGGCTTTCCAAGGGATCCATTCCAACCTGGGAACTGAGGAACGGAAGAGGCCATTCCTCACATACAGCTCAAGATAATCCATTTATTTAATAATCCATTTATTACTCTGTTTGGATTGCATATTTAGGTAATCCTCATGGCAAATGCCCTAAAGTTATCCTGTTTTTCACCAAGGAGTCACCCCAAGGTGTTTAATTCCAGTTTGGAGGGTGGCAATCCTGAAAAGCCTCTCGCTAAGTGCAGGAGTGATCATTAAACCGTAGTGCTGCCTCCACCACGCCAGACTGGAGTTAAGAGGGATGGAGCCAGACCTCAGCACAGCATTTCTCTGTGTATTTAAGTGGATTTACACCACCTCAGCACCTGTCCCAGCCAGAAGCCACCACTTTCTAAAGAATAACTTAGTCCACAATTTGGGTTCTGGATGGGACAGAAGAGGCTGGGTTAATCTACAGTCCATCCCCCAGCGCTGTGGGCTCTTTGCTCCAACTTCATGTTACCAGCACCACCAAACCATCCCTCAAACTCTGCTCATGGTTGGTGTTCTCCCCTCAGGATCGTGTGTGAGATGGGGGAGGCCAAGCCCAGCCAGCACGCCGGATTCGTGGAAATCTGCGTGGCTGAGTGCAAACCAGAGTTCATGGCCAGGTCTTCACAGCTCTACTACTTCATGGTAAGCTCCTGAAAAATGTTCTGCTTGGCTTTGGTCCCCTTTGCTCCCTCTGTCCATTGTCCTTCACCACGTTGAGCCTCCAAGCTCTTCACTGCCATTCTGGGTGCACCAAACTGTTCATTCCATTTCCTTTCAACATCTTGTTCCAAGCAAAAATAGCCAGTCTAATTAAAGTTTTAACAACCTAGTAATAGTCCAGATTATTAGTCCAGTTACAGTTCTATGCGGCCATGATCCAAATTAATACAGAAAATTCTCATTAATAGTTAAAAGTGCTGTACAGGAAAGGAAAAAAAAGCTAAAAAAGGGAAAAACTTCCCTAGTATCTTTTTTTTTTGGGTGTGATGCTCCTGCTGCCAGCACCCCTATGGCTGGAGCCACCAGTGCCCTCCAGAAGAAACTTGGGGGTTGCCACTACTCATTACTACCCTGAGATCTTCAGCAGCAGGAGCACGATGGTCTTGATTTGGTTTCTTTCTCCTCACTCTTGGATTCCCCCAGGTGTTTCTTCATTCCCTCCATGCCAGGAGCACTGTGATGATCCAGCTCAGGCTACTGGTGAGCTGTAGGGTTTGACTGGGGCTCAGTGCTGGTGGGCAACTGCTTTGGATACTCCATGATGAAATGAAAGACACCTGCAAGCTTGAGCTTCAGTTCAAGTGCAAACACGTTGTACACTTGGCTTGAGCTTTTTTCCTCCTTTCTGATGACGTTCCTTGTCCAAGAGACCTGATTATTCCTCCAAGGCCCCTTGCTGGGGACATGCAAGCATTGTCTGGCCTTGATCTGTGCAGATCTGTGCAGGTTTGAGATAAGAGGGTCCCTTTGTTCCCATCAAAAGCTCTCAACTCCTACAAGGGAATGGGTCTCTTCTGAAATTATTCACATGCCTGAGCATTTCTTTATGGTGAAGGGAACTTGTAATGAATGCAAATGTCTTGGATTCCCCCCTCGAGCTACAGAAATTTCTCTGTTCTCTGCTTTCCGATGTCGCGCAGGTGTTGTGGTGGCGGGGGCAGAGAAACACCTTGAGAGAAAGCCCCTACCAGGCAGCCAGAAGGGCTCTTTCCAGGACATTACACTTCAACGTGTCACCTTTGCTACTCTTGGAATTACTGTCTGGTTTTGATCATCCGTGTCCATCTGTGACAGCTTTTCCCTCTGCTTGGCGCCTTCCCGGCTGCCAGGGCACGAGCATGAAGTCAACAGGGTTTTCTCTGCTGAATACCTCGATATCTTTGTGCTAGACAAGAAACCCCCCCAAAAATACAGACACTCTCCAGCCTGCCTATCATATTCCCTCTCCCGTGTCCGGTGCTTTCACAGTTGGAGCTGTGTTTTTTTGGCTTCCTCAGATTTTTCTGCCAGGAGGGCAGAGATGCTGTTGCAGGAATCTCAATGTGCCTTGGCATCCTGCAGCAGTGCGTGGCAGCTTGAAGGGAAAGAAGCTGTTTGAAAGCCAAGGAAGGGCATCACCTGGGACATAAATGTCATTCCCTGACTCATAGCAAATCTTCCGGAAAATTGCTTTTCAAGAGTTTTGAAGGAAAACTTGGTCAAAGTTGGCCAATAGGTTCAGCCTTCCCCTGTCCTCCAAGAATTGGAAGAGATAATGGTTTGGACTCAACAGAGTATTTCATCCCAGTGTTTTAAGAAAGAGGTGGCTTAGTTTAGAAATGCTACCCACCTTTCTTCCCCACCTTTCTAACCAGAACTTTTCAATTCAAATAGCTGCTCATT
Organism: Corvus brachyrhynchos; assembly: GCF_000691975.1. NCBI lineage: Eukaryota > Metazoa > Chordata > Aves > Passeriformes > Corvidae > Corvus > Corvus brachyrhynchos. The sequence continues at coordinate 1,736,462 of NW_008236807.1, forward strand.
TGTTTTAAACTCATCTGTGATCAAAATCTGCAAATTGCATTACAAAGTGCAATAAGCCAAGAGGGAAACTAAACTGAAATGAAATTTATGATGATCTAAATGAAATTTATTTTTTTACAGTTATTCATTTTCTTGCCGTGATTATTGCCCCAGTCTTTCAATGAAAAAAATATTACATTCACTTCTCAGTTCAGGTGCTGAAGAAATTTTGCCTTTATTCTGGCTTTAGATGAAAATATTGTGTCTCAGTGCAGGCGTTGTGGGCTACTCTACATTTCTTCTGGGTCTGCTCCTAAAATCTTTGCTTTGGAGAGCATTTCCCACCCATCCCTTTCATTTTTTCCCCTCTTGCTACTACTGTGGAATATCTAGAAAGGAAACCCAGGTGCACAAGCTGTGTTTGAGTCACATCTTGCTCTTGCCTTGTTCCCAGGAGGAATGGAATGGGAACCAAGGTCTTTACAAGCTCTGTGGGGTCAGTTTAGACCCAGCTCTGATGGTGCTTCTCTGTGGAAAACCTATGTGCAGGAGATACTGGAGGAAAGAAAGGGTTGGGAGACGAGGAAAGTAGGTAAAATCCTAGAAAGATGCAGAAAATTTCCTGTATTGTGAAGCCAAAAACTGCACATAGCACCTGATTTGAAGCTGTACCAATCTGAGTACCACCTTGCACCAGTGAGGAAATGGTGAATAGTCTGGAGTTTTGCTGTGAATGTGCTGTGCAATATTTATGAAGGCCACTGTGAATAATTAATGGTTGATCACAACTTTGAAAGCTGAGCCACAAACCCATTTGTAAGATTGGCCCGAGACGCAGCAGCGCTTTGCCAAGGAACATTTCTGGTGTGGCCTCTGAGGATCCTCAAAAGGCCATGGCTGCTTTATCTGCCCCAAGGAGAGGGCAGGGAACCCACCCAGAGGTGGGACAAAGGTCTTTTGGGTCTTTAACTCGAATGCTCCTCTCTGATTTTTGAATCAGATACTACTGCTGTGCTGTTGTGAGGTTTGGGCAGCAAGGTGGCCATTCTCAACCCATTTTCTCCCAGGTGGGAGCTCAGCCCCCAGCATCAGCCATCACAAAAAAAAATGGTGGAGGTGCCCATCAACAAGGGAGTTGCCAAGGAGTAGCACCGAAGTGCATCTTTTGCATTTCCATACTCTTCCTGTGTTTTTTATCCCATTAAAAGAGAATGGTAGAGAATATTCCCAGAAAATCACACTCCAGGCTTGGGGCAGAGGGTCTGGAAAGCTGCCCAGTGGAAAAGAACCTGGGGGTGATGGTCAACAGTGGCTGAACATGAGGCCAGATGTGTCCAGGTGGGCAAGAGGCTGATGGCAACTGGATTGTATCAGGAATAGTGTGGCCAGCAGGACAAGGGCAGTGCCCATCCCACTGTGCTGGGCACTGCTGAGGCCCCACCTCAAGTCCTGGATCCAGTTTTGGGCTCCTCCAGGAAGGGAATGGAGCTGGGGAAGGGTCTGGAGCCTCAGGAGAGGCTGAGGGAGCTGGGAAAGGGGCTCAGCCTGGAGCAAAGGAGGCTCTGGGGGGACCTTGTGGCTCTGCACAAGTCCCTGACAGGAGGGGGCAGCCGGGGGGGTCGGGCTCTGCTCCCAGGGAACAGGGACAGGAGAGAGGGAATGGCCTCAAGTTGTGTCAGGTTTATATTGGATATTGGGAAAATTCTTTGATGAAAAGGTTGTCAATCACTGACACAGGCTGCCCATGGAAGTGGTGGAATCATTGTCCCTGGAAGTGTTGAAGAAACACGTAGATGTGGTCCTCAGAGATGTGCTTTAGTGGTGAATTTGGAAATGCTGGGTTAATGCTTGGACTTGCTGATCTTAGGGGTCTTTTCCAACCTCAAAAAATCCATGATTCTGAGTATAAAACCAGCTTCCAAACCACTAGGTGAAAACCAGCCAGGTTTAAACACAAAAAGTGCCCAGCTCTGACAATGGATCCTTCTACAGAGCTGTGAGTCTGATGTTCATGTTCTGCCCTTCCTCCAAGACCTGCATTTTGAATAGGAGCAAAATGGAAAAATGGAAATCTTGCCGCTGTTTTTCAAAATGATTAAACCAGAGGGGCCAGGAACAGAGGTGGCTCTGAGTGTGCGAGAGTGGGAGCTGCGGTGTGTGTCAGGTGGTTTTATAAACATGGATTAATGGTCTCCAAAGCTCAATAAGGTGACTGTGTGATGTACCTGCTCGTTCAGAGGAGCTGAGAGCTTCAAGCACTTGTGTCATCATTCTTAAAGAGAGGGGGAAAGAAATAATCTTCATTTAAATGCATATAGTAGCTTTTCACTTGGGACTGAATGGAAAGTTTTTCTATTAAAATGCAAATGAAAGAATAAACTGTAACTCCAAATTTCTCCCTGAATATTGATGTCTCCTCTCTGCATTGTGGTAACAGGGTGATCTGTGCCTTCAGAGTGCGAGTATTTTATCTTGATTTGGGGAAGAAGGGAGGGTAGCAGGGTAAGAAAAAGAGTTTTAGATTTGGGGCCTCTAAAGGAATTGTGCACCTTTTCGATATATTAACACAGCCCTGTGTCAGGCTTGGAAAAGAGGCTCAGAAAATCAGCAGGGAAAGGGAAAAGGGGTTCAGCTGGGCAGTGCTGCTTTTGTGGCTGTGGGATTTCAGAGGACACCTTGACAGGAGCACCACCATCAAGTTGAGTCAGTGCAGGACAGTTCGAGGCTGTCTCAACATCCAAGTCTGATAAGAAGAGAAAGATTTAGGGTCATGTGTGGGCATTTTGCACCAGGGCAGGTTCAGGTTGGACATCAGGAGGAATTTCTTCATGGAAAGGGTTGTTGAACATTGGAATTTCACCAGGAGGTGATGGAGTCCCATCCCTAGATGTGTTCAAAGAACAGCTGGATGTGCTCTGTTCTGGGTGTCAAGGTGGGGATTGGTCACAACTTGGATTTGATGATCTTGGAGGTCTTTTCCAAACTCACTGGTTCTGGGATCCTGTGTGGGAGAGGCAAGAATGAACTCAGATGCTCTGCTGAGCTCTCCTCCATCCAAGGGGGAATGGCTTCCCACAGCCAGGGGGCAGGGTTAGATGGGATATTGGGAAGAAATTTTTCTCTGAGGGTTGTGGGGCCAGGGAATCTGTGGCTGCCCCTGGATCCCTGGAAGCGTCCAAGGCCAGGATGGACGGGGCTTGGAGCAACCTGGGAGAGTGGAAGGTGTCCCTGACCATGGCTGGGGGTGGGATTGGATGATCTTTAAGGTCCCTTCCAACCCTAATCATTCTCTCATTCTGAGACTCAATGAAGTTGAGTGATCTTTTCAAGACCAAACCATCATTTGTGAGTTCCACAGTTTGGAGCTGGAGATTCCCCATTAAGATCCAATCAAACCAGTTCAAAGCCTGAGTTATCCTGCAGAGCTGGTGTTGTGCGACAGCAAAAAGACCCCTGAGCTGTGCCAAACAAGCAGTGGAGATGGGACTCAGGTGCTCCAGGCATGGAACTCTTTGTAAGAGTATTTCTGAGTGGGTACAAGGGCAGAACTGATTTTGGAGGGGTGAGAACTGACTGAGGTTGGGTCTGAATTCATCCCACCGAACTTGGCATTTGAGCAGAGGGTGTCTGACAGGACCAGTGTCACCCCAGAATCCTTTATCTGCCGGAAGACATGGCCAACTTCAGAAGTCCTGATCAATCCTTGGGGTGTCTACCTCTCTCCACCACTAACAGGGGAGGGAAGGTCCCTCTGCTCCTCTGCTGTGTTTCCAACACCTCCTTTTGCCTCCACAGACTCTGACCCTCTCTGACCTGAAGCCGAAGCGAGGACCAGTGTCGGGTGGCACGCAGGTGACAATCACAGGCAACAACCTCAACGCGGGCAGCAACGTCATCGTGACCTTTGGGCGACAACCCTGCCTCTTCTACAGGTACAGATGAGCCCTTCCTGCTGCTCATGTGTGAGTGTGAAAGATAAAATGCCAATTGAAGTCAAGAGACTTCTCCTGCAGCCCCAACACCCTGTCCCTCAAGTGCCTCCTTTGCCCACGTCCACGTCTACACAGCAACGGGACTTGTGCATTCTGCACCATGCACAGCCTTGCTGGGTGTGTTTTGGGGAGAGAAAATAGGATTTATTTCATTGTTTTGACTGGTATTTGATGTGCTTTTTCCTGTGGCCTCTTGTCAAATTTCAGTACAATTCTCCACGGTCCTGCGCTCTGCTACTTGCTCTGGGAGTGCGTTGTTTAAAAGATTCATTTTCATGTCCCCGCTTTAGTAGAGGTGACAAAGAAAATCTGACAACATCAGTTCGAAGTACTAAACCACCTCCCTTTTATCCCAGAACAGTCCCGTAGTGCTAAGAAATGGATGATTTGCAACATTTTAGCTCTGGGTTGGCTCCTGTTCAATCGTGCTTCAGAGAGGCTTAATGTCAGTGTTACCTGCTGGATGTTCCCTGATCCCTGTGAGAATGAGCCTGAATCCCATTCCCAGGGGCTCCCGCAGCTCAAAACTACCCAAGGCAACACATTTTGTTGCCAGTAGCGATGGGGGCTGAAGATGAAGTTGGCACATTTCTCCCAAATATGTCCTTGGCACAGGAAGGGCTCATTCACAGGAGACCTGGGAGCACTGGCCTGGGGCAATGCCCTTCCCTCTCCTGACTGGGGATCTTCTTTAGCTGCCTGTCATGACTGTGGAGCGATCCAGCATCCAAAATTCATCAGGGTGAAGTCACAGCTTGTGAGTTGAAATGCCAAGTGGGAGCTACAGCTGCTTGGAGATGCTCACTGCGGAGTTGAAGAATTTTAGGAGGGATTAAGCACTGTCTTTCAGGGGAATTTAGAGGGCATCTGAGGGTGCAGTCAGTGAAGGTGACTTACACCTCCATTTTAGGGGTATGAGATGGGGATGCATCACAAATCACAGGACTGGGGAGACTGAGGATGTTGGATGTTTGATTTTTGACTCATTTTGAAAGGAATGCAGACCTGGAGCTGGTTTTGAGTCCTGCCAAAAAGGAAAGGTTTATGCAGAATCTTCTTTAAATGTAATCATAAAATGCTTCCCACTGTATTAGCACTTCCAAAGGTCCCAGGCACACTGGAAACTGCACTTAAACAAGGCTTACAGTCCTAATGCAAAGTAAACTTTATGATCCCAGACTGCAAAGCTGAGGTGCAAACACCCCTTTTATGAGCTGCTGCTGCACATGTCTGCCGGCAGGAAGGATGCATCCATCAAACATTTAATCACAGGGAAATACTTCTGGAGACTGCCCTTAGGGTTAAGATTTTACTCTGAGACCCAAGAGATGAGGGCTCTTGTGGTTTTATTTAAACCAGTGAAAAGGCAATGCCACTTCCCCAGACACTGCTACAGGAACATAAATGGTTCACACTGAGTTTCACCTCTTCAGTGCATAGGTTTAGATCACAGGACATAAGAATAAGTAGTTGGGTTCTTTTTGACACCATTTTGCTGCTGGTAGCACCTGGTTCACATTTACTTTCTCCTCCCCTCAGGAGGTCCACCAAGCACATTGTCTGTAACACCACGGCCTCCTATGAAGGCTTTGAGAAGGTGAAGGTGTCTGTGAGAGTGGACAAGGCCAAGATCCACCAGGAGCTGCACTATGAATATGTAGAGGATCCCACCATCCTGAGGATCGAGCCTGAGTGGAGCATCTTCAGGTGAGCCTCCCATGGGAGCCCTCTCCGTGTTCCCATGGTTTTTTAAAGGAGCACTGCTGTGATAACTTTGGTCCTTGGTGTAGAAAACTGCTTTCCAAGCATTGTGTCCACCAAGAATTTGCGCAGAGATACTTCCCAAAGCCAAATAGATCCCAAAGCCAATAGATTCCCATAGCCAAATAGGGATGCATTAGAGTGAAACGACACTGAACGATCAGTGTTTGTAAATATATAAATGTATATATAATATATAGGTTAATTTTAGAACAATTTGGTGGCAGAGGAGAACAGGTATGTGGCCATTTTGGTTGTTATTATCACTAGCAATATGAAAATATAAAAGCCTAAAAATATCCCATAAGAAAATGCATAAGAAAGAGAAGGAAAGGATGAGAGTAGAAAGATTGCGCCACTCACAGGCCTCACAAAACTTGGTGGTTGCAATTTCAATGTCTGTTGGTTGAAGTGATGGTCACAGACAGGATCCATCAGATGACAAGGGGCATCCCAAAGAAACAATGAAGAAAATCCCCAGAACATAACCTCTGCTGGGTTTATATTCACTCAGGTTCAGGTGGGATCACCCAGGTACCTCCCCTGGGGTGGGAGTTTCCCACTGGATGATGGAAACTTGTGGGTCAGGGACACCTGGATGATGGAATGTTGTGGATCAGAGGACACTTTGGGAAGCTTTGACACCTTCAAAGGCAACACAGCTGCCTCTTGCATCAGCCCAGTTGCACTCCAGCTCCACTATGTCCCATCATGGCCCATCAGCAGCATCAGCATCTTCAGGCTCTGTGTGGATGTCCTGGCACTGCCCGGGCACGGGAGTTATCACAGCTGAGTTCACTTGATAAGGACAAAGAGACAAAGTTTCCTCCTCCCAGGGTTTGCCTCTTTCCTTATCTGGTCCAACACCAGCTGCAGCCTGAGCTGGGCTGTGCTCACCCCTAGGTGGGTGCTTTGCACCTCGGCAGCTTCCCCTGAACCTTTGAGCCACCAGCATCCCAGTGTCTCTTCCAGTGTCACATTCTTCTCCCTAGACCTGGGAGGACTGGACAATAGTATGACATTTATCTTATCCCAGGTTCCCTCCACGCTTCAAATTCTGTTTGTAGGTGTATTTGGGGAGGGGTGGCTCCGGTGGTCGCAGATGAGCAGCGGCTTCTTTGCAGTTTGCTACAGTGGGCAAAAGCCCTTCCATGATTTTAGCAACGTGTAAGCCATGAACCATTTCAGTCTCTCACAGTCTGCAAGCTGCAATTCCTACCTTTCCCACAGCCTTCATGGACTTGAAATACCTACATTTCCCACAGCCTTCATGGACTAGATGCCTCAGGACTGAGCACTGCCTGTTTGGCCATGGTGCCTGAAAGCCCCAGGGCTCTGTCCCGAGATGAAACACAATGGGAGCCCTGCTCCCTGCCCTATCCAAGAGCCTTTCTCCTCGTTAGGGATCCCTTTTTCTCTTCACCCCCTTGATGCTGCTTTGGTGAATTCACAGGGTTCACATGAAGGTGCCTGAGAGCAGCGTTTGCCCTGGTTGTGGAAGGCATCAAAGTGATACCCAAATTCTCAGAAGCCTGGAGAAATTGCCTCAGGAAGGGAGAAATTGGTCATTAAATGCACTGGTATTTCCTTGAAAAGATACAAAATAAGAAATCTTAGTCTCCTCTCATTCATCCACGGCAGCTCTCTGCTTCCCTGTCAAACTGGACTGATTGGAGTCTCTGGGGATTAGGAGCAGGGCTTGTAAATCCCCCCATTTCACCTCCCATCCCAAAGATGTTTTCACAAATCAATTAGTGCCTTTAATTACCATGAGGGAATTTACTGATTTAGCCAGATTGAGCCTTTGCATGTTGGGCTTGAAGCTTTAGTGTCGGGATTTTCCATTTGGGGCTTTTATTTTCAGTCAGAGTCCAGGTTATCAGTGAAATGAGAAATCACTTTACTCCCTTACAAAGCGAGTTCAGTCCTGCTTAAAAGGTGCAAGATTGACAGCCTAGGAGGATGAATTCCCAAATATCCTCTGGAAAACTGCAGAACCGTCCTCTAGCTGGCCTCAGGTCTGACTGGGATGTGAGGAGTTCTCCAGAGCCTGTTTGCTCCTTAGTTTCTCTGCTGAAGCTGCCAGTCAGAGGTGGAGAATCAGCCAAGGAGATGCCTCAGGTGTTGTTGGCAAAGTTTTGCCCAGCCTGGAGGTGCAGGGACTCTGTGTCCCATGGCTGGCTGGGTAGGATCTCCCATCCCAGCTCCCAAAATAATGGAAATCAAGGTGAGGTGCTTGTTTAGGGGGTAGCAGCTTATCTGGGAGGTGTGTAGCTGCTAGGATGGATGGCTGGGACTGCATTTGTCTCATCATTCATGGAATCATTAGGATTGGAAAAGACCTCTAAGATCATTGAGTCCAATTCTCAACCCAGCACTGCCATGTTCACCACTAAAACATATCCCCAGTTGACACATCCAAACACCTCTTGAACACTTCCAGGGATGATTTGAGCATTTCCAGGGATGGAACATTTTTTTGGTGTAACCTCTCCCCTTTGCTTTCTTCAGTGTCTGAAAAGAGGAAGCATCAAATGGAGCATCAACAGATGCCCCATTTTTCCCAAACCTACCCAATTTCATCCTCTTTCTTTAGCACTTCTGAGTCACTCCAAAGGTTCACAACCTTGGAGAGAGAAGATGGATTATCCAGGATCACCATGGGGGTTCAGGGTGTCAGGGACAGTTTTAGGCACTATAACTGTGGGGCTGAGCTGTTCCCAGGGAGAGATGATTGCCGCTAAACCAGCTTTGCAAAACCAGTCAATGCAAATACCAAGCCTGGCTTAAAACCTTTCCAAGTGCCATTTTTCAAGACAATAAAGAAAAGATTACTGCTAACTTACTTCCATAGCCAAAAAACAAAATGCAAACAAAAAAAAAGAGTCATGCTGGGCTGGCAAGTAAATAAAATTTTCTGATTTTATGAGGGTCCATTAATACTTTTGATCTGGGTTTGATTTGAGTTACATCCAGCAATTACCTGAGTCTGCAGGCAGAAAATGATACTCAGGGTCTTTTGGGGCAATAAAGAGTTAAATTCAGAGAGCTCTTAGCTCCTCTGTTATTTTGCTGGGCAGCAGCAGGTCTCCAGGCTCTGCTTGCACCTGGCTGAGCATCCAGCTGCAGGCACAAATGCCAATGGCTGGTGATTTTCAAGGCAAGGAACAGTTTTATTTACTTTATTTTCAGGCCAGACAGGGTTTGGGAGAGATTTTATGTCTTCAGCAAACAAAAAACTGCTTTGGCTTTTTGCTTTCCGTCTCTCTGATCAGGTGTTGTGGCTGTGTTTATTACCTGTGGTCTGAGCCTGCAAGCTCAGATTCCAACCCAAATAGAGGATTTTTAACCTGTGGGTTTAAAACTGTGTGCAAAGATCTGGTTGATTAAATAAAAGGATTTGTGTTTATGTATAGACACACTCACATACCTGTACGTGTGCTCACACCTTGTATTTGTGTGGAACACGTAAAACCTTCCACTCAGTACAGATACAAAATCCCTTCTAGTTTGAATCAGCAGATTCAATTAATTATATTAGTAATTGATTATATTAGTAATGATATTATTATTGAATTATATAATAATAGCAATAAAAATAATGGGGTTTATTATTAAGGATCTCAGCCAAAATTCAGAAGGTCCAGGACAGTGGAGAAAGAACAATTTGGTTTATACACTTCTGGTTTTTGGTGAACAAGCTGTCCCTAGATGATGATGTCAGGAATACTTACTGGGAAGCTGAATTTTGGGGAGAAGGTATTTTTTTTTTTTTTTTTTTTTAAGGCAGGGGGGGTGAGGCCTAGAGGAAGGGAATTTCTCTTGTAAGCAGATGTGTGACTTCAGTAGGATCCCCTGTGCGTTCAAGAAAACTCATCCAAGCAGATCTTATGGAAACACCAAATGTGGGTTTGCCCCATAAAATTTCCCATTAGCAATTTCCTGTCACAGTTGATGATTTCAGAGCAAAAAAACTTGAGATAGTCTGCAAAACTCAAGGTCAAATGTTTCCCTAACCACAGACCTGTCCAGTCCTTGAGTAAAAGACCATGAGGAACATCCCAGAGAAGTGTCCCAGGAGTATCTGCTGAAAGATGTGGTTGAGCCAATTCTGTCTGGATTAGCCCAAACTGTTTGGTTCATCAGTGTGGGTGCAGCTGGAGGGGCTGGAACACAGCTCACCCAAACCTGACAGCTCTTCTGTGTAGGTTTGCATTCATTCCTGCCTCTCCAGCTGATTAATAATGGAAGATAAATGAGGAGCATTGAAAACAAAGGTCAGAAATGGGGCAGATCTGTTGGCTTCATCCTCACAGGGTGTTTATTCCCTGGTGTATTCTCACTTATAATGCACGTGCTTCACCTTTCCTGTATGTGCAGGTTTACCTGGAGGCAGGAAAGGGATTCTGAGCTTTCTCTTTACAATCCCATCGATTTCCACATGGCCTCCCCTTCCCAGCAGGAAATAAATTGCATCCTGGACAGCTTCCAAGGGGAGTTATAGAGGCAGGTGCTGAGACTGCTGGGAGCACTCCTCACCCTGGGAAACCCTCGGAGATGGGGCTGTCTCCTGATGACATTTCCTCATCCTGTCCTGGCTCTGTGAGCCCTGACAGGTGAAGGTTTTGCTTTTTTGGATAACTCTTCTCCCTTCAGCCCCAGATCACGTTGCCCCCACCTCGTGCTGCAACAGCAGAGCTCACCCTGGTAGATCAGAGCTGCCTTAATTTGGGATGGCCAAAGCTGCCTGTGCTGAAGGCTTCTCCTTAATGTGGTGTTCAGAGCCAACCCTGAGAAGCCTGGGAATGGTTCTTTGCAGTTTCCTTCCTCCTTCCCCTACATTCCCTGAAGTCCCACAACCAGCATCTCTGGCTGCAGCTGGAAGAGGCAGGGGAAAGGAGAGAAGGGTGTTTCTGAGAGCTGTTTCCTTGTGGTAACAGCAATTGCAGGGAGTGAGGAGGGCTCCAGCTACATCTCCCCATAAAAGTGAGAAAATCCACTGTGGGCCGTGGCTTGCGTGAGTTGGCCTTCTCAGGAAATTGGTCTTTGAGCAAGGGGACACAGTGACTGGGAATCTCTGTTTGTGTTGGATCCTGATCTGCCTGGGCCACCACATGGAAACCAGGCCTTATGCACACCAAGGCTGAAGACTTTGGCTCAGTTTCTTCTAATTGCTGCAGGGCTGGGTTCCCTGGTGGCACCAAAGAGTTCACTGAGGTGACATTGTCATATTCAGGGTGAGGTTTGACAGCATGTTTGATATGGGGTTATAGACCTCAACCCAGAATCCTCAAGAGCTGCTTCCATTGGACTGTATCTGTGAGGGCTTTTTGGGTTGGGCACTGGAACAGCTCCCCAGGGAACGGTCATGGCCCCAAATCTGCCAGAGCTCCAGGAGTGTTTGGACAATGCTCTCAGGCACAGGGTGGGATTGTTGGGATGTCTGTGCAGGGCTAGGATTTGGACTGGATGATCCTTGTGAGTTCCAGTTCAGGATATTTTGTAATTCTGTGACTGACTGAAGTAAAATGGGAGATACAGCCTGTGGACCATTTTAAAGACCCTGTATCAAATCTCTGCTCTTCTTCTCATCACCAAATCTTGTGATTGCTGAGTCCTGACAATGAGAACCATGCAGAGGCTGCCTGACATGGCAGTTTCAGCCAGCATTTGTCTTTACTTATTTCTCCCCTTATGAATGAAAGAACAAAAAATTATTTGTTTTGTTCTTCCTTCCCCCACTACGGGACCGTGAGACGTGGTCAGATACTGTGCAACCAACATTTAGGGACACAGATCACCCATTCCTGGTGTGATGAGTTCTGACATCTATTAACTGGGTTCATTCTTTAATTCCATTTTTTTTCTCCAGTGGCAACACTCCCATTGCCGTGTGGGGAACTCACCTGGACCTCATCCAAAACCCTCAGATCCGGGCAAAGCACGGTGGAAAGGAGCATGTCAATGTGAGTATGACTGCAGAGCTGGGGGGAACACATGTCACAGTGGGGACAGAGACTGGCTGACAGGTCTGGAGCTTGAAATCTCCTATTGCAGCCTAAAAAAGAGGGCATGGTTTGTTCCCAGAAGTATTATATTGTACCTGAAGGACACAAAGAAAAAGTTTTTGGCAGGGCTGGAACCAAACTTCAGGGTCTTCTGAGACTTTCACCTTTGTCTTTGCTTCTCCAGCTTGCTGAGATTCATTTCAGGTAACCTGATATCCAAACTGGAATCCTGAGCACAACTGAGCACGCACTGCACAAACACTTTTGGAGAAACACCCAGAGTGGGAGACCTAATTGCAGGGTGGTAGCGAGGTTTTGACTAATCTGTGCTGTGTGAAAAATAAGGGAAGAAATTTCTATTTCCAGAAGGAAATGAAGTCAGGGAAAGCTGCTGACTGGCAACCCCAGAGGCTGAGCTCTCAAGAGGCACAGGATGCCCAGTTGAAATGCAAACACAGCTGCCCCAGGACTGTGAGGTGCAGAACAGCATGGAGATGAACTGCCAGGCTCTGTATTTTCCATAAACATTCCTTTTGTTGGGTTTTTTTCCCCAGAACTGTGAGGTGCAGGACAGCACAGGGATGACCTGCCCGGTTCCATACTTTCCATAAAACCCCTTGTGTTGGGCTTCTTTCCCCAGAACTGTGAGGTGCAGAACAGCACGGAGATGACCTGCCAGGCCCCAGCACTGGCTGTGGACCCCAATCACCATTCTGAGCTTGCCGAGCGCCCGGAGGAGTTTGGCTTCATCCTTGACAACGTGCAGTCCCTGCTGATCCTCAACAAAACCAACTTCACCTACTACCCCAACCCGATCTTCGAGGTTTTCAATCCCTCAGGGATCCTGGAGCTGAAGCCTGGAAGTCCCATCATCCTGAAGGTGAGATGGGGACCAAAAACTGGATGAGGAAAGACAAACAAATTCTGCCTATGCCCTCTCTGTGCCTGCCAGCAGCCCCATAAATCATCCTGATTGCACCCCAGAAACTTCCTCCGTTCCTTACCCCATATGGAACCATATCAGAGTCACCATCAGCAAACACCAAGCACTGCCCACACCCATAACTAAAAATATATACTCCTGATGCAGATACCTGTGTGCAGCCTGAATTTGTACCCACTGCTGTTCACCAGAGACTATTTTCTACCATTTCAATGGGGCTGACACTTAAATACCCAACTCTGTTTCCTTTCTTGGACATTCAAGACCTTCTTCTCACCCCCGTTTAAACCCAAACCAGTCTTTTGCCATTTCTGTAATCTGCACAGCAATACAGAGAAGGAATTTTATGATGGAGCATTTCTGTATCAGTATTTTGATGTGGTCAATATGCAAATAAATTGTTTTGCCTGCAGATGCTTTTTGTACGTTTGGAAGGAAGTCGGATTTACTTGCCTGACTGCATTTAGTGAGGGCTTTATTGCACAGGACTTAAATGGAACATTTCTCATCCAGTTCCAGAGAGGGAGGAGCAGGACAGGCTGTTGTGACTGCTTTCCGTCTGTAGCCACTCAAGCTGTTCTCTGCATGACTTTCAAAATTGGCTTTTCCTCTCTGTGTTAGCAAATGGTGAACTACAAATGGCATAATAGAATCATCTTCAGGTTGGAAGGCACCTTAAAGACCATCCCATTCCAACCCCCTGCCATGGGCAGGGACACTTTCCACTAGACCAGGTTGCTCCAAGCCCCATCCAGCCAGGCCTGGAGCAGTGTCAGGGATCAGCCATCCACACCTATCAAATGCAGTATCAACACTTGTATCAATGGAATGAACCAGAGGGGGAAAGAAAACTCTTTCCTGATGTTTATTTGGTTATTTTGGGGTGTGATATTGCTTTCTGTGCAGGGCAGGAATCTGATCCCCCCGGTGGCAGGAGGCAATGCCAAGCTGAACTACACCGTTCTGGTGGGTGAGAAGCCCTGTGCAGTGACCGTGTCAGACGTGCAGCTCCTCTGCGAGTCCCCAAACCTCATTGGAAGGCACAAGGTGATGGTAAGTGGGTCCTGACCCTCAGCTTCTGCTCCCTGGGTGGCTTGGGAGGGCACAACAGTGCTGAAGAGCTGGCAGAGAGCTCCAAGGGGTTTGCATCACCATTTGCCTTTCCAGGAACATCTGGGCTCCTTTTTGATATAATATCCTCATCAAGGGTAGCTTGGAGAAGTAGAACAACGGAAAAGCGACCTGGAGATCTTTGTGGACAGTGAAAAACCTTTCATGATCAAACCCCAGCAGAAGAGTTTGCCTCTCTTCTGTTTTTATATGGGCTGTACGAACCCTGGATGCTCATGTGAGGTCACATAGGTAACATGTTCCTACATAACGCTGTGAAATTCAGTGCTGTCCCCATCACTTATTGGCATGATGGTGACTAAAATTTGCCTTTATATAGGAGAGGGAAAAAAAAAGCAGGATGTGGACAATAGTGTGACTGGACTTTGGGGTTTTGACTTCTATAAAACTTAGTGTGCTCCTGCAAATGCTTCCTGAAAAATGGACCTGGTGATTACATCAGAGGGAGCTTCTCCTCCTCTCACCGTTTATTTATTTACTCCTTTTTTTACTTTCCTCTCAATAATTTGAATTCCTTGATGCTGCTGCTCGATAAACAGCATATCAGCAAACACCCTGGAGCTGTACCAAACTGTGGGTGGGAGCAACAAAAGCTGACAACTGACATCAGTGTTTCTCATTCCTTGTGAACAACTTGTTTTTCTGTTGCCCTCCCCAACGCTGTATCTGTCACATATTAATTAATTTATTTATATCAGTGCAGTGATACTCAGAAAGTTTGATCTTTAAAAAGATTTTTCTGGGAACTTTTAGGAAGCAGAGTTTATGATGACCATTTTGGGCCTTGTTTGTGGCTGCTGCTGGGATCCCTCGTAGTGGCCACTTAAATTCTCTGTGCCAAAGTTTCTCATCTGGAAAATAGAGGTAATAATCCTTTCCAGCCATGCAAATACACCGTGACTCTCGATTCATTGCAAAGCACATTAAGACACTCCAAGAGGAGCAATAATGAAGTGAGAGATTTTCTCTGTGTGAAAACCAAAGCTTTTGAGCACAGCAATAAATGTTCTCTGTCATTTTCATGGATATAATTAAACATATGGTTAGTCAGAGACGGACAAACACAATCCTGGGGAGAGAAAACTCAAAGCCAGGTGAGCAATAATCAACCCCTGGGAATCCAGGATGACGGACATCTGGCCAGGCTGTACTAATTGGAAAGACTCCCCTGCTCCTGCCGCTTGGGACTGTTTGAGTGAAGCCAAAGATTAAAACACAATCCCTTTTTGAGGATGCTGGTGAAACGAGGGATACTGCTGGGAAACTGGGAAGATGATGGAGGTGCTCAATGATGGACTTTGCATCTGGAAGCAGGGCTGGGAAATGCCTCCTCCAGCATGGCACAGCATCCCTGCTGCTCGAGCTGGGGTCAAATGTATCCCCACATTTCAAACAAACACCTCTTTGATGGCCAGGATAACTGACAGGTAGTTCCTCCTCCTGATTCTGCCAAAGATTTACTGTGTGAGCTTGAGGAAATTGTTGAAGAAACCCTTTCTTGCAAAGTGAGGTGGCCACGAGCTGAGAAGGGGCCATGGGAATGAATCAACCAGTGCAAAACAGAGATTATTTCTAAGGGAAGGAGCAGTGGCAATGACACACATTGATGTCAACACGCTTTTGATCTGGTTCAGCTGTCTTTTACACAATGACAGAGTTAAGTACTTGAAAAAAATAGCCAAGAAATAAAAGGTCTGAGCGGTGGTTAAGAAGAAGATTGACTAAAACTCAGAGGCAAGTTTTTTCCAAGGAAAAGAAGGAGATGTGGGGAAGATCCATGAGTGGCTATGCCAGAGAAGGTCTGCAGGGAGGATGTGGAATACATTTAAAGGTTTGCTGGTATCTGATGCAGTCTGGAAAATCACACCAAACTCTCTATAATGAATGGAGATATGGTCAAATGCAGCAGCTGAAGTTCAGGGTGTGATTCATCTCATCCTAAGAGGGACCATTTCATCTGGCCAGGACAAATTTGCACCAGGAAAGACTCCTTCAGAACTCCTGAACTCCTACAGGAGCGGCCACTAAGACTTTGTTGAGGAAACTGGGCTCTGACGTAGAGCCCATTTAGAACATTTAGTGTAATTCAGGACAAACTGATCGTTAATAGTCTTAAAACATGGCCAAATTGCTGTTGTTTCATGAGTTCATGTCCAGTCTTCTGGAAGGTAAAAATGGTTTCCTCCACAACCACTCAGTGGATTAAGAAATAAAGTAGGGCTATATGAGCATATTTTCTTGTGTTTCTTTTAAAAGCTCACAATAACACAGCAGCCTCGTAGACTTTCTTCTTCAAGAGCCAGATTCCTCAGATCATGGCAGCTTCGCTTGTGGATTGTGAGACTTTCCCAATGATGAAACCACTTTTAAAGAGGAACACACTGGGCCTAACTTTGAACACCTGCTTTTGGGAGCTTAGATTCCCTTATCACTAATGGAGAGAAATGGGAACTTCTACTGAATAAAACGTCTCATCCCAATGTCAAAGGTGTCAGAAGCAGCTCACATAAATCACATCCTGAAAGTGGTTTTTCTCTTTGTTGACTCTGGAATCACACTGCAGTGTCTAACTTGGATGTGTATGTGGAATATTTGGTGAGAGAAATCCCACCCGTGGAGACAGGCTGTTCTTCCAGCTTCGAGGATGGACCCGTGCTGGGATTTGGGATGGGAGAGTTGTTTTAGTCTGATATTCCTTGAATGGACTCGTCTGACTGCAGGGCTTGGAGAAAGAGAAAATGAAACAGAATTAATCTATTTACTGATCCACTGACAGGAAGGAAAGTGTGTAAATTGGTGAGCAAATTTTGCTGGGAGGATTTGGGACAGTGGCCTAGGACAAAAGGGAACAACTTCCAGTGCATGGATTAGGATGTGATTTTGGCAGTTTGTCTGCTCAGTTGAGCAGGCGACATTCCAGCACCAAACCTTAGGATTTATGAGTGAGTTGGATCTCATATCTTGGAGTAGGTGGGGAAACTCATTACTGCTGCATCCCCAGCTAAGGGTCTGAGGTTCCTTGGCCACTGAAAATGCTCTACAAGCCATCAGTGTCATGGCACCGACTGGTCGTCTTAAAACTCTGTTACCTGATTAGAAGAGTTTAGGATAAGTTTTGTTTTTCATCGTGGACATTTTATCTTCTAGACCCCATTCCAAAATGGCATGAAAGGACCTTATGGATGGAAATCAGCTGTTTTCAGACAGTCACTTTGGTCTTGTCTGTGACATAAGGGTTGTAGTTGTCTCTCTTTGGCCAGGGCCTATGGAAGAGCAGCCTACATCTGGTGGTAGAGCAAAACAACCATCGTCCCTGAGACTGGGACTGGAATAACTTCTAGGAGGTGATAAAGTCACAGAGACTGATGTTCCCAGAAAGGGTTGGGGTGGAGAGCACCTGGGAAAATTCATTAATTCATGATTCTGCTCCACGGTCTCTTCTGCTGGCTCTAGCTGGGCCAGTTTCTTCCTCCTGCAGCTTGGAGAGGAAACCAGAGTAGGTTCCTGAGCTGAGAGATGGGAAGCTCTGGGATTAATATGTGCCCAGGCAGGCTGGAGACAAACTGAGTAACTGAGAGCCAGTAGGATGGAGGACAAGGCTGAACACCAGGCTGGGGCGTGGGGGAGAAACATTAGGAGATATGAGGGAGAACTCCTCACAAGGGAGGAAGAAAGACGTTGAATTCCATGCTGCAGTGGTCCCAGGTGCAATGGGAGTAGGAAACACTGAGCCCTAGGGTCTTGAGTGCATTTCAGCAAGAGTTTGCTCTTTGTGCAGGGCCAGCTGCTCCTCTCTGTGACACAGCTCAGCTGGGGTGAAGTGATGGGGCTCATCCATCCTTCGAGTTCTTTGCATGGCATCTTCCCGGCTTTCTGCTGATCTACAACCAGCATTCCCAAACCACAGCTCAGCCCTAGAAGCCTTTTTTACTTCAGTCCAGCCAGCAGAGCTTTTCTCCCACCACTCAAGCTTTTCCTACTCTACAAATAGCTTTGAACAGCCTTGTAGTAGCCTGAAGCCAGCAGTATCCTGTGGGATTCCTGTTGGGAGTGTTGTTCATGTTGTAAAAAGGGGCTCTAAGGGACTTGCTTCAGCAGAACAGTTTTTTGGGCTTGTAGCAGGA
>NW_008236807.1:1754491-1757182 GCF_000691975.1 Corvus brachyrhynchos
CAGGGTTTCTTTCTGGTTGTTAAAAACAAGGTCCTTGCACAGCAGCTTCTTCCAGAGGCTGGAAGCAGCCCTGGGAACCTCTGGATGTACATGGAGAATGAAAAGCTGTGTTCAGCTCCTACTGGTGAGCATCTGCGGTTGTCCTGACAATGTGTGGCTATAAAGGGAGGTGTAAAGAGCATAGGCCAGGCTTCGTGAGGTTTGTGGTGCTGTTTTACTATCCCAGAAGCTTCCAAGAACAGTTTTATCTGATGGGAGAGTCAAAAGAAAATACTGACTCTGATTTCTGCAGTCCCACTGTACTGACTGGGTCAGGTGTCCCCTGCTCCACTGTGGGGTTAGGACCCAGCAGACCATAACCATGAGCCCTGTGTCCTGTGTGTATTTTGGGACTAATTGACACCAGTGCCCCATACAACACATCAGGATGGGGAATGAACAACCCAGAATGAAATCCAAACTGATATTCAGAAATTGTGACCGGTGGCTTGTCTCACCACAAGTCCTTTTCTTGTTTGGTTCATGGTGATTCTGCCAACAGAGGTGATTCTGTCTGGCATTTCAGGTATTTTTAAGCTGTTCCATATCCAAATACTTCCCCTTTTGCCTTGGGAGACAAGGAGATGTCACCATTCACCCTCAGCCAGGACGATGGGTTGGACAATGATGGAGTTCCTCTGCGTTCCTGCTTTTTTGACAGTTTCAATGCAGCTCTTTGCTTCTTTCCCTCTAGGCTCGTGTAGGAGGGATGGAGTTCTCTCCAGGGATGGTCTACATCTCCCCAGACAGCCCTCTCAGCTTGCCAGCCATCGTCAGCATTGCGGTGGCCGGTGGGCTGCTCATCATCTTCATCGTGGCCGTGCTGATCGCGTACAAGCGCAAGTCCAGGGAGAGCGATCTCACCCTCAAGCGCCTGCAGATGCAGATGGACAACCTGGAGTCCAGGGTGGCCCTGGAGTGCAAAGAAGGTAGGATGAGGAAGGCAGGATGACACTGTGTCAGTGTTGGTGGAAGGGAGCCATCCAGCCACAAAGCTTTGAGCCAAAATACCACAGGGTTAAACCCTCTGGGTGTGGCTCAAGCCTGGATCTAAAGTGACTTTCCCTGTTTCCCCTGAATCCAGATTTTCTCCACCCTGTCCTAACTGGGTTTGATAATTCAAAGTCCACAGGAAGCCTTGGCACATGTACCTGGGGAAAGGGACACTGCTCTTGTCCACCTTCTTCCTCTCCATGTGTTGCCTCTCCTTCTTCATGAGGGTCTGGGGGCTTTTCCCATCCTGATGAGAGTGATCTGGATTTTCACTGCTCCCTGAGTTGTTCTGTTTTTGTGCCAGCCTTTGCAGAGCTACAGACAGATATCCATGAGCTGACGAGTGACCTGGACGGAGCAGGGATCCCTTTCCTCGACTACCGAACCTACACGATGAGGGTGCTTTTCCCTGGCATTGAAGATCATCCAGTCCTAAGGGATTTGGAGGTAAAACAACATTTCCTGCTTCTGGCTCCTCTCTGCCTTCCTGTTCAGTTCTGAATTCCAGAGATTCTGTGTCAGTGGTGGGGATGTGATGACTTGGTTATGCTGTGTCCTACTAGGAGTGAAACAGGTCCTCATCAAAAATCTGGGTTGAAAGTGGAAATGTTTGCTGTTATCTTAGATCATACTAGATCACAAAATCATTTAGGTTGTAAAAGACTTCTGTGATCTTCAAGCCTAACCATTAACCCAGTGCTGCCAATTCCACCACTAAACCATGTCCCCAAGTGCCACATTCACACACTTTTTGAACACTTGTGGGGGATTGTAATCTGACCACTCCCCTGGGCAGCTTGTTCCATCTCCTGATCACCCTTTCAGCAAAGCATTTTTTCCTAATATCCAATCTAAACGTCCCCTGGCAGAACTTTAAGGCCATTTCCTCCCATCCTGTCACTTGCTACCTGTTAAATTCCGTCTGATCACTCACTTATTTGGAAGACTCTCATAAATCCATATGCATTGGGTCTACTCAATTAAGCTTCTCTTTGGTCTTAACCCTTCTGTGGCTTGATTTTTAGACTGGATTTAATATTTTCTGCCACGCAGGGGCAAGGAAAACCAGTTGTATGACAGAGGAGCATGTTTGCCTGTGCCATCCAGCCTTGCATGACCCTCACACTACCAAGAGGCCAGGGTTTTTTTGTAGCAACCCCTATAAAATATCCCCCTGTCACTGAGGGAGGTTCACCTTTGCTGCACTCTGGTTTGCAGTGAGATCAGAAAACCACAGTGTCAGTCTGTCCATATCCTGCCCACGTCTTCCTCCTCCACCTCAAACCGCTGGAGGAAGAGTGGGAGGACAGTGAGACATTGTTCACAAATCTTGGGGTCTACGCAGAGACTGTGTTACCTGAGTGGTGTGATAGGAGCTTGGTGGGAGCCCAGGTGAGGTCTGCCAGGCTAAAATCTGCTCCAGGCTCTGGCAGATGGACAGGCTCTGCTGTAGGAATACCTGGGCCGGAGAATCAGGAGCCTACATCATGGCCAAGGTGTTGGCTGAGCTCTCTGCAAAGCCTTTGGCAGGCTCTGAGCATGGGCCTGGGAGATTTCTGGAGGCCAGGACTGGGCTTGGTTGGCAGGAAGGAGAAGCAGGAGCTGGCACAGGCAGGCCTACGCTTGGCTGGCTGTGTAATCAGAGATGCCTGCTCAGTT
>NW_008236807.1:1757210-1767131 GCF_000691975.1 Corvus brachyrhynchos
AAGAGCCAAAATTCATCCGACTGTGTGGAGAGAGACATTGAAAAACATGATCTGTCAGCAAGGAGGGCTTTTGGGACTGGGTAGGAGGCTGAATTACAGGTAACTATCGTATAGGTTTGGGGTGCAGGTCAAGTGGCCTCCAGCTGCTTTCCCTCAGGACGGGCAGCTCAGGAGCTCCCACAAACGAGCAGGAGAAATGAGGGGTGCTGAATCTCCCTCTCACGTGTGTGCACACAAACACTTCCATTATCCCCACAGCCAGCTGCAATACCTACATTCATTAACCCCATCCAGCTGATCACAGAACAGCATCTGACCCCTGCAGAGGCCTTAGCACGGATGCTCCCCTGTGTAGATACACACTGAGCTGATGTTTCAATCCAACACCTTTGATCTCTTCTCCCTTTCATTCCATTCATTGTTTTTTTTCTTAATCCTTTGTAAAGCTTCGCCAGTTCTCTGTGTCAACATCTTTGGCTACTAACGTGAAGGCAGCTCTCATTCTGCTCCCTTCTCTGAAGAACCCAGAAGGAATTGCTATTTATTGCAAAAGGCCCCAGCACAGATCCCGCAGAGAGGAGGTCTTACTTATTTCCAGTTCATTTGCTAATTAACTGCTTCCAGATGCAGTGCAAAATACTTTTCTTGTTATTTTGTTTTAATTCTCCATAATAACCCAGGGATAGACAATATTAAATGTTCAAGCAAGTGAGTTAAAAATAATTATTGGCGGGATGGGTGGTGGTGGTTTGTTGGTTGGTTGGTTGGTTGTCTCAAGCTATTTAAGAAGTAATTTATTTGTTGGACGCAAAAAGAGTTGAGAACTCTAATTTCCAGAATGAGAAAGTAATGACTCAATGAGGGGCCTTGCATTGCTTGGCTGTTTAGGCAAGCCAACTTATTTTGTAATAAAGTGCCAGCTTTGGGTGGTTATTAATTCATATATGCCTTGATGACATGTGTTGCTCTGTGGTGAGACCCTCCAGCTTCCGAGGAAGCTTCTTCAAGGGCTGGAACAGCTTCAGCAGCATGGAGGGATGAGTCTGAGGTTCTCTATTTAGGTTCCATTAATGCCTAGAGCCAGAAGGACAAAAAGGCCACTGTGGAGCCAGGCTCCAGCACTGAGGTCCTAAATTCTTCCATATAAAAATGAGTTCACCATCCTCTCAGTTAAGAAATATGAGACTTATCAATCTCTCTGTGTCCAAAACACCTCAGCTCCCAAACCCAGGGGTTCTACTGCAGCTCAGAGTGTCCTCTCACACCTTCACCTGCCTTGCTCTTCAAAACAAGGCCCAGCTGCATGGCCACCATCCCGGCCACTGCCTCACTGCACCTCTTCATCTCCTCAAAACCTCACCCTGGCCTCTTCCCGTTCACTCTCTTGCTGCCTCTCCCTGTTCCCTAAAGCTGAACCCCAAACCTCTGCGAGCAGGTTTCTTGCAGGGGTGAGAAAGAAGTTTTGGATGAAATCAGAGTAAGACTTCAGTCTGACTAAAATAACAATATAACAGTGGCATGGTGACACCTTAAGGCACTAGAAATCCGTTTTGGATGTACTATTCAGAGACAGAAACACAGGGTTAGAAAAATCATCTGGATGTGGCTGGGAGTCTTCTCAGACTTCCTAATCATTAGATGATGTATGGATTCTCTTCCGGTCTGTCCTTAGCTGGAGGAGCTGGAGTGACGAGAGAAGAGATAGCAAAGGGGGTGTGACAATGGGAGGTCTGACAGTGGGAAAATGAGGAGAGGGAAAAACTCCCTTTCTTCTTGTGCAGGTCCCTGGCTACCGGCAGGAGAGGGTAGAGAAAGGCCTGAAGCTCTTTGCCCAGCTCATCAACAACAAAGTTTTCCTGCTGTCCTTCATCCGCACGCTGGAGTCGCAGCGCAGCTTCTCCATGCGGGACCGCGGCAACGTGGCCTCGCTGATCATGACGGTGCTGCAGAGCAAGCTGGAGTACGCCACCGACGTCCTCAAACAGCTCCTGGCTGACCTCATAGACAAAAACCTGGAGAGCAAGAACCACCCCAAGCTGCTGCTCCGCAGGTAAGGATGCCTGGGCATGGAGGGAGCCGGGCTGGGAAGGCTGTGCCCTCATAAACATTGTAATCTTTGGAGATGTAGATCTTGCTCCATTCTCCTCCCTAACCAAAAAGTAGTCAGTGATAAAAAGTTACAGAACTAATCCACCTTTGGATTTTCATGTGGATCCTCCAGAAAGTTTCATAAGGACAGAAAAAGCTCAATGCTTATTTTGAGCTCTTTGCGTGCTTACAATGTTAATTTATGCTTATATTTCCTTTTAACCTGAAAACTCCAATCAGGTTGTGTAGGACCTAAATTAACATCACATACATGGTGTATTAAATCCCTGGTGAGAGGACGTCAACTTCTTCCATCTTCTGCCTGGGACATGGATTTCCCAGCTTTGTTTCTTGTTCCTGAGTTAACTACGGACACATGGAGAGCCTTCAGCTGCATTGTGGGATCTCATTTCTCTCCCAGAGCTGGGAGTTCATGGAAATCAGCAGAAGAGCAGGACAACAGAACTGGTTTCATACAGGAAACAAGCTTGGATTGGTGCTTCTTGGCCTGGTCTAAACTCCACAGTTCTGTGGGAAACCTCGAATTAGGAATCCACTGCTCTGTAATTAATGTACTTTCCCTGCCTAGGGAAGTGCTGCCTCTTCCCCCTTTAGGATCAGATTCATCTCCTTTTCACAGACTGAACCAACCCTCCTGGTTCAAGGACCCTAAATAAAATCAGGGGGAGTCTTCTGGAGATGAGTGTCCTTTGCCACTGCTCAGAGCTGACTCTGAGGAGCCCTCAGTTGATTACGATGGATGGCTTGGACACAGAGGAGACCTCTGGTGCCTGCTGGGCTGGGAGGTTTTTCATCTGGCACACAGCCCACTGTGGAGAACCAGCAAAAAAGGAGCAGAAGGCACTTCCTGGCATTCAGGGCAGCAATGCCAGGGGCAGAGACTGGACTTTGCTTTGGCGTCTGTTAACTCCCTGATGTGATTCAAGTCCTACAGCCAGGCTGGTGACCACCCTCCAGCTGACCCCAGGCTTCTTGTCTGTGCTTCTCCTCTGATGCTCGATGGCACTGCCTCCTTCCAACTGCCTCCCCCCTTCAATTCCTCCTTTTCCTTCCCCTTTTTCTATCCCTTTGTGTTCCCTTGCTGCTCATTCCTGTCTTGTCCTGAGCAATCCATCTTTCCTCTTTCTCCTTCTTCCAGTTCTCTTTTAACTCAAATCCTCTTTTTTGGAAATGAATCATGGCCTTTAGGAGGACAGCCAGGGAACAAAGAAGGCACATCCACTGTTCCAAACCCTGGAAACACCAGGAGAAGTCAGGGAAGTAAGTCCTGCACTGAGCAGCACCAGAACAGAACATGTGAATATCTAAATGCCTTGGGTTAGATGTTGGTGTGAGTGCCTCAGACAGCTCTTTGGAGCAGCTGGATTCAAAGGGAAGGGATGCTTCCCTTCCCACCCATTAGTGAAAGGGAATGTTTTGCAGTTTTGGAGGTGTTTGATGGAAGGAAGGAGCTGGCAGAAGTGATTTTCCCACCTCACCTGTGTCCAGTGCTCATCTCACATGAAATCTATGGCCCCAAAGAGATTTTCAGGGCAGAGAAAAACAACGACAAGAAGCGAGAACCTCTGCATGGCTTTGGTGAGAGCCAGGACAAGGAGGACCCACTTTAATTCACCCAGGCAGGGACTCCTCTTTTTTCTTGGTTTCTCCAAGTTTCTCTAGGTTTCTCTTGGTTTTTCTCCAGTCAGTGCATGTAGTGGAGCCAGCACAGGTTTATCCCATGTTCCTGATGCCCACACCATATTTACAGGTCCGAGTCAGTGTTTCTGTAGGAGAAGCTCACCCTGAAGCTTCGAGATGGATTTTTCTTCGATTGAGGACAGCGTGCTCAAGGGCAAAAGGATGAGCTCCGTGTATGTGCCACATTGACACATTGAGGAGAATAATCACTCCCAAATGCCAGGGAGATAGGCAGTGCCAGATAACCATTCCCTGGAGACTTAGATCTGTCTCTCCTGAGTATTTATACAGCATACTTGACATATGGCCTCGCTCTGAGCTCCTTAGATTTGATGGATTTATCCCCTCCGAGCTCTTTGGAGAAGATTCCCTCAAATGTCGTCAACTCCTTTTAGTTGTTGGAGAAACTGAAAACAGACAAAAAGCGACTTGTAGTCACAAGAGAATCAGCAGGGCAGCAAGGACTTTCCTGCAGGTTTCCTAAATCCAAAACTGAAACAGGGAACTTAGGATGTGCTAAATCCTGATGGTGCCACGCCAGACTTCCCACTGGGCAGGAAGATGGACAAGGACAGTATTTTGGTAGGACCAGCATGACTAACACATTTCCAATTTGCTTTTTTCTCCCTGGTCAACTTTAGGACAGAGTCTGTGGCTGAGAAAATGCTCACCAACTGGTTCACCTTCCTCCTCTACAAGTTCCTCAAGGTAAGAGGAGCAGCATGCCTGGAAAAACTGCTGCTTTAATGCATTTCTTCTTGGTGAGGTTCAGTTGGGGTGAAAACTTGCCAGATATAAAGTTAAAGGCTTTTTCTTTTGCCTCTGGAAGGAGGTCACTGCCTAATAGGAGATGGGCTGTTTTCTGACCCAGGGAGAACAAAGAAGGATGCTTCGTTAGAGAGGCAGCCTTTTGGTCTCTCCCTTGTAGAGAGGTGGGATCTAAGGGTCAGTGCCAAAATGGGGAGGATTTCAGAGCCTGACTGAGACCTGTGTGGAAAATGCTGTCCTTTTACCAGCAGACTGAGGTCTCCATCATGTGGTGACCCATATTTTCAGTGCACAGTGGAGTGAGATCTCCTTCCACCCCAGCTCAAAGGCAGAAATGAGACCTAGCCCCAGGAGGAGTAGAAGGATGCTCGTGAGCAAAGCTGTGTGAAAGAACTTGAGTGGAAGAATTTGAGGCACTCCCTGAGCTCTCTCATTCCTCCTGGAAGGTCTCCTTGGGGTTTGTGCAGTTAAAAAAGTCTTTCAGTCTTTAGGCCCTGCCACTGACTGCTGGGGGATCCAATTTCCCCTTGGGGACCCACATTGAGCCTCAAGAATCTCAATTGCCAAGGCACCAAGCTCAGGGCCAGCCTTTTTGGAAGGAGCTGAGCTCTGCACCTCTCCCCCACTCCCACTGCAGCTGCTAAATATCCTCCCACCTCACATCCTCGTTTGGACAGAATAACCACCTCTGCCTGGCAATTCAAGGCTTTACAAATAAAACCCAATCCCCCTGAGCCTTCCTCAGGCACGACCAGTTCAAGGATGAGCACAGGGGAAAGTTTTGAAGGTCCCTGGAAGGTAATTTCAGTGACTTCAGTATCAGATCCCCGCTTTCAGCTGAAAGGAAAGGATATAAGGAGGTGACTCTCTAAAGAGCTGCTTTTGTAATAGGCTTTTTTCACCCCACTCAGCTACTTGTCTTCTTGCCTTAGCCTGAACAGAGGCCTGATAAGGGCAGGAGACAGGCACACAGAAGCAATATGCTGCTGGCAGATAAGCTAATTAAGTGGGAGACAGGTGTAGGGACTGAAAAAGGCGCCACTTTGCTTCCGATTTTTAACTTGTTTTCGCTGGGATTTATACCAGAGGAAAATGACCTCGCTCCTTGAGTTGGGACACAAGAGGAGAGGGCGAGGAGGGGAGAAAGAAGGAAGGGATGAAGGGGAAGGGAGGCAGGAGCAGAGAGTTGGGCAGCATGGAACTGAGGGAGGGCAGCAAGGGAGGAAAAGTGTCAGAAGAGGACAGCAGTGAGTGGGAATGATGAGGAGTAATTAGGGACAGATGAGCTTTGCTGTGCCTGCCTGGGGCTGCTAGTTGCTGTCCTGTGCTGGGCCCCGCACATCTGTCACCACCACACAGGTCCAGGAACACATCTGCCTTCAGCATGAGAGTGCTCAGGGAGTCTGTGGACTCCAACCAGACACCCAGGGTGGAGCACCAGCCATCCATCTGCATTTAAAACCTGCTTCCAGGTCGTCAGGGACCTATCCCACCACCTGCTTCAGGGCAAAGCTCTGGCCTGGTGGCAACCACTTGAACAAACCCAGCATTGCCAGGGAAGAATGACACCTTTGTCCCATGACAGGACACCCACAGAGTCACAGAATATCCTGAGCTGGAAGGGACCCACAAGGATCATCGAGTCCAACTCCCAGCCCTGCACAGGACCATGCCCAAGGGTCACACCATATGCCCAAGGGCTGGTTGTACTCTGGGGAAGTGGAGGGTCACCTCTGATCCTGTGCTATTGGAATAGGCTGGTTCCCATTGATGTATCCATCATGAGTGATTTGGGATGGCAAACCAAGGCAGTCACTGGGATGCCCAGGTTGGATTCTCAGTTCTGTCCTCTAGTTTCACCTCATGGTTACCTTTCATCCCTGCAGGAGTGTGCTGGAGAACCTCTCTTCTCCCTTTTCTGTGCCATCAAGCAGCAGATGGAGAAGGGGCCCATCGACTCCATCACAGGGGAGGCCCGGTACTCGCTGAGTGAGGACAAGCTCATCCGACAGCAGATTGACTACAAGACCCTGGTGAGTGCTCTGGGCACCTCTTCCCATGGGCTTGTCCAGAATCTTCTGGATAAAGGGGATTTAGAGAGCAGAAGCCAGTGATTGACCCTCTGGGATGATTTATTCCTGTATCCCAGCAGGGAAATGCTGCTGAAGGCTGACTATTAAAATTAAATATGTGTTTCTCCAATGAGAATTTCAGCATCAAGAAACAGTTAGAGGTACACAGTGCAGGGACCTATTAGGTCAGCTCTAGAGCTGGTGCAGCCCTCCCTCTTGAGAAAGCACAAGTCAAAGAAAAAGGAACTTGATTTAAAGATTTCAAGGGGAAAAAAAATCCCTGTCACTGAGCCATTTGCCTCAAAATGGAACTGTCTGCATGGTGCAAGATACACGTTGCATACGTGCAGCTTTAGCTTCCGCTCTGAGATTACACCCTCTTCCCACTCGATTAAAGAGCATCAATTAAAGAGCATTAGATATCTCTTCTTAGTGTGTTTGTGGGCCTTCCTTCTTTCCTGGGTGCATTAAATCCACTGAGCTTCTAAGTCTCTGCTGGGTGAAGAGCACTTTCTAAGCCTCCAATGATCTTTGTAATTTTTCTATTTCTCATCTTTATTCTCAGCAAATCCCAAATTTTAGGACAGTCAGAAGATGCTCTAAATGGATCACATTATTTTATTTGCACTTTCAAACTAGGGACGTTCATTTCACTTAGCTCCAGATACCTCTGAGAGCCGAGTCCAATCCCAGAATCATGGGATGGTTTGGGTTGGAGGGGTAGCTAGAGATCATTTAGTTCCAAGTCTTAGACCTTAACCTGTCTTAGACTTTAGCTCAGGTGGGCTGATGCTAGAAATGCCCTTTTGTGTTCTTTAACTCCAGTCTAGAGCTGAGCTTCGACTGAATCCAAGTCTGACAAGGGGATGGACTTAATTCTTAAAGAAGGCCACAGCTTTATTTTGCATATTAAAAACATGACTTTCCTACTAAATTGGCAGCATGGTGCTTCTCTGCTGTTGCATGTGGCAGTCTAAAAATTCAGAGGACTGATCACACATGGAGAAAATGAGCAGAAAGGAGAAAAAATGCAGCCACAGAGTGATCACTTTCACCGAAGGAAATCCCCCCGATCCTTTTAGGCTTGATCTAAAGCAGCCAGCAAAGGGTAGTAATTATACATCAGGCTGAACAAAGCTCTCCTCCGCTGGCTTTGTGCTGTTTGATGACAATCAGCTCTCCCTCTTACATCTCAAGAGCAGACAAATATATCCCGATAGGAATCTCAGCAGATTTACAGAGATCGGCTCTGGCGAAGGAGATTAAGAAGAAGCAGAATATGAATAGGATTGTTCTTCATTTCTGTTTCTCTTTATTTCTGTTTTATTTTGTCCTTCCTCTACCTTGCTTGAGGTGCCTGACATCTTTTATTAAAAATATAGAGTAATGAAATAAATCAAGAACTGATTCAGTGTTTGTAATATGGGAATTCCCACAGAAAAATGGAGAGAGACTATTTACAGAGGCCTGGAGTGACAGAACAAGAGGGAATGCCTTCAAACTGAAAGAGAGTATGTTTAGATCAGAAATCAGAAAAAAATTCTTCCCTGTGAGAGTGGGGAGGCCCTGGCACAGGGTGCCCAGAGAAGCTGCGGCTGCCCCATCCCTGGAAGTGTTCAAGGCCAGCTTGGACGGAGCTTGGAGCACCCTGGGATAGTGGAAGGTGTCCCTGCCCATGGCAGGGGGTTGGAATGAGATGATTTTTAAAGTTTCTTCCAACCTAACCCATTCTATAATTCTATAATTCTCAGAAGGCTTTCCTATGCTTGGCTTTTTTTGGGGTCTTTCTCCTTTTTCTCCATCAAACCTCACTGTATGAAAACCCCATGGAACTTTCCAGCCTAATCTGGAAGGGTGAGAAGGATTTCTGTCCCTGGGTCAGGAACTGTAGAGATGTTCTGGTCTCAGGAAAAACCATTTAAACTCAGAACCAGGGTCACCATGTGAGTGATCACAAACTGTGCCTTTATAATTTAAATGCCACTAATCTGTAGTGGAGATCTGGGATTAGCTGAGCCAAGCTTTGCATGTACACAGACACTCAGAGACAGCTCATGGCTGGGAGGGCTGGCAGATAAAAAAAGCCCAAGGATGGAGTAAAAGGTCAATAAACACAAATCCAGAGAAATGAGATATCCCAAGGTCACACAGAGTCAGGGGGAGAGCAGGGCTCGGAGATTATTTCTCCGAGCTCCCATTCCCATTCCTTGCCATGATGACCCCACAACTGGTAGGACAAAGACCTCAGTGAGTGACAAAACAGCAGTGCCGAGTGCTGGTGTCCTCTCAGTACCAAAATAGCCACATCCTTGAGTGACCCTGAAGCCCAAAGGAAGGTGGTGGGTGATGGATCAGCACCAGTGACTGTGTAGGGGATCAACATCACAAAACTTCCCTCAGAGTGACCAATCCTGTAGGACTACAACCCAGGCCATCATGGGGTCTCTTCCCCACCAGCTGACATCAAAGACTGTGTTGAAGTCTCTGAGCAGCACTGCAGGAGCAGTGGGATTTGTTCTCTGGCTTGTTTGTTATGAGTACAGAGAAAAGTTTCATGCTCCACATGAGAACAGCTTGGAAAACTCCAATGGAAAGATGGTGTAAAGCCTGGGGAATATATGCCAACGCCACAGTGCTCTGGGAATGGGATTGGCTTCCATAACTGGTGTTTGAATTCCCTAAAATGTTGGAGGGAGACCCTTGACAGTCGTTGTAATGAACACACAGGAGTTTAGGATTTTTCAGCAGTGACCAACTGCCCCATCTGTGCTTGAAACACAAGAATAGCCCTTTGAAAAATTGCCTTCCCTGCTCCGTCTTCTTCCAGCTGAGCTGGAAAAGAGGAAAGGATTTCTGTAGTCAGGGTGTGAATGAACGTGGTTCACTCAGGCAGAGTTTTCCTGACACCTTCTAAAGCTGGCACTCTGTGAAATTCAAGGATAACCAAGAGCCAATCACCATTGTCACCTTCCAGCCGGATGGTGAGTTCTGGTGTGGGGGACACTGGTCAGCACCTGCAGGAGATGTTGGGTCTTCTGCACCAGGTGTTGGCCTGGCAGGGCAGGTCAGATCATTTTAGAGAACACCAAGTGCCTTCTGTGCGGGACTGAGCCAAAATCCAGCTGTTTGTCCCGGAGATTTATCACACCACAGAGCTTGCCCTGACTGGCACCAGCTCATTTTAGCTGAGCTCAGACCACTGAGAGAGTAACCTGAAGAGTAACTTGGTCCCCAGAACCAGGTGTGCCCCCAAAGAGCTGTCCCAGCCTGTCATCATTGCTCCATTTCCCTA
>NW_008236807.1:1767280-1772525 GCF_000691975.1 Corvus brachyrhynchos
CAGCTGTGGAATAGAATAGTTTAAGCTGGTAAACATCTTTAAGATCATTGAGTCCAACCATAAACTAAACACCAGTACGGGCTCTCAGCAATCAGGTGGGATTTTCTGGATGTACTCAAGGAGTTTGCAGAGGAAGAGGTTTCTGTGGGCTGGGAATGGGCATAACCCAGGAGGACTGCAGAGGGCAACACCAACTGATGACCTTCAACACTGGATTCATTTCAACAGTGCCTTTTATGTACAATTCTGTGATCCTTCAAGATGAAAGATGCCCCAGAACTGTAAATCTGTGCCATTATTACTATCTGAATTGATGCTTTTTCAATACTTCTGGAAGTGACATATAAATAATAGCATTATGAGCTAATCAATATCTCCTGTTTACATCTCCCCTTTCATCCAGCAAGATCACAGAGCTCTTTGCAAACAGTATCTTCACAAGTTCCTCTTAGTTGAGCATAACATCACCAAAAGGAGCCTGGTGAGGGAGTGTGTAATTAGACTGATAGGATTTCACCCCGTTTTTGAGTTCCCACTGCATTTTAGGAGGTCAAGATGGAAGGTGGTGGAGAGTCCAGCACCTCTTGCATGCTACAGAAGGGAATTTTGGTCAAGTTAAAATTTGTCTAAGGCACCAAAACCAACATATCTGCACTTGTAAAAGTGCCACAGGAACATTTAATGAGCATGTACAGCCTGGAGCATCAGTGAACACCGCTTTCAAGTGCAAAGGTGTGCTAAGTTTATAAAACTTTATAGACCTCACACTTCTGCAACCAGAAATGGTCAACAGAGACACAGCCAAGGGTTAGCAGGGACATTGCTGTTAAATACTCTGTGTTTAGGTATCCCTCCTCACCACATGCTTTGCATTTACTCTTGGACAGAGTGGAGAAAATTAAATTTTCCTTCTGAGAAAAGAGAGGCCTCTCCATCTGGGCGGATTTTCTTCTGTATGTGAAAGCAAAAGTTGATGTTGGTTTGTGTTTCACTTTTTAAGAAGCCCTGCATTTCAGATTAATAACATTCCTTTGAGAAGGCTCTGCTCAGTTCCATGGTGTGCAGATGGACAAACTTAAGGCTTTTCATTGGAATTATCAAAACCAGGTAGCAATGCAAGGAGGCCACTCCTGAACTAGGTCACCTTGACATCTCAATGAGCATTTTTTACTGAAAGCACCAGGACCTCAGCTGGTGTTCATGGGTTTTCTGTTATTAAAAAGAAATTCTTCCCTGTGAGGGTGGTGAGGGCCTGGCACAGATTGTCCAGAAAAGCTGTGGCTGCCCCATCCCTGGGAGTGTCCAAGGCCAGGCTGGATGGGGCTTGGAGCAGCCTGGGAGTGATGCCATGATGACTTTTGCCTTTTCTTTTATACCCCTGTTATACCTTTTTACAACTTCTGTATTCTTAGTTCTTTTTGCCTACATGCTTGGACTTGTTTGTTCAGCCAGGAGACGAAACATCTTAGAAGCTTTGTAGGTAGGGATCAGTGTGCCCCAGACCCCAAGGTCCTCTCCAGAACACATTCTGTAAACTAAGATAGAACCATCCAGGGGAAGGCTCCGTGGGGAGGGGGGCTCACTCGAGCCTCTCATTGGGGAATCTTTGATAGAAATGCTAATTAGTAACACCTATAATGATATACCCAATCTCTTGGGGTGGGCATTTTTTGCGGGGTGCATTTCGATGCATATGACCTGGACGTGTGCACCTAAGGATCCTTAAAATAAATACCAAGGTAAAATCCCTTTTCCCCTTCTAACCGTGTTTGACTCTTGATTTTAAGACCAGGAAAAGGCATCAGGATAGTGGAAGGTGTCCCTGCCCATGGCAGGGGTGGAATGAGGTGACCTTTGAGGCCCCTTCCAACCCAAATCCTTCTGTGACTCCATGATTAAGCAAAATGAAGATACCCCCATGTGAAACCACATCTCTGTGCCCTCTTGAGGGAGGGAATACTCTTGGCACCCATTTTTCCCACTCTTGCACCCTACATCCCTCTTGTAGGATGCAAACACTACAAGAGGGACAGCCAGAGGGTTCCTGTGCCGCTGCGAAATGTGTGGTGCCTCTCTCTCAGGTGCTGAGCTGTGTGAACCCCGACAACGTGAACAGCCCCGAGATCCCAGTGAAGATCCTGAACTGCGACACCATCACACAGGTCAAGGAGAAGATCCTCGATGCCATCTTCAAGAACGTGCCCTGCTCCCACCGGCCCAAAGCTGCTGACATGGACCTGGGTAGGAGATTGCTCCCAGCCAGGGGGGAAAAGGGCAGGGGGGAGATGGCCAAACTCCATCCAGACACTTTGCTGGGGCAGGGCCACCTAAAAACAGAGACTAGAAAAGAATAAGGGAATAAAGGTAGGTATTTATTGAAGGGCCTCCCCGGGGAGCCAAGAGGCTACACCCAAGCTGGACCCTGGGTCACGAGTTCTTCACTCTTTTATAAGTTTGGTCCATTTGTATATCAGGATCAATTCTCCAATTACAAAGTTGATGATGTAACTACCCCAAGATTTCCCTCCCCTTCAGAGGTCTTAGTTTACATATTTTGGGGCCTGGAACAATCTAGGTGTCCTTGGAGAGCAAACCTAAAGTGGCTTTTTATGTCTAACCAGCATGAGAGAACAGCAGCTAACAGGCCACAAGAAACTTCAGAGTAACACACTAGGCAGTACAGGATTTGAAAACTATAGAAGTTAAAACCTAAGGCATCACTCCAGACCCTCTGCAAGGCCGAGGAGGGACAGTGACAGGGCAGAGGGGACATTATGTTGATGTTTATGCTCCTGGTTTAGGAAACCTCTGGCCCTGAGGACTTAAAAAGACCAGTACCCTGCTTTTCTGCCCACGGAATTCATCTTGGACAAGGTTCTGGAAAAAGCACGAGTAGGACTATTCTTTTTCTCTTGCCAAAGACCCCTGGAAAAAGGATACCTGGAGTGAGGATGCTGGGAGGAGAGGGTGTCTGAATTTGGGGTCCACAGGCAGGTGTGGTACCACTACTAAGAAAAAATGTAGAAAAATCTACTCAGGGCATTGCTGAGGTGTCTGATGGAGGGCTGGGGACTCCCCTGTGGCTGAATCTGCCAGAATTTGCTCTCAGTGACCTTCAGTGAAAGAGACTGGGCTGGAAAATGATGGAGTCTATAAAACCAGCTAAGCTGTAGAGGAACCAAAAGGAGAAGGAGCGGACCGAGGCCAAGAAACAATTCACAGCAATAATGAAGGCAGGAATGAGAGGTCAGGGATTAAAGTTAAGTGTCTGAGTGCGTGTATGTGTAGGGGAGGGAGGAGTTCCTGACAGAAACTGCTCATGAGAAGCAGTTAGAATAATGAAACAAGCTGCCAAAACCAGCAGCAGTAAAGAACAGATCATGTACATCATCCAGAAAAGACCCACGATGGCTCTGGAGCTGCTGTGAGTCGGCAGGGGAGTGGTGAGAGGTGGGGTGAGCATGAGGAAGGCAGGGCAGGGTGCCAAGGCACAGCAGAGCAGAGAAGTGGGGTTCACAGCCACATCTCCTGACCTCACAGCCCAGTTCCTTCAGATCTCAGACTGGGCGCAACTGGGAAGTGTTCATTCTGCTGAGAAGATGAAGAAGGTGCCCATAATGAGATGCAGGAATTTTACCTGCATATTGTAAATACAGGGATAAATTGGATTCTACTGTAGTTCTGAGAATGAGAAGTTTGTGTGTGCAGGGTCCCAGCTGGAGCCTGACAGTTCTGCATCCAGAATTGCTGCTGTTCTAAGAAATACTGACCTCTTCCAGACCAGACTGGACAGGGCTGGAAGCAACCTGGTCTGGTGGAAGGTGTCCATGGCAAGGGGTTGGAACTTTAAGATCCCTTCCCATCCAACCCATTCTGTGATTCTATGACCTCCTGAGTGCTGCTGAGGACCAGAAAGTTCCAGAAAGTTGGTATGAACATGTGCACGCCTCAGAGGACAGGCTTGACCACAGTGACAACAGACTGGCTAATGAGCAGCTCTGGCCAGGAGCACTGATGATGCAGTTGGGGGGAAAAACAATTAAAATACAAATACAAACCCCTTATCCAGCAGAAGAGTCTCACCAACAGCAATGCAGATAACACGGTGGGAGGAGCGGGGCTGGCATGGCTGAAGCAGGAAGAGGATCCACACACCCAGCCACAGCTCCATCCCAAGCTTTTCCACAAGGAAAAGATGCTCGTTGGCACCTGGCATCCTTCAGAGGCACTGAGGGCAGCAAGGGAGAGCAGAAAGCACTGCTGGCCCTCAGGAATCATCACTGAGCTCTCAGGATCAGCCTGCCCTGGGCTGGGTGCTCAGGGCTGCAGAGGGGCTGGAGCAGAGCAGGGCAGAGCAGATGGCTGCAACCTGGCCTTGAAACCCGTGGCTTTCAAACAGCAGCATCATTTCCTGCTCCCATCACCATTTTCTGGGCTTTCTGTCCACACTCAGGCCAGATTGGGCACATGGCAGAAAGGAAACAAGCTAATGAGCTGTTTTGAGCTGTTAAATGCAGGGTAGCTGCAGGCAGAGGGACTTGTGTGTGTCGCAGATGTCACAATGTTTGGCAGTTGCCCAGGCAACTCCTGGAGGGGGTTGTCAGCTAAAAGCCCTTATTTTGAACACCCTGAGGTTACATTTTAGTCCAAACCCCCAAATTGCAGCCCTGTAAGTAAAGACTTCTTTCCACGGTGGCGATTTTTGTTATTACCATTTTTAAAAGATCTCTCCACACATGAAACACCCCATCTTTGGGAAAGCATAAAGGTGTGAGGATCACAAAACAGGAATTTGGCTTCATGCTGAGGCATTTGCTCTTCCCTGGGTTTCAGATGATTTTTGAAAGGTGGTGCTGAGGTGGTGGGAGCTGCTGGCTTGGCTTGCACTCAAGTGATGCTGTCTCAGGTTCACTGTGGGCCGTGTCAGGTGAGATTTCACCACCTCACCAGCCCTGCAGTGCTGGAAACATTTAAACTGGGTCTAACTTTAGTACATATAGGGTAAGACAGTTTGCATGTGTGTCTCCTGAAGATAGGCTGGGAGAGCTGGGGGTGCCCAGCCTGGACAAGACTCCAGAGAATCTTTAGAGCACCTTCCAGCGCTTGAAGGGGCTCTAAGAGAGCTGGAGAGGGACTTTGGACAAGGGCCTGGAATACCAGGACAAAGGAAAATGGCTTTAAAGGGAAAGCGGGGAGTTATAGATTAAATTTTAAGCCGAAATTATTTACTCAGCGGATGAGTAGG
>NW_008236807.1:1772752-1773975 GCF_000691975.1 Corvus brachyrhynchos
AGTTTTAGATTAAATTTTAAGACGAAATTATTTACTCAGAGGATGATGAGGGCCTGGCACAGGGTGCCCAGAGAAGCTCTGGCTGCCCCTGGATCCCTGGAAGTGTCCAAGGCCAGGTTGGATGGGGCTTGGAGCAGCCTGGGATAGTGGGAGGTGTCCCTGCCCATGGTAGGGGTGGGACTGGCTGATCTTTAAGATCCCTTCCCACCCAAAGAATTTTGTTATTCTGTGCTTCACTCCATACAAATATTTCCCAGGCATCTTTCAGCTCCATGTTCTGAGATGAACTTTTATTCCCAGCACAGGTGACCCTCTCTCCACCCCAGAAACAGAGCTGAGTTTCTCCTCTCTTCCTAGATCTGGATCAGAGGGAAGGCACGAGGGAGGTGTAACATTTTCTATAGGATTTGAGGTGCAGGGTGACATCTCCCCACCTTCCATCTCCCCATAGAGTCACTGCCTAGCCAGGCATTGCTGCAGCTCAAAAAAGCACTTCTTTGTCAAAGGCCCCTGGAATTTCCTTTTTCCCAGTTAAGTTGAACAGAAAGGTTGTTTCTTAAAAAAAAGGAGGAAAAAAAAAAAAGGCAAAGAAGAAGTAATTCCTGCGTGCAATAAAAAGATACACTATCTGCTGAATGAAATATAAAGGTTTCACAGCAGCTGTCTCCTGAGTTTGCATTTACCACTGCTCCTGATTGGAAGGCTTGATAAAGTTAATGGGATTTTTACCTCACTCCCCCTCTCCTCCCTCTCTCTGGAAGGTGGAAGTGTAACAAATTGGATTGGAGTGTGTCTGTCCTTTGTGCCGGCTCAGAGGAGTGCTCAGATCTGAGCAGAGAGGGGACAGGGTGCTGCCAGCGAGGACAAAGCTGACAAGGTTCACTTAGTGCTGTGAAGATGGATGGCAGGGTCACCTTTTCCCTTCCCATTCCCTTTGCATTTCCCTGCAGATCCTTCTGTGACCCCCTGAGCTCATGGAGAAGGGGAGCAGTGAGACCAGGAAGAGTTGGGGACAACTGAGGGTCCTTTCTGTGTCAGAGCTCAGGTGCACAGTGAAGTATCAGAGGTGAAGTGATTTGTGTTTGGGCAGGGAAATCAGGCTGCAAAACTGAAAATGGAAACTCTAAGCCTGCCCTGAAGGTTTTCCTCCTTGTCTTGTGCAGTCAGACTGGCCCTGACTCTTCCTCACACAGCTCCTCGCTGCAGGAAGGCCAAGGGAAAGG
>NW_008236807.1:1774011-1775462 GCF_000691975.1 Corvus brachyrhynchos
ACATCTCAGAATGTCCCTGGAGCAGAGGGAAATCTGCTCTGAGCACCTTGTCCAGCCCTTGAATACAAATAAAGCCCAGAACGAGAGAAGCTGTGCTCACCCTCAAACCAGAGCCCAGTGTGACACCAAGAACCCGTGCATCCCTCCCAAAACATGAGTGTGTGTCTCTCCAAAGATGAGCCAGCAGAGGAAAGAACCACAGGAACATGCAGAGCCACGAAGGGGACAGGTCAGAGTGACACTCTCCCCAAGAGACCACGAGGAAGGCAACAAGAGCCGTTCTGTGACAGCAGAATTGCCTTTGGCATTGAGTGGGGCACTTTCTAAGAGCACCATTTCCCATCCCAGCCCAAACTTCAGCATTGTTTGCTATTCTAAGCAGTTTCTGGGACCAGTTAGATCCCAGGAATCTGGTCCAGGTAGGAATGAGCAGAGAGCATCATCCTCAGACTCCACAAGGGTGATGTAGGTGAGGATCTGAGGAGCTGGAGTAGATGAAGGGCAGTTCAGGATCAGTGCTCAGCCAACACAACCTTTGCTCACCCTGAGTATCTCCAGCCAAAGCAACACCCAGCAATAAAGACAGCTGCTGACCTCTTCCTGCTAATTTAAATGAATAATAAAGGCAAGTGCAGCTTTCCCATTGCATTTTAATTATGTGATAAGAAAAGTGCTGAAACCAAAAGAAATTTGCAACGGTCCTTGCATTTTTATATCAGGAAAAACAAGCACGGGTGGCAGGTGATGTCTCCATATCCAAGAGTTCATTTTAATTAACTCCTGCAAATGAATGGACTTTTTGCTGTGGTTCTGGCTAAGCTGTGTTTGGTTGGGTCACCGTGACTGAAACGTGACAACCAAGAGGAGAGCTTTGAATGCTCCAGGTTGCCTGTGATGAAGGCACAGCTTTCCCTGACAGAACATTTCTCTCCCTTTGGCCATGGTTATGTTTCCCTTGCTTTAGGCAAGTCTGTGAGTCCTCTGCGAGGAAAGCTGGGTCAATCCTTCTCAAGACTCCATGATCTTAGAAGTCTTTTTCACCATTAATGATTTTATGGAGTGTTCTTCAAGATTTGAGCAAAAAATGGTATCCTGAGAAGGGAGGGGCTGCTCCAGTGCTGCACGAATTCATCACTCAGGGTTGAGGCTGGAGAAGTGGCAGAAGCAGGAGCCCTTCTGCCCACAGGCAGGTGCTGAAGGCTTGTAAAAACTACATCCTCCGCGGAGCCCAGGTTGGATCTGTCCCTGGCTTTTCCTCCCATTGTGCCTCTGCTATTGTTGCCTAATATCAAAAGGGAAAAACTCTTGCAACAGTGTTAAAATACTAAAATAAAAAGCAGACTTTATCTGGAAGCTTCCAGGTGTTCCAGTGGTCATGGTTACACTCGGTTTTGTATTTCTACAATTTTTATAAGTTTAGCAAATTATCATATCTAACAAACATTGGCCAA
>NW_008236807.1:1775516-1844206 GCF_000691975.1 Corvus brachyrhynchos
AGCGGTTGGTTAAGTAATTTTTCCCTGGTTACTGCCCCGTTGGAGTTGGTCCAGGGCTTCTTTGCTCCATTTCTTGTTGTGTCTTCTCAGATTCTGGATGGAAAACAAAATGTTCTTCTTGTAGGTCCTCTGCTTGAAAATAAAACTGAAGAGTATTTCAGGAATGTGTTAGAAGCTTAGCTTATCATCCTAAAATCTAAAAGGAAGGGTAGGAAAAATCCTAGGAGCTATGTAACTATGGAACTACAGAGCTACAAACATATGAAAAATATATAAAAAGCAAAAATCTGTAGGCATCACTATGCCTGTACCTAAGGGCTTCCTGCTCTGCATCAGTGGATTTGAGATGCAAGAAGCATTTTGGGAGCACCAAGGTGCATGAGCTGAGCCCAGCACAGGCTCTGTGCCAAACCAGACACTGCTGTGCCCAGGGGAGCCCTCTCTGGGCTGGGTCCTGGCAGGGACACGGATCTCAGGCAGCGCTGAAAGCTCTGTCTGTGCTGCCAAAGGAGAGAGGACCAGGATTTCTCTCCCTGGAACAAGGGACATTTGCTCCTGTCCCATGGTGATGGCAAGGACAGTCTGGTCTTGGAAACAGCCATGTTGGAGCATGAGCAGAACTGTGAGTAAATTAAAAGTTAAGCACTGTGAGTAATCAGGGTGTAGAGGTGATGAGTGATGTGCCCACACACGTGTCCGTGTGGATTCTGGGCACAGGGATTGCCAGGACCGTGTCCCTGTCTCATTTGTCCCCGTTTTCCTTGCAGAGTGGCGGCAGGCGAGCGGGGCGAGGATGATCCTTCAGGATGAGGACATCACCACCAAGATAGAGAATGACTGGAAGAGACTCAACACGCTGGCACACTACCAGGTGACTGTGGGAGAGGGTGGGTAGGTGTTAGATCTTCTTTCTGACAAAATAGAAAGGAAAATATTATTCTCTTGCCCAGGGAAGTGGTAGAATCAGCACTCCTGGATATGTTCAAAAAACTTGTGGATGTGGCAGCTGGGGACATGGGTTAGTGGTGGCCTTGGCTGTGCTGGGTGAACAGTTGGGCTTGATACTCTTAAAGGTCATTTCCAACCTTAATAATTCTGTGATTTTATCATTCTAAGATGCAGACGTAAAGAATGGTTGAGTGGGCAATAACTGGGCAGAACCCCCATGTTGAGCACATCCCTGCTGTCCCACTGTCCTTGTGCAAATTATCCTGAACAAGGCTAGAGATGAAGCCAAGGGCAGAAAAAAAATCTTCTTTGTCTCTCAAAAGACATCTCTGGTGAGTGAAGGTGGTGAAGAGGAGATGAGGACGACACGAGCTAACATTTCTCATGTAGACAGACAAACCCAAGGCCTTCCGTGTCCCTTTTTCCAGTGTATCCGTGGTCTTTTAATGCAAGCAGAGTTCAGAAGGATGGAAGAGAGAAAAATGGAAAGAGGGAGGCTTGGTGACTGGAAAAAGGAGGTGGAAAACAGCATGGCTGGAGACCATGGCGTAGTGGAGTTGTCATTGCAAGGAACCCCTACTTTCAGGGTTTCAGGGGACCTGCTCTGCTTCCCTTCATCTCTGCATGACCTGGAAATCCATAAGAGAAGGTTAAAAATGTCTGAAAATATCTTACAGAAGCAGTAGATTTAAAGAAAAAAATGGAGTTTTGGTCAAAAGCTTGTCCCTTGGAAAAAAAAATAAAACAACAAAAAAAAGACCTCATTAAGTTTAATCCGACGCTGACGATTTTGTCATTTTCTCCATCACACCTCAGCAATCTCTGTTTCATAACAAGATTATTTTCTCTTGTCACTTAAGGGCTGAGCTGAGGAGGCAGCAAGCAATAATTTGAAAAGGAAACAAAACTTTTTACTTTAGATCGACTGAAGCATTGCTGGCTGATTTTGATGATTATTTTTTCCACACAGAGCAAGGACGTTTCCTGCTTTATTTCACCAACAAACCAGGCATAATTTTCTTCCCTCTCTGTGCTTTTTCCATGGTTTTTTTTGCTTCAGGCAACGAGCTCCCAGCTGTATGATGAGCTGGGCCAGGTCCTCAGGAAACATAATTTTCCTGGCTGTCCTGAAGGCTGACATGGAGCATGCTGGGACAGACACTGAGATTCCCTTTGCCTCAGTTTCCCCATGTGTGGTGTGCGGCTAAAACTACAAAGAGCCAATAATTGCCTTCCATGATAGCCAAGGGGCTATTTAATTAGCCTTTGCAGTGCTTTGAAGATGAAAAACACCATGCAAGTGCTAATTATTATTATTATTATTATTATACAGACAAGAGTTAGGTGTCATTAGCAGCGGGTTTTTTTACTCATCTCCTTTTTATGATGTCTTATTTATCACAGATGTTCCTGATATGGCTCTTTTAAGCCACTGGCTTTTTAACATTTCTGATACGGGACCCACATGATTTGCCTTGCTGCAGAAATGGGAGGTCTGGCTCCTTTAAAAAAGCCCTGTGGTCCCTCAAAACACTGTCCCATGACATCCTGGACATCAGCCACTCCAAACCTGCTGCTTTTCCACATCTGAGACCCTCTGACACCACAAAGAGAAAGAAGTTGTGGCAGTCCCTTCAGTCCAGCAGTGCATTTGTCAGATGGAAGGGTGAGAGGCTGACAGGATCAAAGTGGAAAATGTCAACAGGAATTTTTGAACCAGGCACCCAGATATCCCTTGCACTCCAGGAGGAAGGAATGGAACAGTTCACATTGGTTTTATTATCCTAATGGTCTAGCCAAGCCTATCTGAAGTAGCTCAGATGATCTTATTATTCTCATGCTCCTGCTCTGCCTAAGAGCTTCCCTGGGATGAACCTATTGTCAAATTTACTGAGGTTAATGCAAAAACCATCTCTGAAAGTGTTTAAAAGGCCTCTGGATGTGGCCCTTGGGGACCTGGTTTAGTGGTGAACACAGTGGTGCTGAGTTAATGGTTGAACTTGATGATCTTAAAGGCCTTTTCCAACCTAAACCACTCCGTGACTCACATTGTCGTCACTGGGCTTTGAATCAGGGCCTGAATGGAGCAGAATCTGTTTGTCACCAGTTGTCTCTTTGTCCAAGTGCAGGATTCTGGCTGTGTAACAGCAGACTTTGTCCCTTTTTTATTAGGGACTAGACCAACTCACTGAAGAAAGAAATTGAGGGCAAACTGTGCCCTGCCTACAGTGACACTGATTTGCAGCTCCTGCTGCCCTGGGCATGGTCCTCAGCCACTTTTCAGGGGTTTATTGACCAAGTCCCTTTTTTTTTCTGCAGGTTCCAGATGGATCTGTGGTGGCTTTGGTCTCCAAGCAAGTCACTGCCTACAATGCAGTCAACAACTCCACGGTGTCCCGGACGTCAGCCAGCAAGTATGGTAAGGGTTTGTGTACTGGGATGGACTGGGAGAGCACTGGGAAGAGATCCCAAGTGTCAGAGTGGTCACAAGACTCTGAGCACCAGCAGGGAAATTGATGGGCAGATGATTAGTTGATGAAATGAGGCAGGGGGAGAGGATTTATCTATCTAAAAACTCTGGCATTTTGTTCAAGCTGTTGATCCAAGTGGTTGGATTGCTCTTGGGAAGATCTCCTCCCTCATTAATGAAAGGAGGAGTCTGTAAAATTAACTGCCTCCCTCTCAGGTCACTAAATGTCACTCTTAGAGTTTGATGTCTTTACCAGCAGATCTCGAGGCAGTGGATTGCTGTTCCCACCGTCCCCATGAGACAGCTGAGAGTGGCACAGCTGAGAAAGGGACACCAGGTGGAAACTTCTCTGCAGAGCCAAACAGGGACCTCCTGAGTGTCACCCACCCCCTCCCACAGCTTCCTCCCCTGCAGTAGAGTTGCATCCAGGCCGTGTCTCACTAAGGTGATGCGGGACAGCAAAACAAAACATCCCTAATGTACAACCAGAGTGCTGCAACCCCCCCTCCAACCTGAATGCTGCTGTCATATCACTTAATTAATATTTTTAGTTTATGAAAGCATCTCCAATCCTTCTTACTCCCTTTATCTTAAGGGAAAGTGCAGTTACTCAATGTCCAGAGGTGCCCCCTTCCACTTTCTCCAAGGACATAAATGATCCATGACGCCTTATTAATATTCATCCTCTTTGCCATGTTGTTGCAATTACTGAAAGACACAGTGACCTTTAGAAAGGAAGACTTGAGGGGGGTTAATTTCTGTTGGATTTCTTTAATTCTTTTGCCATTTGATTTTTCAGGAGGAGGGAATGGGGAAGGAGGCAGGGGGAGGAGAAGATGTGGTGGGTCAAAAAGTGATTGTTAATTGCAATTAAGAAAACAGCATCCAGAGAGAAAAAGGATATTCCATCTGATAATTAATATGTAGAGATTGGTAATGCATTAATGAGGCTGATTCAGATCTTGCTACAGAAAGGTGCAACACTTCTGATAATTATGGTTGGAAAAGGCAACATTGTTGGAAGGTCAGGGAGAGGGGAATGCCTTGTGCTATCACTCAGAACCAAAGAGAGGCAAAATTTGGAGGCTAAGAGTATTCTTGGAGAGGAAATTTTTGGGGGTCCACCTGGGGTTCTGGCTTTTTTCTGTCAAAACAAGATTTTGGAGCAGGGAGTGAGGAGGATGGCTGGGCAGGAGTTGTTTGTTTGCTTTGATGCCAAGGGAGGGAGGGGAGGCAGCTCCTTCTAAATCTGGGGATGAGGAGCTAAATAAGAGATCTCATATAGAGACATCAATATTTTTATGTCAAGCAGCATGTCAAGGGCATAGATAAAAAATATGGGGAAAAGCAGTCACATAAGGAACTGGTTACCATAAGGAGCTGGGGCTAT
Organism: Corvus brachyrhynchos; assembly: GCF_000691975.1. Classification (NCBI taxonomy): domain Eukaryota; kingdom Metazoa; phylum Chordata; class Aves; order Passeriformes; family Corvidae; genus Corvus; species Corvus brachyrhynchos. The sequence continues at coordinate 1,780,325 of NW_008236807.1, forward strand.
CCCCTGAACCAGTCCTGGGAAGTGTCTGACGCTGACAGTACCACTTGCCAGGGAATATGATAAGAGATAAAGCCTGGGGACAACTAGAAATCAGTGTTTGAACCTCATTTAATTTAATAGTGTAGACACTGACATCACACCTGCCTTGGTGCCATCGTTTGCCTTTGCTGAGCCAATCACTCACAAAAAACGCTTTGAAAAATGCATTTGGTGGCACGCCACCAGCATGTTTCCTGAAAATCCCAGCCCCAAGAGCTATTGAGACACATGGAGACCCCTGGATCTCTGTCTCTGCAGAAAACATGATCCGCTACACGGGCAGCCCCGACAGCCTCCGCTCGCGCACCCCCATGATCACCCCCGACCTGGAGAGCGGCGTCAAGATGTGGCACCTGGTCAAGAATCATGAGCATGGGGACCAAAAAGAGGGTGACCGAGGCTCCAAGATGGTTTCTGAGATCTACCTGACAAGGTTACTGGCCACCAAGGTACGTGGTGGGGGCGGGGGACAGGGGAAGAATGGTTTGGTTTGAGGCTGTGGTGGAATTTCTTGCTGGCAAGGAATGAGAGGCCACTCCAAGGGTGCCAAAGGTGGGTAAAGAGAGATGAGCAGAGGGAAAATGGAGCAAGAGGAAAGCTCCACACATGTAGGGAGGGAGCTTGAGCTTTGACAGCAGAGTAAAAAAAGGGACACTGGAAAAGCAACAAGGAGTAACAATCCGGGGCCATGAGATTGGTGGCAAAAGCATGGTGGGAGGTCCTGGAGTTGTCGATTATACTGGTTTGTAATTTGTACCAAAGCTTTGTACCAAAGCTGAGCAAGTGAAGAGCCAGGGCAAGTGCTCAGAGCAGGTTCCAAGGACGTGTCAGGCCTCACAGTGTGAAATGGGCTCCCATACCACAAAATCCTGAGTTTTGTGGTACAAATCCTCCTCCGCCTTTCCCCTGGGCCAATAAAGACTGTTGTGCTGATGACTTGGAGGGGGTTACATTGACCTTACAGTGAGGTATGAAAACTCAGGGTCTCCAGAGAGAAAATACAGATTAAATCAAGTGGGGACAGAGCAGGGACATCCTGACCTGAGTCTCCAAACACATCTGGAGTTTGCTAAAACTCCAGACACATCTGGAGTTTTGACCACTACCATTTTTTGTCAGGGTGTGAATAGGCAGAAAATAATTCCCTATGTTCGTGCAAATGCTGTCAGATTTTGCCCATCAGACACATTTCCATCACTCGTTTAAGTCCTACTTTCCAGATCTACCTGCACATTTTTTCCTCAACTCATTTTGCCTCTGATGTCTGGCTCTCCCCGCAGCCTCACCCTGGCTGTCTGAGCTGCAGAGGGATTTGGAGGTAAAGTGGCTTTGTCTTTAGCCCCTGGTCCATGCCCCATTCCCTGGCATCAGGAGGCTTTTATGGATCACACTACATGAAAAGGAAATGTTGCTCCCTGGGGCTCAGGCCCCAGCTGGTGTAGACCAGCAAGCATTAGACTGGTGCTGATTTATGTTGTCTGGGGATACAGCCCCTACCCCACCACTGAACTGCTTTTGCTTTCTGTTCTGGGTCACAAACTCAACACTTGGGTTGGGTTTTTTGTTGGTTTGTTGTTGGGTTTTTTTTGGTTTGGTTTGGGTTGGTTTTGTTTTCTTTGTTTTGTTTTTTATGGAGATGGCAGAAAAGCAGCTGCAAAACCTGTACAGTTAAGAAAAAGCAGGAAGGTTGGGGTTTTATTGTTTCCTCTCTTGGGCCAAACAATTTTCTTTTCTCATTGTGACCATTATAGGGAGGCAAAGAGAGAGAGCAGTCACTGGTAATACAATCCCCAGGAATACTTCGTTAAATTGACTATGATTTTTATTCTGGTAAATCCCTGACCTCTGATACGTAAGAGCCTCTTGTCTAAAAGCCTCAGAGGTTTTCTTGGCATTTGTGAGGGTGAGCATGTAGAGAATTAATTCCCTCCGGGAACTGAACCTGGGGGCAGCTCTTCCATGTCAGACCAAGAGGATTTCCCCTCCGGAGCCCTTTCTGAGTCAGACGTGTGCTGCAGGGTTTTGCTCACCCTGCAGGAGTTAACAAAAGCAAAAGGTGCCTCTGTTTGTTTCCCGAAGAATAAATCAAGTGGTGAATCAGCCAGAGACACCAGCTTTCTAATTAAGTGTTTGTTAGCTCTAGGTAAACCTGAGCCACTCTGGTGGAACCTGAGGCTTTGTTTCTAGAAAGGAGACATTTCTTCCCTAGGTCTTCTGAGAAAGGGCAGAGTTTTATCTTTCAGGAAAGGAAATTTTTCATTTCAGGGAATGTTTGTTGGAGATTCAATTGACTTTTGGTTATTTTAGCAGCTGTACGGTTTGTTCACACCAGAACCTGTGAAGCTCTGGTGACAGAAAAAACGTGCCTGGTTCCATTCCAAACCCAGCCTAGAACTCCTTAGCTGTCCCCTTCTCCCAGCCTCAGATATTCCAGCTCCTCTCCTTCCTGCTAAAAGTCAACTGTCCTCGCAAGGGTGACTCTCCAAGCCCTGGATCTGGGATTGTCCTGCCAGTGGGGAGTAAAAACCCTGGTCACACGTTAACCAGCTGCCTCTCTCTAGGTTCTCTTGTCCTATTTGTGTCCACAACACCTTCTGCTGTGCTCTACAGCAGAACTTTTCTTCCTGCTGGCTTCTCTTCCCAGCTTAAAAGATGGCCCTGGGTGAAAGCCAGCATAGAAAACAGCTGGGTTTTGTCTCATGGATGCACCAAAGCATTGAGGATGGGATGCAGAGAGGAATCTGTGTGGAAATGAGGTGTAAAGGTTCTTGTGATGATACACACCTGTATTGAAATTCCCAGGTCATGTCACACTTAACCAATCTTAGAAGGCCCCCACTTTTCAATCATACCTGGCTCTGATCCACAGACATGCCCTGTTTTCAGTGGGCTACCAAAATTCAACGTCCTCTCCCCACTCGTTACCTCATGCTCTTCTTTCCTTCCTTCCTTCTCCCACCAGGGCACCCTCCAGAAATTCGTGGATGACCTGTTTGAGACCATCTTCAGCACTGCTCACCGTGGCAGTGCTCTCCCCCTAGCCATCAAGTACATGTTTGATTTCCTGGATGAGCAGGCAGACAAGCACAACATCCATGACCCCCACGTGCGGCACACCTGGAAGAGCAACTGGTGAGTGAGTGAGACAGCCCAGTACAGTCCAGCACCAAATACTAGGCTGGAAGGAGAGCAGAGGGACGTGGGGGAGCTGAGGACCCTTGTATGGGATTTGAAGCACCAGGCTCAGTCTTCCCAAGCCAATGGGGAAGCCAGAAAATCCCAAAATCTAAAGTATTTTGCCAGGGATGGAGCACTTTTGCTAAACAGGTCCCAGTTTGCCCTGTATTACGTAGAAATGGATAGATTTTTGAGGGATTTGATGAGGAAAAATGAAGTTTTTAATTGCTGCAGTTCCCAGGATCACATAGGAATATCTAGGGAGGCATGGGAGAGGATTCGACACCACTGGCTTCATCTACACTGGGTGTTTGAATTCCCAGCTCCATTTGTTTGCCCACACAGAGGTATCTCATGCCAGCTGAGAATCTTAAGGTATTCAAGACATCCTCAGAGGATGTGGAGCACCCACAGGAGACTTGTACCCTCCTGGGTGGCAGCTGGAGGCCAGGAGAGCATCTCCAATGGTATGAAGTATTTAAAGGGTCTGGAGCTGTATGTGAGTCTCCTTTGGAGTGAGTGACTAAGAGTGACATCAGTGGCAAAGTGTGACATCAGTGACAGAGTGTGACATCAGCCCCCTGCTCCAGCTGCCAGCTCCTCCTCATACCTGCAACAGGACAGCTGGAAAAGCCAGGATCAGTGGAGAAAAACCTCCTCTCTGCTGAGTCTTCCCCCTGGAAAGAGCTCCCTGGGGAATGGCTCCCTCCCCTTCTCCTGTGCAAACACAGGGACTATAAATGAACAGCAGGGGAGAGCCATGGGGCTCCCAGCTCATGCATTTTTTCCTTTTCCCAGCCATGCTGATGGAAGATCGTCACAGCGCCGGTGACATAAAAAAAGAAACCCCATGCACCAAAGAGGCTTTCAACTAATGAAACATTAGCATATTATTAACATTATCTGCGGCACTAATCTAAGGCTGATTGCAGCCACTCAGCCTAAATGAGCAGGAGGTTTATCTAAGGGGGGAGGGGGGAAGGCAGAGTGTGTGTGTTTGTGGGAAAAGGGGCAGTGTGAAGAAATCTGTTCAATCAGATCAAATTAACTCAAAGTCACATCACAGGGCTTCATTATTCCCAGCCAGGGACATCGTCCCCCGTCCCCTCCCTACACCCAGACACACCCAGGCACACAAACACACACTCTGCTCCTCCTCACCGTGGCTGTGTCTGTCATCCAAACACCTGCACAAGGACTTCTGCAAGGTTCACTCATCCACCTCATCCCCCAAGTGATGATTCTCCATTCCCAGCCTAAAATCCTGCAACTCCATCATGTCTCATTGCCATTTTTTACTTATTCTTCCCTGAAGCCCTGGCACAGGTTGTTCAGAGAAGCTGTGGCTGCCCCATCCTTGGACTGTTCAAGTCCAGTGTGGATGAGGCTTGGAGCAACCTGGAATAGTGGCAGGCGTCCCTACACCAAGGGTGTTGGAACTGGATGATCCTTAAGGTCTCTTCCCACCCAAACCACTCTATAATTCTGTGTTTTCCAACATCTCCCATTTCTCCTGAACTTGGCTGACAGGATTCCCTCTGTGGGGCTTTCCTTACATTTGTTCTGTGATTTTGGCTCAGGAGAACAGACAGAGGTTTAGGAAAACACGGTGTCAACCCTCTGTCAGCAAGGTTGTTACCCAAAGTCTATCAGACTTGGAGATGAATTTTTTACAGTGTTGTGAACACAATGAGTAAATGGGAGGAACTGGGGAATATCAGGAGAATTTGCTAAACTGGAAGGTGCAGAGAGTGAAGATAGACTTGACAATCTGCCTGAAAGAGAGACAGGAGCTGGGCTCTGTGCTCAGTGACTCATCCCAGCTCCTGGGCCATGATCACTGCGATGCATTTGCCCTGACAAAAAGGCTTGAGGCAAAGGCTGCAGGTATCTCATACAAGGTACCTCAGGGCATCTCATATAAATGAGATGCTCTTTGGAGAAAAAGGGGGAAAAGGGCTCTGGATTGCAACTGGAATAGCATTTCCTTGGTTAGGGCAGATATATTTTCATATCAAAGGCTGTGATACTTGTTTCCCAGTTCCTTTTTTTTTTTTCCTTGAGGCAACAGGGCTTTCGCTGTCATGTAGCAACTGCTTCCTGCTCGGGGTACTGGGATCATGTGCAGGCTTGGGCTGGAGCAGTGGAGAGTGACAGGACAAGGTGTCCCAGCACACACAGGGTGTGCCATGAGCATTCCCAATTTCCATCTGGGAGCTTTGCCCACCTCTCTTCCCATGGGTTTGCTGTGAGGGCTAAAAGCCAAGTCCCTCAATGAGAAATGTATAGAATCACAGAGAGGTTTGGGTTGGAAGGGACCTAAAGATCATCCAGTGCCACCCCTTGCCATGGGCAGGGACACTTTCCACTAGCCCAGATTGCTCCAAGCCCTGTCCAACCTGGCCTTGGACATTTCCAGGGATCCAGGGGCAGCCACAGCTTCTCTGGGCAGCCTGTTCCAGTGCCTTATAACCCATACCATGATAATTTTTGTGGATTTAGTGCCTCTCCTCATCTGATGGAGCAACCAACAGGGTCAACTTTGCACTGCAACAACACAGAGAGATTCAGAGTCTTTGTCATCACCTAAATTATACTCCCATTAATTTATGGGCACCTTCAACAAGATTGTATTGACTTTGAGACTGACCAAATCCGCCTTGTGAGGACAACAGGGACAAAAGGTGACCTCACTGCCATCCCTAGACTTTGTAGGGGAGAAACTCATTATGTAGCAAAGTTTATCCCAGAATCTTCATATCCACACCGCTATCTTTGATTCCCACCCACCGTTTGCTGCTGTGATGTCACACAGCAAAGCCTGTGAGCTGTGCACTGACTGTGTCCCCTCTCCCACCCCTCCTGCAGCCTCCCCTTGCGGTTCTGGGTTAACATGATCAAGAACCCACAGTTTGTCTTCGACATCCACAAAAACAGCATCACAGACGCCTGCCTGTCCGTGGTGGCTCAGACCTTCATGGACTCCTGTTCCACCTCAGAGCACCGGCTGGGCAAAGACTCCCCCTCCAACAAGCTCCTCTACGCCAAGGACATCCCCAGCTACAAGAACTGGGTGGAAAGGTGAGTTTTAACCCTGGAATGACATAAAGTGACACAACGAGGCCCTGCTTTGTGGGTGGAGGTAGGAGGCAGCATCACTGTTGCTTTTGGAAACCGCCCCTGGGGCTTTTTTGTCTTTGGCTTATTCTAAGTGGAAATCTCCATGTTAGCCTTTTGCTCCCTCGTGCCTTGTGGCAGAGATGGAAATTTAATTAATGATGGGAGCTGAAGGTGTTTGCCAGCATTGTTTCCCTTGAGGAGAAACTGTTGACAAGTGGCAGAGGGAGGAAGGAAGGCAGGTGATGTGTGTGAGCCCTGGGAAGCACACAGGCTTCTCAGTCTTTCCACATGGGCCAGAAGTGGTCTGCTGCTTTCAGCATTGTTGTGACAGTCCCCACACTGCCTGGATCCCAAGGGATTTATAATTATCCCCCAGTAACTTCCCTTGGAGGCTCTTCTGTGCTTTGAATGAGATGCCAGACGATTGACAGGCTGCTGACTGAAGCTCTGCAGGTATTTTCTGTCAGGTCAGAGGTCTTTCCAAGCGTTTTCTCCACACCTGCAAGACCTGTGGCTGTGCTTCAATCTGCTGTGGCAAGGGTCGGTGCCTGGCAAAGCTGCTCCACAGGGAATACAACCAAAACAACTATTCCTGCAGCATGCTGGAAACCCTTTCTGAAGGGTTTCCCCTAGGACAAGAAAACTGCACATCCTGCTCTTCATCCAGCAGGAGCTGTGCTTTGCTTTCCAATATTCTGCACTTGCCTGGCATTATTGACAGGTTTGGGAGCTGCACAGATGGGGAATGGTTGCTGCTCTGTAAATACAAAGGCAGGTTTATCCTACAGATCATTCCTGTGCACTGCATCCAGCTTTCAGCAGTGATTTCTCTGGATGACTTCCCAGGCATGGCCTAAAATTGATACCGTGTCATGCAGGTTGTACAAGGCCTCTACTGCTGCAGACACCTCACACTGCGCTACAAATCCCTGTATTGCCTTTGCTGGGGATGGTTTCCTCTCATTTCGTGAAAGGAGTGTGGCTGATCAAACAGCTCCATACCCTACTCGGCTCGAGGCAGCATTTTTTCCAACAATCCTCCCATTGGTCTGTGATTTGTCTGGACAATTATTTTTAGATGTGGTTAAACACTTCAGCAAATGTCGTTTCTAGGCAACCTGCAAGGCTCTTACGAGCTACCTTGCTTAATTATGACCTACTTTTGGTACCGTGTCCAAGTTTCTTAGTATGGATTGAGGCTGATTGCTGGATTGACCTGGATAGTGGGAAGGAAGTGTTGGATGTTCCATTTAGAAATCAAGTTTGTATCAACAGTGACCCAAACGTGTCATTCTCCAGTGATGCTTTAGCAACACTCTGTGTGGGTGTGTGGGTGGTTTCTGTGGACAAATAACTTGTTTTCCATCTGGTTCCAATCAATCTGGTTGATTTTATCCTGGGAGATGCTACATTTGAGTGACAAACTGAGGTGTTTAAGTGGAGAATGGGATATTTCCTTAAATAAACAAAACACCTTTTTTTTCCCCCCCCCCTCTGGATAAACAAAAGGCTGCAATTTCCATTTTATTTTTTCCAGTATTGATTTTTTCCAGTATTGATTTTACAGATTTTTGGAGGTAAATCCTGGTGTCCAGTGATCTTCAGCAATAGGTGCTGCATTTCCTTGGAAATTTTCCCAAACAACTGAGTTTGCAAACGAGGTACATAACACCTCCTGCTGCTTGTAAACAGCCCTGGATTCCTGTCCCCAGCATGTGCTGGGTTGTTATCTGCACTGATGTCTGACAACTTGAACTGAAGCCCAAGGGGAGGCTGCAGGTTTTGGAATATGGTTAGAGCTTCTTCCCTGCTTTTATTTTTGTGTGTCAGTTCCACTGACTCAAGGCAGTGGCACCTGGATGCAGTGGGAGATGAAAGAAAAAACCTATCAGGGATGAATAAAATATAATTTGAGTTCCACCCCGAGCTAATGAATTCCTTTTCTCCGTTCTGCGATTGTGCTTTGAGGGAGTTATCCCAAATCCAAAGGCTTCCAGTGCTGGTTTGAGCTATTTCTGTAGTCAGCATCAGCTGGAGATGGCATCCTTCAAGACCACTAGACTTCTTCAAAGAGTGAATCAAGAGATGAAAAGTCAGGGAGTTTAAGAAGTGGTTGAGTAAATCAGAAGAACGTGAAATCAAACGAACTTCTTTGACGAGGAGGAAACTCTAAGAGGGTAATTAGACTGTGGTAGATTGTACCCAACTTGAGGCACTCTGGATTAAAACATGCCTGGATTTAGAGGTCTGGAAATGGAGCTGAGCTGGGTTACTCCAAGCCATCCCCTTGAAACCTCTGGTTTCTTGGTGTGGAGCCTTTAGGACTCACAAAACTCAGAGCAGGGCATGACCTTGGCATGAGAAGGAGGCAGGGATGAAAGGACTTCCCTCCAATCCTTCAGCTTTCCACCTGGGAATGTGCATTGGGAAGGGAATAGTTACAGCTTCTGGCCTGACCAGTGGTCTACCTCCACAGGGTGGTCAACTGGAAATTTGGTTCCAAAAGATTTCAACAGCAAGACTGTCAGGAATCCTCACCGGTTTTATTTGTTTGTTTGGCTCATGTTTCAGAGTAGGATTTTCTCATGTTTTCAGTTATTTGTTTGTGATGAGTCAAGCGCTGCCTTCAGAATGAGGACGCCTGACAATGACTAATTAAAAAATTTTAAAATTTACCAGTTTTTGCAATTTCATGTCAACTTAATGGAAAACTATATAAGAAATGGAGATCTTCCATGACATTTTGAGAGGTTGGTTGTTTTAGTGTCCATTTCTATAATTAATCAAGATAATGGATTTGCTGACAAGAGCAACAAAAAATTATTGTGCATCAGTGAGATCTAGTTGAAGATGTTCCCTGCTCATTGCAGGGGGGTTGGACTAGATGACCTTTAAATGTCCCTTCCAACCCAAACTATTCTGTGATTTTATGATAGTCCTTTTATGACATTATTGGAAGCAGAGGTGGACTCTGCCTGCTGAAACAGTCCAGCTGAGAATTTCTGGCTTTTGGGGAAAAGCAGGTTCACTGTTCAAATGATACACCCAGAGCTGGAAACACGTGGTTAAAAAGTGTCCCCGTGCAGCCACATCTTGGATTTCTTGCTGCAGAACACGAGGCCTGATGAGACAGGACAATTAACCCGGGAAATTGGGACAGGCTATTTGGCTTTTGTTGAAGCCACAAAGAATTGAGCTGCAGTTCTAAAACAAAGTGGAGGCTTTTCAATTATCATTATATTAGTCTATTGAGAAAAAAAAAAAAGAGGAGGAAAAGAATGGGAATGGTAAAGCAGAATCTCATCTGACTCCAGTTAGTAAAACTCCATAGGCTTTGCTGAATTTACATTAGAGCAGCTTCAGATCTGCATCTTTTCAAGTTTACTTCAAATGTCCCCTTTGAGCCTGGAAATCTGGAGAACTTGGGAGCATTTGATGCAATCCCCAAGCAATACAAAGGGGAGCCTGTTCTAATTGGGACCGTCTCATTAGCATTCAACACCACACTGAAAGATGACAAAGGGCTGTGGCTGACCTTTCATTTCTCTCCATGCTGCCAAGCTTATGATAACACTTGTTTGAACTTCATTAACACCATTTAATTGCCTGCATCACAATCAATATGATGTTTCCCTACTGAAGCCTGGCAAAGAGACAGGGATGTGGGAGAATGAAAAGGGGCAGAGCACAAAAAGCAGAAGCCAAAGAGTTTTCCATTTCACACTGGTGCCCAAAACACCTGCAGGGCTGCAAGGAGAGGATCTGGTGCTCTTTTTCTTCCTCATCCCTGCAGGGACTTGGTCTCCTTTTGGCTGCTTATTGTGCATTGAAAATAGCCCCTCTAAGAAAAACTTAAAGCCAATGGAGACATCAGAAGTGTTCTTAACTTAAGAGTCATGCAATGGAGACCATTCAGAATAGGCTTGCCAGGTTCAGGATCAAAAGAAGCTTAAAGTGATCTGATATGTGGGATTTGGAGTTAGAATATCTGCGTTTTATTGTGCTAACCTGGGTGCAAACACTGCCTGACCTAGCTGGTGCTACCCGACTCCTGGGGCCATGATCTCATCTACTTTTTTTCCCATGCGTGGGCAGAAAGTTACAGGATGAGGGGCAACAATTTTAAACTGAAAGGGAGAAATTTAGGTAAGATGCTGGGAAGACATTCTTTACTCAGAGGGTAGGAAGGCGCTGGCACAAGGTGCCCAGAGAAGCTGTGGCTGCCTCATTGTTGGCGATTGAATCAGGAACTCAGACCGGCAGGGAATCTGAGCCGTTTATTCAAAGCAGTGAATTGCTTTTATAAACCTTTCCAAGGCACAGCATTTCCTTACACGGCATGACCTATCCCGTGCTGCCACATCAGCAACACACTTTCCAGATGTCCTTCTGTGGGGTGGTCACTCGCTGTTCACTCATCCATCAGCCCCCAGCAGGCTCCTCTCCATAGGGCTCTGCCCTGTGACACCTCCTCCCCCCAGGGTCCAGTGGAGACAAGCCTCTGTGTGCCCCCATGTGCTCCTTTGTGCTGCCATGTGCCTCTGCAGGGAGCTTTTACAGCTCACAACCCAATTCTACCTTATAATTCCCCATACCTCATCCCTGGAAGTGTCCAAGGCCAGGTTGGACGGGGCTTGGAGCAACCTGGGATAGTGGAAGGTGTCCCTGCCCATGGCAAGGGGTGGCACTGGATGAGATTTGAGGTCCCTTCCAACCCAAACCATTCTGATTTGATGATTCGTGAAGCAACTATGATTCGCATCCCATTAGCCTTTAGATGTCAAGGTCTAGATCTTGTTTGGAAGTGCTTTGAGAGTGTTTGGAGTACACAAAACACACAGACTTGTACCCATCTGGGATTTCACCTACCCAGTGTGTCCCCTTGGGGTTTCAGGGCTCTCAAGTCACCAGGAAATCTCTACCTGTGCAGTGCTTGTGATGTATGTTGGTCACTTTGCAGCTAACTTTAGAAAGAAGGACAAACTGAGCCAGCTTATTACAATAAAAAGCTGCATGTACCCTAACATTGTGAGTTATTGAGGTTTTAAGGAGAAACTCCGAGGGCTTTAAAAAAGAGCATCACATGACAGGTGCAAATCCTGGCTCTACTTTAAAAAATGAGTTTTCTGTGCCCCCTCTCCCTCTGCTGGAAAGAAGGCTCAAGAAGCAGCATACCAAGGGTCAAGGCAGGGAGTGTTGTCAGTGGAGATAATAAAAAACAGCGCTGGAAGGGGCCTCAGGAGGTCAACCCAACCATCTCCTGCCTCGGGGCAGGATCAGCTCTGTCTAAAGCCTTCCTAACAGATGCTTGTCTACCCCTTTCTTAAAGGCCTCCAACAACAGAGCCTCTGCTGTCCTCAGGCAATCCATTCCCGTGCTTCCCTGTCCTTCCCATCAGAGTATTTTCCCTGCTGGGCAGCCAAAATCTGCCTGGCTGTAATTAAAACTCAGGCATCCCCAGGGCAGGGGGTACAGCTCATTCCTTGCATCTCTGGGGCAGCTTTTGGTGTATCTGAAGGCTGCTCGCTTGTCTTTCTTCACTTTTCATCTCCAAAAAGATCCCAATGTTTTCTCATCACGGTAACAAGCTGTTCTTACACAGTGCAGCTTTCAGCAGGCAAGATGAAAATGTGTCCATATGAGGAGGGTGCAGCCCCTCACATCCTCTGCACTGAGGTGAGGCTGGGTGACCTCCTCTCCCAGAGAAACCTGTGCACCAATTCACTCTTCAGCCATCGAGTCTGTGCTGTCCATCAACCCTCCACTGTTTATTCTAAGAGGAGAAGCAGCAGGAAAAGCCACGCACAGGCAAAATAAAAACATTGCCATTTCTAGGGCTTGCACACACAAAAAAGTGTTCCCTCAAACAGTTTGGGTTAGAAGGACCTTAAAGCTCATCTCATTTCACCCCCTGCCATGGGCAGGGACAGCTTCCACTATCCCAGGTTGCTCCCAAGCCCCGTCCAGCCTGGTCACGGACGATTCCAGGGATGGGGCATCCCCGATTTCCCTGGGCAATCTATTCCAGTGCCTCACCAGCAGCTCAGATGCTTCCCAAGAAACTCAAACTGCCATTCTGTGTCAGCGCAGGAACTGACAGCATGTCCTTGCAGTGCTTCACTGCATCCCACAAAAGAGCTGTTTGTTCCCAAGCTTTCCATCAGCCCTTCCCAGCTGGAACTGTCCCCCATACCCCTTTCACACACCTCTCCCTCCTCCAGTGGTCTGGATGCAGCCAGCTATTTCATAACCCTAATTATGTTATTGCTGTAATTGTGTCTGCCGTCTGCAGCACATGGATTCGTTACGAGCTTTTCATATGCTTAAATGATTATTAATGAGTGCAGTCCCATCCCAGCGACAAACAACAGCCATGACAAAAAGATCTTTTGGAAGGCAATTAGCTCCATGCTAAGCTGCCTAAACCATGGGCTGTGCTGGGAAATTTCAGGCTAGGGAGGAAGCACTGGCAACGTGGCTTTTCTCTTCTCTTTTGATGAGTTAATGAGTTACTGAGCAGCAGCAGGCACAGTCATTCTTATGAAACAGCTCCACTAAGGAGCCTTTCCCCATCGGTAGGGAGGGAAAGAATATTTATCCCTGGATAAACAGAGGACAAAATGTATTCCCAGGTCACTGATGTATTCGCAGGTCACTGCTGTGTCGCTTTCTTTGGGAAAACAAAACGAAACGAAACAAAACAAAACAAAACAGAACAAAAAAACCAAAACAAAGGCAACCCAGGGAAAGACAAGGTTGGAAAGAACAAGAATAATTATTTTTTCAGTAGGAGAGTACTAACTATATCCTGGTACATCCCAAATCCTTCTCCATCCATCAGTGGCAATGGATGGCCCCTGGGCTCTCTCTCCAGTTCAAGGCAGGCTGGGCTGAGTTGCTGTGCTCATGATACTTGTGAGGACAGATCCCATGGCCTAGTTATCCTCACATGCTCCATCTGAGCTGCAGTGCTGGAGTGATGGGTTTACCCCAATTCCTCATAATTTTAATTGCTTATGAAGTCTAATGAACAAATTTCCTGTCACTTCAGAGGATGAAGAGCCTTGAGGTAAGAATGGAGGCTGCTCCTGTGAATATGGGGAAACTCAGACACATAAGGCTGGATCTTTTGATATTCATCTAAGACCTTCTGGAAACAGCTGGAGGATCCACTGGAGATGAGCAGAACTGGAGTACAGAAGTAGCAGCAAATCTGCTCAAGACTCTCACTCTTGACCCTTTGGAGGCAGGTTAAGCTAAATGTGCTGCTTTGCTTTGCTACCTTTCTGTCTCATTCAGACGGAATCTGGCTCAGTCTTGTGTTCCCAACCTCCTGCTGACTGTGGAAGTGTGAGTCAAAGACCTGTCCCTGTCTCAGGTGAGACCTGGTGGCCCTCCACAAGTGACAGAGCATCTCACTGCCCCTGACCCTGCCTCCCAGCCCAGCTCTGGTGTGGGAGCTGTCAACTGCAGGGGTGATGGAAGCAGCACAGGCAGCCTTGCAAATTCCAGCAGCGGAAATGTAAGGGCCTCTGGGGTTTGGTGACAGCTTCTCAGTGGTTTTTGCATTAGGGGTATGCAAATGGCAGAGAGGCTCTAAGTACCTCTGAGGATCTGGGCTGGAATCGAAGGTAAATAAAGACTCAGCAGGGATGTTGTCATCTCCCTGCTAGGATGCTTTAACACACACATTCATCATTTCTTTAGAGAGCACAGTGATGGCTTCATTAGGAACTCTTCTGCATAAATAAGTGGCTGGGCCATGGCAGAATTCGGATGGAAGGATATTATGTCTTCTTGCTCGTCTAGATTGGGGTATTGGTACACAGTTTTCCCCCCTTCTTTTGCTCTTATTTTTGCCACAAAACACACTTCCCCAATACCTTGGTTTAATGGGAAATGACTTTTAGGTGTGTGATGACACGGAATTGAGTCTGGAGGAGACCAGGATACTTTGGTGGGTGATGGCCTGTGACCCCAGAACACTGAGATCACAGCTTGAGAGTCTGTCATGGCCAGAGCCTTGAAACTCTGACTCTTGAAACTCAGATTTGTGCATCCCATCCTTGGCTCCAAGGAGCATTTCATGCTGTTTTTCCTTGTTTGGATGAGTCATGGGAGTGTTGTGCTGCTGGGGAATAATCTCTGCAGGGCTGGAAGGGGATGGGGAGCTTTCAAACTCTTGTGAGTCACAGACTCAAGAGTCTGTTGCTACCAGGTGGAAAGGAAACAGGACAAACTTGGAGAGGGACAGGGTAAGTGTGTCTGTGCTCCAGTTTTTGGGAGCACCCTGTCCCTACACCCACTACCCTACCACCATTTGGTGACAGCTCAACCAGAGAGGAAAAGGAGAATTTTAACTGTTCATCAGAGCCACACTGGCACCTCTGATTTCCTCCACCGACCCCGTTTATTTTTGCTGTGATGAGCCCCCTTCTCTTCTCATTTCACCCATCAGGAGGATGTCCATCCAATATTCATGAGGAGCTGCTCTCTTTTCAGGGTCCATAAATCAATGCATTTCACTGCATTGCAGCCTGTTTTCCCCACAAATCTGTGAAATGTGCTGCTGGCACATGGACTTTTTTTTTTTTTCCAGTGCCAAGGCACACCTTACATTTTGACCCTAAGATTCCTTGTTTTCTCAGCAGTGTTATGGATGCCACCAATTCCTGATGCTTTCCCTTGTGTAGCACAGATCGGGTTTTGTCCAGTGGGTGATGCCAAAACCCATTTAAGTTTTTCTGGGAGTGGCAAAGGTCTAGAAATATTCATTTGCCATGCTCAACATCTTCTCCTGGGGGTAGTTCTGCAGGACTTTACTCACAGACAACTGTCCAAGTCCACATGGGGACGGAGGGTTAGGCAGAGTGCAAAGAAAAACAAACCCACACCACTTTTCAGTGGAGCACTGGGAATGGGAGTTATTTAGACCATGGGACTAAGTTGGACTAAGATTTCTGGCTGCTCCTAAGCCCAGAAGACAAAATGCCAGGACTCCAGGGAGAGTGATGTTTTTGTTCCTGCTGGATGTTGCAGTAAAATTAATAAGGTTTGCACGAGTTTTTATGACGAAAGAGAGTTTAGCTCTGGAAAAAAGTCGGGCAAGAAGGACCTCTGCCTCCTATGCCTCCCTCTGCCAGGGATTACATCAACATCCCACCACCAAAATCAGGTTATCAACAGAGACTGACCCTTTGTGGTAAATCAGGGTGGGACTGAAGGGCACAAAACCAGACTGAGCTCAACTGGAGCTTCCTGGTGTGGAAGGGTTTTCCCTGTGCTTTTGCGCTGCTCTGTCTCCCACAGGAGACTCCAGCAGCCGCTCTGCCACGGGGAGTATTTTCCCACTCCTCCACCTCAAGGATCCTCATCACATAGCGCTTCAGTGTCCAATTTCTCTGTAGTGGCAAGCAGCCTCCATCTCAGCAGGTGTCTCCACGCTGTTTACAGGACACCTGTCAGCTCTTTTGGCTCCCCGTCCCCTCTGCCTCCTAATTATAAAATTGTGGATTGCTGCAGCTACGGGCTTTTTTTTTCCTTCTTCTTCTTCTTTTTTTTTTTCCTTGTGCACAAAATGTCAAATTGCAGAAATTAAAAATGTAAATGATGGCGTCTAATTAACCAGTTGACAGCAGAGCACAGCTGCGAATGACAGTGACTGATTACCTTCTGCAAACCTTGTCCTCCAAGACCTGCCTTACCCGGGGGACAAAGGACATCAAAAATAGCAACTTCCTTAAAGAGACACCACTCTGCAGATGAAGCCTGCTGGGCAATGGTTCTGGGGGATCCAGATCCTATGGATACACCCCCAGTCCTCCTGAGCTCCAGGAGAATGGTATTGACTCCTAGGAAAAGCAGATTTTTCCCAGTTAGACTGGAGTTGAAGGCTGTTGTCACAAATATCAGGCCACCTTAAAATATGGGGCCAAAAGGAAATGCTGAGCAGGAGAGTTTTTGGGATAGATTGGACTGAGTGGGGAAAGTGGGTGATGTTAGCAATGGGGCAGAAGTACTGGTGCAAGAATGGTGCAAGGAAAAATACAAATATTTGGGTTTTTTCTGTGCATGGGAGTGAAATCCTAAGCTCTCAGTGGGCAGCAAGATCTCTCTGGGAATAGGGGCAGGGCTAAAAGCCCTTGAATGTCTGACAAAGTGATCCAGCTTCAATCCCGCTCCTACTACTCTCATGGCACGGGGAAACTTTACAGGAGACTCTTTGGGGCTTCAGTCTCAGACTGGGGTGAATACAACACATGTGGTACTCAGGATTAGTGCTTCAGGCATTTCCACTTTGGCCAAGTCATGCTGTAAAAGAAGAGCATGAGCAGGTATTTCACTGATGCACCAACACTAAGGGTGGTTTTTCTCCTTTTTTGTTTGTGGATTTCACGTCTTGAGCTCCTGCTCTTCCCCTTAAGAAACACCTGTGTTTGTGCCCCTCAGGTACTACTCAGACATCGCCAAGATGCCAGCAATCAGCGACCAGGACATGAACGCCTACCTGGCCGAGCAGTCCCGCATGCACATGAACGAGTTCAACACCATGAGCGCGCTCTCTGAGATCTACTCCTACGTGGGCAAGTACAGCGAGGAGGTGAGAGCCTGGGACACTTCTGGGGGACCAGGGGACAGCCCACCCAGCCCCAGGGTGTGTCATTGATACCTGGGAGGCGATGGATTTAAGGAATGAGAAACAAGGCTTGGGGTTTGGGAAGGGAAGGTCAGGGATTTTGGGTCTCCTCAGTACTGCTCTGTCTGGATCCCTGTTATTTTTGTCGCTCACTCTTGTTCAGTCAGGCTCAGCTGGTTTGAAGCAGTTGATGGTCAGATGTTAATGCACTGCAGAGGAGCCCTACATGAGCTTTACATCCAATGTGGGCAAAAGTTGGTTAAGGCCTGTGCCCAAAGTCATTCCAGATACCCTAAAACACCCAAAAATGGTCCAACACACACTTTAAGATGTCCAGCATGGTTCTGTGTATTGAAGGCCGTGTAAGACCCCTTAGGGCATCTCCAGTGGCATGGCCAGGTGATGGACAAAGCTCATAAATAACTGATCTCCAAGATAAGAATCCATTTGATTGGTTGCAATCCAGAAGTCTGCATTGAGTCAGATCAAGCCCAAACTCCCTGCCTAGTTCCCTCCTGCTGACTGACCTGCCTTGAATGATCTAAGATAAGCCTGGGACCTACCTCAGAGAAAGCTAACCCTCCTCTGCTGCTCTAAGATGCTGGGCTCAGTCATTTTGGGGAAAAAACCCCAAATCCCTGTCACTTCTTCTTCTCTCCTTTTCCAGATTCTTGGAGCCCTTGATCAAGACGACCAGGCTGGGAAACAGAAACTTGCCTACAAACTTGAACAAGTCATAACCCTCATGAGCATAGATAGCTGAGAACTGTCCTGCCAGGGACACCCTGGGAGGGATAAACCAAGTCGTGCCTCACTCAAGATCATCATCTTTACCAAGTGCAAGTTTTGATGGGCTGTAAGCAGAGTCACCCAAACAGCGCTCCTCTCTCTCTCTCTCTCTCTCTCTGTCTCTCCCTTCCCCTCTCTCTTTCTCTCTTTTCCTTCTCTTTCCAAATCTATGGACAAAGCGACAGAGCCCCAGGGGTTAAAAGAAGACTGCAGAGGAACCTTGGCTCTGGGGCCACGAAGACATTCGGGTGGAGCTCTCATTTTCACAGCTTCCCCTCTGCCTTTTGCCCTAGAGAAAAACTATTGAACACACACAAAAACCCCAACAACCCTCCCCCAGCATCACATCCTCACTCTGCAGAGGTGAAATTGGGAGGTAATTTCTGTCATGCTGCTTTAACTGCCCTCCGAGGGCTGTAGCCTCTGGAGCGGACATGGAAATGAACTCAGTATTACTCAAGTGTCCCCAAGGGGAAGGGGAAGGCAGCCTGCCTGCAGGGCTCCTGGAGAGCAGAGCCAATCCAGCTCCTCTCCTGCAGAGCCATTGCAATTCTATCTCTTGATAGCGACCCACTGGGAGAGGAGCCTTGAGGCTCCCCGAAAAATGCCACAGCTCCATCCAGAGCAGGACCGCTGTGGCTCATCCTGCCTGGGCAGACAGCTGCTCTCCTGGGGCAGGGAAAGGGTCCAGAGGGGACGAGGAGACCGACGCTCCCCTGCCCATGTGTTTCATATGGTTCTTCTTATTTTTCCAAGAGCCGCGTGTCCCCCTCCGTCTTTCCCGTCGTGTCCTGTTGGTCGTAGCACTGCAGCAAAATGCTCTCTCTGCTCGGTGGCATCCTGTCAGTGGTGGTGGTGGTGGTTCTGCTCCTCCTGGCAATGGACAGCACAGCATCATCCCCCTCATTCCCACCTCAGCTTGGAAAGCAGGAGCCACAGGCCTCGGTTTGTTCCAGGCAAAAAGCTCAGCCTCAAAAGAAGAACCAGAAGGATTTTTTTTTTTTTTTAAGCTGTTCTTTCCATTTTGTTTCCTCAACTGGAACACAGCTGTTGTTTTCCCATGATGGAATATCAGAGGGTTACTGAAATGCTTGCTGTGAAGCAAGGTGGTGCATGGGGCTGATGGCAAAGCCTTCCTTCCAAGCTACTCCTGAGAGGAAGTGTCACCACACACTTTGGAAGGAAATCTTGGAGGAAATCCAAATGAAACACTGCAAAAATTCTTCTACCTAGATACCCCAGCTGAACTGCCTGTCTTCTGGAGGTCTCTGAACTGCTGTGAGCCCATCTGCCTTTTGGTGCCAACTCCTGGCCTTTCCTCTTCTCCGTTTCTGGAACCAACAGGCCTTGCTGAAGGCACAGTTGCTGCCTGGGAAGGATTTTATCTCTCTTTGCACTTCTTATCCCTTCAGGGATCGCTGTCACCATGGGATGATTGTGGGGGATCACCCTGTCCCTGTCCCATCCTCTGCTCAGCTTCTCCAAAACAACATCTCAACTGGTTTCATGGCCAACCAAAGGGGAGTAAGCTCCTGCATCTCTTCTGCCTTCAGCTGTTCCATTCACACAGCTTCCAGCCTGGATAACACCATGGTTAGAGACCCATGGTGTGTGGAGAACCTTCCTTGTATACCAGGGATGCAAGAGCTGGGTCAGCATTCATCTCCCCAGACATGAGCAGAGCTCCCTGGCAGATGGAAGA
The DNA here is from genome assembly GCF_000691975.1 of Corvus brachyrhynchos. Lineage (NCBI taxonomy): Eukaryota > Metazoa > Chordata > Aves > Passeriformes > Corvidae > Corvus > Corvus brachyrhynchos. Next base: position 1,799,788 of record NW_008236807.1, read on the forward strand.
GTGGCTGGAGAATCAGCCCACATCCACCTCACCCCATCCTGGGAGCCGCAGCCTGGATCTGCTTTGCACCTGGAGGGAGGAAGGGGTGAAGGCAGGGTGTGTAAATTGATTATAGAGTGAGTTCATTTGGGTTTATTCCTGTCTCTTGCTATCAAACCAGAACCTCTTGGGAGTGACAGATCCTGAGCGTGTGTGAGGGGGGATGTGGTGCAAGCAGGAGTCAGTCAGCAGGAGGGTTTCCTTCAGCCAAGCAGATACACACGTAGGCAAGTCCAAAAACACTCAAAGAACAGTGGTCCAAAACTGGACATGTCTGTGGGGAGAAAATCACCAGATTCATGTTGAAACAGCAAACTTAGGGACACGTCTTGGTTATAAACCCCCAGACATTTCTCTCTTGATTACAATTCTGATTATTTTGTGCGTGTGCGTGTGTATCTGTGTGCGCGTGTGCGTTCCTTCCTTTTTTTTGGTTCTGCTTGCTTTCTGTTGGATTGCTGAGCTGATGGACTCATCATGCACCTTATGGACATCTCAGCAGTTTTAAGAGGCCTGCGCATTGGGGATGATTTGGGTTTGGTTGGTTCTGCCATGGTTTTGTTGATCCATTTTGGTAACGTCGGCGCTTGTTCCAGATCCATTGATCATGGCTGTGAAAGTGGGAAGTCCCACCAGAGCCAGTGGTAAGAAAATGACAACAAACAACACAAACACAATATTTTTTATAAGTACGTAAATTAAAAAAAAAAGGGAAAAATTAAAAAAAAAAAAGGAAGAAACCAAAGGTTTTGACAAACAAAGTGCCACAAAAGATAAATATGGACCCTATTGTCATGCCTTGTACTCACAGCTGGATGGTAGGAGTCTAAGGACAAAGAGCTGGCTTGGAGGGAAGTGGTTATGAGTGATGGGCAATCCTGCCTGGACATGCGCACATGAGAGGAAGAAGAAGCTGTTTAACAAAAATACAAAAAAAGAAAACTATCAAAATGAACTGGTGTGAGCCTGCACTGTTACTGAAGTCAGAGGAACACCACAGGGGAAATCTGAGACTCACCCTGTTTCTTTTCGATGTTTTCAGGGCTGTGTTTTTGGTTTGTTATGGTTGTTTTCCATGGTTGTTATTTTATTTCTTCTTGCTGGTACGGAGTTTTTCATCTGTATATTATATATATATATTTTTCGACAAAAACTTGAACACCTCAGAGACACTGAGAATGAAACACTTAGGGGAAACGGGAAGCGCCAGGAGATTGGTGTCTTAACCCTTCCCAACTTCCCATTTAGGCATTTCTGCTTTCTCTCCACCCTCTTCTTTCCCCCATGCCCAGAATTTGAAAGAAAACCTGTGTTTTGCTTCTCTTTCATCTCCTCTTTATTTTTTTGTCTTTCTGTTTCTCTTTATTTTGGTGTTTGAGCTGGTTTTGCTTTTTTGCTTGGAAAATGTGCCAGAATCGTGATGTAAATGCGTGGGCTTCCTCCCCTGTCCCCTTCAGTGCCCTTCCCATTTCCAACCACTGTCCCAGAATCCCCCAGTCTATGAGAAGTCTTGGCATCTTTCTTCCCAGCCTCACCTGTTGAGCTAACTATTTTTTAAGTGCATGTAAAATACAACTAAAAACAAAGACACAAGCAGAAGAATGAGCCCTACTACAACACGGATGCTTTCTTTTCCTTTGATTTCTTTTCCCCCACCTCCCTTTCCACACTTGACCAAAAATTCCTGGTAAATAGGTAGTGTCCCACACTGTTTTTCAAGCCACATGGAGAGAACTGGAGCCAGAGTTCCTCGAGGTCTGTGGACAGGCTCCTAATAGCCAGAATATGCCAGATGATAGGCTGATCATTATGGGCCTTTCTCAAACACTGCAATCAAATAATTAATGCTGACACTTGCAGCATCAGAAACAGGGAAAGGGAACTCACGAGGACTCCCTGAGGTTCTACCAGGAGAGTCAAGATTATTTCTTCACTGCAGGGTTTGCTTTGGGGCTTTTCAGCTGGGTTGGAGGAATGAAGGGTGTACAGCCCCGCTGCAAACACCTTGTGTCCTCCCTCTGAGTGGGACTCAGCTGTCAGTGACAGTGATCTGAGACCTGATCCATCGTGTCATGTGGTGGTGCAGACTGTGCCTTCCAGTGAACACTAGTCCGAGGAAAGCTGTGTGTGTGGAATGAGGTGTTGGGGATCGTGTGCCCTCCAACAGACAGCACGGGAGAACAATCGAGGAGAAATTCAGCCACCCAAGGTCACCTTCTTCTCCCAGCGTAGAGTCATAGAATCATTTGGGTTGGAAAAGACCTCTAAGATCACAGAGTCCAAGTGTCTCAATGTGCCCCAGTCCTTCTCTTCCCACTCTTCTTCCTGTTCTGAACGTATCTGAAGGTTTTGTCCAACCCAGCCTCACTCCATTAGATAAGAGGACTATGCCAATTTTCATCCCTGTAGTTTTACCACTGCAGTTGTCTTATCTTGCTTCTTTGACACTGAAGACCATAAAATTATTGGGCCATGAAGAAGATTTACCGGCAGCATTTTGTTTGGTAATTGCTTAGATTGACAAGTGATTACCAAAGTTTCCAGATCTTGTGCATTAACCCACAGGAAAATATTTGCCATGAAGAGAAAAAGACCAAGCAAATGAGATAATTGTCATTATTTTTAATGATGCTGTTGAAAACTGATAGATCAAATTTGAAGAGTCTAGTGGTCAGTCTCACTGTTGAGTCCCCTCTGAATTTCTTGGAGTCTGGGAAAACCCAAGCACATAACAGCCAATATCAAGATAACCGTTTAGAACTAAGTCAAAACATCAAATGTAGATCTGTCCTTCCCCAAAGCTTTAATGAAGGGCTTTGGGAAGAGACACTGTTATGTAGAAGACTATTCCAAAGGAAGGTTGGAAACCTGGAAGGACTTAGTCCCAGAGCTCTGCTAAGTGGGACATACATTTGTGTCTGCACAAAGGACACTCAGAATCATGGAATCACAGAATGGTTTGGGTTGGAAGGGACCTTACGGAGGATCTCAGTCCAACCACCATGCTGTGGGCAGGGACCCCTTCCACTATCCCAGGTTGCTCCAAGGCCAGTCCAACCTGGCCTTGGACACATCCAGGGATCCAGGGGCAGCCACAGCTTCTCTAGGTGACCACACAGCCTTAGCGATTCCAGGACAATTTGCTCTGTACATTTCATGAGCAGTCACAGTTGTACTCCAGGGCAGGTAGAGGTTTTGGGATGTCCTAACTCTTGCCATCCAAACTTGGTGTGCTGTGGAGCAGAAACTGGTGAAATGCATGAACCTCAACATCATGGTGTGAACCTCAGCCTCCTGCCCATTCCCAGCCAGAATTTTCCTGCTTTGCACCTGGCAGCTCCCATTTCAGGGTAGTGTTTGGTCCATGGAATCCTGCAGTTTTCCCTCACCTCCGTGACTGTGCAACGCCTCTTTCTCCAAAAAAATTGTGTTGTCTTACTGGGAATAACTATTTCGTGGAGAATGCTTTGAAAATGGAGCTTGTCAACTGTGTTTTATTTGGGATGGCTCAGTTCTCTACACTTGGAGAAGGACCCAAGGGGACACAGGCTTACAGCAAAAAAAAAAAAAAATTGTAGAAAGATGTCAAAAAAAGTAAAAAAAAAACCAAACAGGATTTACACTTGGAAAAATAAACCCACCAAAACCCCCACTGAAGTTATAAAGCTGCTTAGTCTAATCAACCTGTCATGTGTGTGATTTCTGTTGTCGTCGTTGTTTGTTCATTGTTTGGTTGGTTTTGTTTGTTTTTTTTTTTTTTTAATCTTCTGTTCTAAAAATGGAGAGTTTACCTCAAGAAATTCTTTCTGCTTGGAAACAGATCACCTCAAAGACGCTCGCAGCAGAGAGCAGTGTGCAGGGAAGCTCAGTAAAGCAAACCTGGGTGTGGAAAACAGAGGGGAAAACCAGGACGTTCAGGCTCTTCTCAGCATTCCCTTCTCTTACTGGTGTGGTCTGGCATTCCCCAGTGGAGAAGTTGCTGTTCACTTTCAGATAGACTGAGGCACAAGGGCCAGTTGGAGAAATCAAGGCCCATGTCCAAGCTTGAAGTCCTTTCTGAAGTATCTTAAGAGAAACTTGGTGTTATTTAAACTTTCTATGCTGCTCTTTCTCCATTCCCTGGAGAAATTCCACTTTCCAGCCCAGGCTGGGATAAGGAAGCAGAGAGATTAGGTGCTAGCTAAATGCTCCCAGTGTTTTCCCCAAGGAATTGAGAGGCAACTGGCTTATTTAAGGTCACAAGAGAGGCCCTTCCTTGTGTCTGACCCCGTGTCTTGGACATACACGTGAGCCCAGAAGTCTCATTCTCTGTTTTGCTAAAGCTTCCACCTTGAAATCAATGGAAAGACATTTCCTTTCACCACAGTGTTACTAACAGCCTCAAAGAGATGTCAAGACAGCATTAGAAAGGAGGTTGGGATCCTTTTTCTTAGGTTGTTGTTGTTGTTGGTTTGATTTTCTTTTGAATTGATCCTAGTTTAAAAAGAAATAAATCTATACTATTTAAATTGGAATCCCGTTGTTACTTGGTAAAGGCAAAGCTTCTGTACCTTTGTTATAATTAATTGTATACCTGTGTATGTAAATATAAGGCATTCCTATTTTGCAGTCCAGAACAAAAAATAAAAAAAAAAACCTATTTGTAATATAGAATAAAGTTTATTAAAAAAAAATAAAGAAATAAAAATGCCCCAGGCTGTGATTGCTGCTTCCTGTGTCAAAATGGAGCCAGAGGGATGGAATTGTAGTCAACGAAAGGCTGGAAAAGACCTTTAAGATCATTGAGTCCAACTGTTAACCCAGCACCACTGCCATGTCCACCACTAACCCATGTCCCCATACCCACACATTTTGGAACCAACCATCCGTCCTTCCTCCCTTCCTCCCTTCCTCCCTTCCTTCCCATGGGGCCCCCTTTCCCCTTCCTCCCTCCCTCCCTCCCTCCCTCCCTTCCTCCCTTCCTTCCTTCCTTCCTTCCTTCCTTCCTTCCTTCCTTCCTTCCTTCCTTCCTTCCTTCCTTCCTTCCTTCTCTCCCTCCCTCCCTCCCTTCCTTCCTTCCTTTCTTGTCAACTCTTTTTTCTTTTCCCTGTCACACAAAAAGGCATTTATTGGATTGTTTGATTTTTTTTTTTTCTTACAGAGGTGGGATCCAGACAGGTAATTCCTTTCCATTTGTTTATGGGGTGTCATCAGCTCTGGGGAAAAAAAAAAAAAAATGGTTGACAAGCTCACAAATTCAGGGATGCTACTAAAGGAACCACATATGAGGCTTGTGGAAAGCAAACAGCTTTCTGCAGTCTCAACTCCATGAAGAGCATGAAAACGAAGTAAGAAATTGGATTTCAAAGAGGGAAAGGAGTTGAATGAAGCTCTGGCAGCTTCAGCCTGGTACTGCCCAGCAATGTCTGGGTACCTATAGAAGGACACCTATAACTGACCATGTCCAGCCATGGAAAGGAGATGTCTCTGTCCAGCTGCTCCTTGGGACACAGAGGAAAAGCTTTGGGCTCAGATCACTCTGCCATCACATCCCACCCACAGCTCAGCCAGTCCCAGCAGGGTGTCACCCACACAAGCCTCCCCCACCAGACCCCTCAGGTCAGCAGGGTGAGTTGCAGGAATTGATGCTAAAAATTTTTGTGTGCAAGGAAGAGCTTCAGGTTTCAGCTCTTCTGAATTATCAGTGTGTTTAGGGTAAAAGCCAAACCCACGTCTAAATAAAGAGTTACGAAGGGTTTTGTTTTTCAGGGCATTTTTCAAACCTAAACTATCTCACTGGAAACTTCTGTCCAGACAAAGGGGTTGTATTTAACACTTCCACCAGAGTTGTTTTAGGCTGTGTCTCTGCCAGACACTGCATAGAGAGAGTGTCCCTGTACAAATAACAGCTTCCATGTCAATGAGACCAGACAGGAAAAGGTGGAGAGGAACCTGAGGCATGAAGAGGTGAAATGGATTGCCTGGAATCGCAGAGGCAAAGCTCTCTGCAGCCCAGTACCAATCCCAATCCACCCAGTCACTCTTTTTGTGATGGGACACAGCTGTTGTTACAGATTTGGGAGAATCCATAGGGCATGGTTGGGACCAATACTGTGACCTTGTTAATACAACCTGGACCAATTTCCTCTTGTCTTCCATGCCAAGACTGGGAAACAACAAAACACCAACTATTCCCACAAAAACACCCTTCCAATTATTAAATGGAGCTGCACTTACTGAGCACAGCCAAACAAACAGACTCCAGGCTTGTGGTAACTCCCTGTTGTCAGCTGGAAAATGTTTGGTTTTGGGGGGATTACATGTGTGGGCTTGCTGCTGCTCAGCAGAGGATTTCCCTGTGGATTTAATGAAAGCTGCAAGAGTGGGAGGGAGGAGGAAAACCTCTGACATGGATCTGTCTGCAACAGGACAGGGCATTGCTCTGATGCTCCCTGGGACACTCCGAGACCTTGGCTGTGGTCACATGTGTGTGACAGAGACTGGAGGCAACAGCCACTTCAAGTTCCAGCCCCTGGAACGGCTCTGTCCAGCTCCCAAATGAGCTAAGCTGGATATTCAAGGCCAAGTAGGTATTTACAAAGCAGGCAGGAGCCACCTTCCCATCATTAAGGTTGGAAAAGTCCTCTAAAATCACCGAATCCAATCATTAACCCAGCACTGCCAAGCCACCACTAATCCACGTCCCCAAGTGCCACATCCTTTCCCTAAAGCCGCTGGTGTTTCTCTGTCCATGCTGGATTCTCCCTCCCACAAGCTACAGAAAAAAAGCATTTTCAAAGCTTTCCTGCTTTTGTGGTCCATGAGGAATGATGGCCATTTCCTGCACCTCAATCCTTCCCTTCTTCCAGCTCCTCCACTGAGGAAATGGCGACCACTTGCTTCAGGTCTGGGACATCCCCGGTGTAAATAATATCCCCCAATTGTCCCATGGAGACCTGGCAGGGGAAAAGGCATTGCAAAGCTCAGAGATGGTCTTTATGTCCCAGCTAAAAGCTGGGAACTCTTCTGCAGCTCAGCTTCCCAAAGCAATCCCAGATGTCAGCTGAGAAGGACCATTTCCAGCACCCTGGGGAGGATTCAATTTGCCTTTATTATTTCCCCTTTCCCGCTTTCTGACTCTTCCCACCTTATGCTGCCTGGATTGTATTAAGATGTTCCCCTCACCATTCCCCATCCTGGGGATTTTCTGGCTCAGCAGAGTACAACTCCAGCATCAGCTCTCTTGTTCCCATTGGATCTCACTTGTCCAAGGGATCCCTTCCCTGTGTTCAGCCCCAGGTGCACCTCACCAAGGTGGTGACAGGGATAGGGACCATAACTCTGAGTCCCTTGCCCTGCAGAGACCTGCCAGCTCCAGTGTCAAGGTGTTCCAGCTTATTGAGTGGCAAGAAAATATTCCTGGGATCAATAAGGTTTTATTCATAGAATCACAGAATGTTTTGGCTTGGAAGGAACATTAAAGATGATCCTGTTCCAAACCCTGTCATGGGCAGGGGCACCTCCCACTAGATCAGGTTGATCAGAGCAGGATCTCTGCAAAATCACCTCTTCTTCTGATCACTTTTCTGAGTGGCCATGGGTGTTTTCTCCTGTGGGGGTTGTCCTGTCTCTCTGTGAAAACCGAGCCCTTCCAGGATCCAGTTCATCTCATTACAGCCCCTCTGGCTCAAATAGATCAGTGACTGAGGGAAATGCTGTTTCCTCTGGCTGGCTCCAGGGAGGAGCTCACCCAGCTGCAGAGGATTGCACTGTGCCTTTCCAAAGCCAGGTGGGATGAATCCCAGCAGTGGCTCTTCTTTGACCTTTTTTGCTGTAATTGTTTTAGGAAAACTCTCGTTATACACACCCTGAACTTCTCTGCCATGTGCTGTGTTCCCACAACCCAGCAAGCATTTGCGAGGGAAGCAGGAACCAATTTGGTCTTTTGCCTTCAGCTAAGATATTCAAGGAAAAAAAATTGAGAGAAGAACAACTGTTTTCTTTTTATTATTATTATTATTTACCCCTTTGAATTTCCTGCCTTCTCATAAAGTCTAATGGGAAATGTACTCACTGACCTTGTAACCCCCTGAACCAAACACGATGCCAAGACTTCTCCACAGGCCAGCTTTCCTTCAGTTTGCCATATGGGATGCAGCCCTCGTTCCTACAACACAGGCAGGCAGGTCACCAATTAGTCACAACTCATGACACACAAACATGTTGTGGGCAGGAACGTGACAAGCAGATAGCACCAGCAGACATCGTGTTTTTCCTGGCTACATCTGTGCTAGTAAATAAAAGAAGGCCAAGGTGGAGTACCAGGCTCTGTGTTGAGTTGTCTGTGGTGTTTAGCTGTTAGCAGGCCCCCAGAACAATTTTGGACAATTTTCTCCCAGAGAATGGCCAGGCACAGCTTGGGATGAGCATCTATCACGGATTTTTTCCCTTCATGGATAAAAATGCATCCAGTTTGGCTCTCTCTGTCCCATAAGCTCTAAGACACTATGGCTTCACAGGGCCAAATACACAGATCTAGACCAAAAAAAAATGCTGGGAAAAGGTCTGCAGGGTCAGGAGGTATTTGGAAAAAAGATATTGGGAAAAGAGGTGCTTTAAAGGTTCAGTCTGTGTGGTGTTTACCTGCTTGGGACTGGTGGGGGGAAGAGAATGAACCCTAAAAAATAGTCTGAAGCTGGATTTTTTTGAAATGCAGAATTTGGGGGCAGAGAGAGGATGCCAGAAGGAAGTCTATGCACTGGAACAAGTGCTGTATCCCAGGACATCCCAGCTTTGTCTCATCAGACACCAGTGGCTGGTGTCAAGTTAGTCCTGGACATGCTGTGCTGTTCAGTTGGATGAACCTTTGCTGGAGGAGCACTGGGGTGCCAAAATACAGGCCCTGAGATACCATCAGGACCTGTTCTTCTCTGGAATGTTACAGGGCAGGTCCTCAGGTGTGGAATTGAGCCAGATCTCATGTCTTGGGTTAGGACTGGTGGCCCTGAGTTGGGTCTCACTCACCTGCAGTTCAGGACAAACCTGCAGGCAGCTTTCAGCCCTTGGGAAGAGCCAAATGGAAAATCTCCAGGGCTCACCAGGGTCACCTTGGGGGCCATGCCACGGCTCTGGCCCTGTGCTCTTTCTTTGTGATGGATGGCTATGAAAGTAAGAAGTGCAGACATTGATCCGATTACATTAACGGCACCCGAGTTTGCTCTGTGCTTTCCCAGTGCCCCAGCCAAACCAGAATCCAGGGAAGCTGGCTCATAAACCTGCCCTGCTTTGCATTAGCAAAGGCAATCTGATTAACTCCCCAGCAGGGGCAAGGCACAGCTCCGAACTCCAGCTCAACTTCCACATCAGAGACCTCTGATGAATTGGATCCAGAAGAGGCAGCTGTGAGTTATGGGGCTGGAATTCCATCAAGGGTTTCTGGGGAGGTCACAAACCACCAAACAGCTCTCACAGCCTCCCCCCTCTTCCCGTCTACCGTCCCCAAACAGAATTACAGCCCCATAATTCAAAGGGGGTCTGTTTGCCTGCAGGAGGACAAGCTCAAGGAGCCATCTGGGGGGGTGTCAGGCTGCATATTCTTCCTTTTTCCTGCCATTCTTCCATCTTCACAGGATGGCGCTTCTAGGCTTCACCCAGGGCTTCTCACTTTCCCCACCCATCCAATCTTCTTCACCTCCTTTCTCCTTCTTTTCCTTCTTAATAGAGACATAAAAGCAGTGGGTGTCTCACAGAACAGTCCACAGCCAACCACTCACCCAATCCCCTTCCCTTCAGCCTGGGAGTGAGAACAGCAGTCATTCTGCTACTCAATCCTATTTATCCACAACCCATTCCCTGGCATGAGCCAGATTGCAGACATCTAACCTGTATTAAACCTCCTCAATGAAAACATACCCTGGCTCTTTTCAAGTTGGGCCAAACAAGGTACTTCCCCTTAATTGCATTTTTTTGATGGTTTAGGAGACAAGGAGGGGGTTGGGGACACCTCTTTATAATTTTGGTGGCATTTGTATGCAGATATTTACAAGCAGAAAGCCAGTCTGGAACATTTCAGCATTACAAGTTAGATAAAACTAAGTGATTCCAACCTTTCTGTTTGTGGGATGTTTTGGGCACCCTGAGCTTCAGGTGATCCATGTTTCCCAAAGATTCCCTTCAACGGTTCATTAACAGCCAGAATGTGAATCCCTTGGAAGTTAGAGCTGGCAGGCATTATGAAATACCCTCAGAACCAGTTCAGCAAAGGGAAAGTTAAGTCTAGAAAGGAAGGATTTTCTAGGGTCAGGCACAAAGCTGGGACTAGAAGATGCTGGTCCAAAGTTTGGGTGGTGTTTAGATCACACCATCTCTTCTACCACACCACCTGGGCAGTCTGCATAAGATAAAGCTGGGTTTAGGCACTTTTTACATCATCTCAATATCCCCTTTTCTCCTTCCACCAGAACTTTCACAACCTCGTGCATTCAGGAATTTGGTGTGATGGGTCAAGAAACACCACCTGGAAGTGCTGGACATCCCAACACGAGACATGACAGGGCAGCATTTCTCATTGGCTCAGAGATTTCTGTGCCTGCTCTGTCATTTTTGTGACCCTTCACATATTTTATGATGTAAATGATCACCAAGTCCCTTGGAGACAGGAGGGAGTTGTACCCGTGTCAAACCACAGAGAAACCAGCAGCAAATTTGTCATGTTTGTTTAAACTTAAATACTCTTGTGAGTTCAAAGCTGAAAGGCCTGAGGGTTTGTGGTGCTCTGACTTAGGCAGCATCTCCAGAACACTTGGAATGGCTTTTCTTAACAAGTGGTGTGAATTTTGAGGGTATCTTGTGCTCCTGACTCTGAAAGCAGCACTCTGAGAAGAGTCTTTCACCAGTCAAAAATACACATGGGTCCTGTGTGGGCTTTAAGCCATATAACAAACCCTGAAACGTTATGGGGCAAAACATCTGGGGAAAAAAATGGATTAAAACCACTCCAAACTCTTTTAAAAAGCCAACTGATAAGAAACCAGCAAGAGCCTTGGTGAATCCCAGCAGAAAAGTGCTCTGTAAACTGGACTGTGCCCTGTGATCAGCACTGTGGGGTTTCATATATATGTAAAAATTCTTTAATTACTAAGATTACCCCATGTAGTATTAGATAACTCAGCCCCTTTGGGAAGTTGACTATGAGGGAAAGGAACAAAACATTGTTCCAGATTTTTAGCCTGGGGAATTGTCTCGGAGGCTTGTTTTGGTTTGGTTTTTTTGCCTTGCTATTTCTTTTCCCCTCCAACCCCCCTTTGGAAATCTTCCTTTTTTCTTCCTTAGGACAGAATTTCAATTAGCAGAAGGATAATGCCATCGGGAGGCACTGAATATCCTCGGAGATAAATCTAGCTGGGAGTTGTCAATGGAATATCTGAAGCAGCCTGACAGCAGAGGTCCTGTAAAGCTCAGATTACTCTTAAAAATAATAAAAGGAAATAATCAGTTTGCCTTTCAGAGAGGGAATGAAAGGGGCAGGAAGGAGGTTGTTTTTTGAATTACTACATTTAACTGCAAAAGAGGATGATGAAAGAAAAAAAAAAAGAGTATATATGGGACACCCAAACTGCTGCATCTGACTGAGAAAACATCTAGATAAACTTCTAGGCACATCCTATAACCACCTCTAAGCCTGGTGGACGTTTTCATCAGACACAGAAAGTTTCTTGTTGAATCTTTCCTTATGAGAGGGTTAAAAGAGACCCAGGAAAGCTGCAGGAACCCACATGGGGTGGAGGATGCTGATACAGTTGTAGAGCAGTCCTGAGCACACAGGAGCATTCATTTGGTGTTTTCTGGTTCTTAAAAAAACAGGATTTTCAAGGTAAGGCAACCTTCCCTCTGGGGGAGTGGGATTGTTCAGCCTGGAGAAGATAAAGCTCCAGGAGATCCTATAAAACCTTCCAGTACCAGAGGGGCTACAATAAGGAATTTTATAAGGGCATGGAGTGACAGGACAAGGAGCAATGTCTTTGAAATGACCAAGGGCAGCTTTGGATTGGATATTAAGAAGAAATTCTTCATCTGTATGGGTGTTGTGAGGGTGGTGAGGCCCTGGCACAGGGTGCCCAGAGAAGCTGGGGCTGCCCCTGGATCCCTGGAAGTGTCCAAGGTTGGATGGGGCTTGGAGCACCCAGGGATGATGGAAGGTGTCCCTGCCCATGGCAGGGGGTGGAACAAGATAATCTTTAAGATCCCTTCCAACCCAAACCATTCTGGGATGATTTCATGATCTTTGAGGCTCATTCCATGCCCTGTGACCAGGGTGATTGGACACAGTTCTGCCTTCACCTCCTCACTGCTGACTTCTCCTACTCACCTGACGACTTTACCTGCCTTAGATCACCAGAAATGGCCTGAGGCACTGTTTGCCTATGACTGGTGCTTGAACTGGGGCCTGGAGGAGCTCTTGAAGGCTCTCAGAGATCAGACACACATGGCCCCAATTCCACTGAGCCCCTTTATCTACTCACATCTGGTTATCTTCAACGCAATCTGTTTGCCTCAGCACAGCTGAGCAGCAACCTCAGCAGTGCTGGGGTTAGGGGCATGCTGAGAAGACCCCTCTAATCTATTCCAGAGGCTCAAAGGAGCTGTGGATGCTCCTTGGCAGATGATTTCAGATTAGGTGGGACCATGCAAAAAATATCACCACCCAACCAAAATGGCTATAGAGTCACTGACTGGTTTGGGTTGGAAGGGATCTTAAAGATCATTGGGTTCAAACACCCCTGCATGGGCAGGGATAGCTGGGAGAGGAAGCAAATATTCTGATATCACCAATTGAACCACTGCAGACATTGCCTTCCATGAGGAAGGGTATTTATGGACATGTTCTGTGACATTAGAAGTCATCAAGAGGTAGAACTTGAGGTCTGCACTCCAGCTCTGCAGGACCATCTTTGCACCGTCTATTCTCCAGCAGCAATTCCTTTCAGCAATCTGAATCTAGACAAAAGTGGCAAAGAATATAAAATATCTATTTTTGAAGTATGGGCAGATCCTAAGACATTTTACATGACCAGTTTATGACAGATTTGGACGTTAAAATTGTATTTCTTCAGTCAGTGTTGCAACTGAATGGGCATTTTCACACTAAAACCACTGGCTTTCCACTCTTTCTCTCTTTTTTTTTAAATTAGTCAACTTGCTTGAGAGTGGGATTTCTGCAGTAAGCTGAGTGTTTGTACCATTGCCAACATCTCCTCTAAATATTTTCAGGATAAATACCTGCAACAGAAAAGTGTGCACAGCTCCAGGCACCTGGCCAATGTCTTTGAGTATTCACAATTAGCAAAGAGAAAAGAGGAAAAAAAAAATCTTTCCAGTTGGGAAGCAGAAACAAAAATCATAATTAAAACATTAAATGTAGAACCAACCATCATTGCTTTTTGCAGCAATTCAGCCCCTGAAAATCCTTTTCACAGAAATTCTGGAAAACATGTGACTAGCACAGATTTGATGAGGAATGTGACATAATTCACAGGAAGAATGGCAAATTCTCAGTCTGGGGGATGAGTTAAACCTCCAAAGTAATCTGCCCAGGCCCACAGTTCAAGCCTGCATGGGGCCAGCAGCAGTTTTTGGAGGATGAACTCTTTCCTGAGACTTTTTTCAGGCTTAGATTTTTTCTTCTCTAAGAACAGCAAAAGCAGGAATTTTCTTGTGATGGGATGGGAATCTCTCTACATCTTCATCTCAGAGGAGTGAGGACAAAGTGTAACTCAAAATAGTGGAATCAAAGGGGGGGAAAAACTCTGTCTGGAAGTACACAGAGAGAGGGTTCTAATCCAGAGAGATGCTGACAGCAGAAAAAGGCTGAACACAAGGAAGATTTGGAGTTACCCACAGGCCTGCTGAGTAGGCTTTTGGGCTCTGTGGGTTGGTTTAAGCCCATATTAACCCTCCAAGCACTGAAAAGAGAGCTCAGCTCAGCCATCATTGCTCCCTGGTCCTGCTGGTGACTTCCCTGTGCTAAGAAAAATCTCACAGTTGTCTTTTTCTCAGTGACAAGAAGAGAGGAAAAACCCCAAAAATATTTCTAAAATCTTGAGGCCAATAATTGTTGGTGAAGCAATATTTCCTTTTCCAGTCACAACATGATCCTTGGAAAGAATTCCTGTTTCTTCCTTTATCCACCTCTATTTATACTTCCTAGAGATCACTCCAGAAATGTCCAATGGGAATCTCTGTGTGTCATCTGCAGTTTGAGCCTTGCAGAAGTGAAATACCTCAGCTCTTCTCCTCTCCTTGCTGCTGTGGGCTCAGCAATGCATGGAAGCACCTCTCAAACTCAATTTATTTCTAGCACAAGTAGCCCTGATGGATTAATGTGGCCTAAGACACCCCAGCAAATACTTCTGGGGATATGGGAAAGGACCTGAGCCATCCTCAGGTACCAAAGCCACATTGGCTTGACCGTGGACTCCAAACTTGCCAACCATCAGCATCACAAAGATTCCATGTGAAGTTGCCTCTGGAGAAAAGTCATGGCCAGTTCTCTGAGGCCAAAAAATATCCCTGGCTCAGCCTGGAAAGACCCAGATCAAGGTGACCTGGTGGTGGAAGGTAGATCTAGTCCACAGGCACCCAAATGAGAAAACTGCCTGCGGGCTGTGTCTCAAGGAAGGAAAGGGAAGTTTTGTAGCTGTTCCTCTTGCCCAAGGGTGAAATTATGCAAGCCTCAGAAGCAGCAAGTCAAGATCAAAGGGGAGAAAATTAGGAAAAGAGAGAAGAATGGAGAAGTGGGAATATCTTATGCTAGGGTAGTGCTCCAGGGCTCACTCTTTCTTGTGCTAAAGCTTTCAAGTCCACAGCATGCTGGGGAACACAGCTTTTCTTCTCTTCCTTGTCTCATAAACTAATCCCTTCTCTCTCCCTTGGCCTGTACACATGAGGTGCTGGAAAAATATCCCTCCTTGGCTGGGCTGGGCTGGGCTGGTCCCAGCACCTTGGAGTCAGGTAGGGCACATCACCTACCTTCTCCTGGTTCCCAGGTGTAGCTGAGCCCCACCAGATGTCTGTCAGCAAGAGAGTAAAATGAAATTCTTACTCCTTATTGCACATCATTTTTATTCAACAGGTTTTATCCTGTTTTGGGCTCAGAGGAACCTCCCCACCTTAATTCATCATCAAGGGTGATCCATCAGCTGGATTTGAGAGGGATAAAAATGCCAACAGCCCCACACAAGGCTGGTAAAGGAGACATGGGAAACACATGATGCAGAAAGCTGTGGTTCTGCAGCAGCACCTGGAGGCTGGGCAGATAATTCACGGTGATAGGAATGGTTTAAGAAGCGAAATCCAAGAATTATCCCTCCCCCTCTCTTCCTCTGCCATGGATGACTTTAGAATGAGAAACAAGAAAAAGAAGAAGCCACATACAGTTCACAACACTCAGCACTGAGAAAATGAGAGGGCTGAGCAGCACCTTTTGGAAGCAGAACGAAACCCAAAATAATATGGGGTCCAGAGGGCTGTGCAGCACTACATTTTGTAATAAAAAGTTCTGCTTCAAACTCTGCAAGGTTCTCCCTTTAGCTGCCCACCATCTTCACTCTCTGCCCAGGGAAGGAGCAGAGCAGAGGGCTCTCCCTTCCCACTGCAGTGCTTTGTATATTGGAAACACTGCCTGCACTTGCACCAGGGGATCTGTCCTAGCTCGGTGCTCACAGCCCAGGAAAATTGCCAGGGATGGGTGATGGCTGAGAGAAACCCCATGGGGACAACGAAGATGACAGCAGCAATATTGAAGAGAGTGTGTTTGGCTCCCCATTTCAGTCTCAAGTCTGCTTTACCTTGGTAAACAGAAAAATCTGTTTATTTCCCAGAGAGGACGAGGAGATAAGTGATTTGCACCAACACATATTCAGGGTTTGCTAATAAATTGCCTCAGAAGTTTGCCTGCAGAATGATTTTATACTTTTTAGATAGATCCACGATATTTGCAAGGTCACCTAAGACCTGAGCAATCAAGCAAGAGGGTTTCCCAAAGGACCACGGACTCAGCTGTGGCACAAGTGGAAGCAAACAGGCTCCCAGTGACTGATTGCCTGAAATATGTTCATTATCTCTTGGGGACACTGTGGGCTTGGAGTCCTCCAAGCCAGTAGAGTGAGACAGGCTGGGGGGGGGGGGGGTGAAATCACAGCTCAGGTGATGGGGTGACACTTGGGTGGCACCAGCTGGGCAGACATGATTTCTTAGGTGCTACAAGCTGGGTTTTTTGGGTGTTGATGCCTTAAGAGGCCTCCTAGACACAGAGACTGGACAGGAGTAAAAGAATAAAATAGGTATTTATTTGAAAGGCTTTCAAAGGTACACCCTGGGAGTCACTGGCTATTGCCAAGATGGACCCCAAGATGGGCAACAGGTCACGAGTTCTTCCCACTTTTATAGGTTTGGTTCATTTGCATATCAGGGTTAATTCTCCAGTTAAAGCTTCAGTTCAATGATGTAATTTCCCCTCCGCTTGCCCCCCTTAGAAGCTCTTTGGTTTATACTTTTTGGGCCTAGGACAGTCTGGGTGACCTTGGAGTGCAGGCCCAGAGAGGCTTTGTTATGTCTACCTAGCCTGAGAGAGCAGAAACCAACAGGCCACAAGAAACTTCAGAGTTACACTCTAAGCAGTACAGGATTTGAAAAACACAAAGGTCAAGATCTAAGGCATCAGTGTCAGGATCAGAATCCAGCTCACTGTGAGGCATTTGGTGTTCAGTGCACTTTCAGCAGTGGATCCAGAATCTTTTCCTTCTGCTGGTCACTTTATGTCATGGGTTAGCAAGCATAGTCCTGGAAATTATTCTCTTGCAAAGAGGTGCTTACAGCTCCTCTATGACCTGACAGAACCTATCAGCTGGCTAGTTTGAATATGGACAACTTTTTAAGCCACTTAAAATTTTGACTGCCTCTGTGGTCCACATTTAAGAATGGACAAAGCCCGGGGGAGCTCTCTCTCGTTTCCGGAGCTGGGACAGGTAGCTGCAGGGCCCAGGCCAGGCCCTGCTCAGGCTGGGCGAGGCCAGGCCACAGTCACCCTGGAGTTGATGGGCCCTGTTCCACCTGCGGACCCCCCACATCCCTTCTGTGGGCAGCCAGAGCGGCTCGGCTCCCCCTCTCCAGTGCGGCCAAGATTCAGCTGAAGCTGCCCTGCTGCCCGGCAAAGATCATGTGACCAACAGCAATAAGCGAAATTCCAGCTGCAAGGCCTGGGTGAGATTAACCCTTTTAGTGCTGTGAAGAGCTGAAAACCTGAGGGAGGAGAAAGAGGAGATGCTTAAAGCTGATATTCTGTTGTAAAGCTATGGTGGTGATAGACCATGATATATCAGAGTACCCATTGTAATTTCATGAAAGCATGTGGGGTGGAGTGTTCAACTTGTACTTGGGAGCAAAAAGCACCTGTGCTGGAATAAGCAAATGCTGAAGCAGCTGTGATTTGAAGAGAAATTTGAACAGGAAGAGATGGAAGTGATGAGGACTCTTGCTCCAATTGGAAGGAGAAGACCTCTGTTCCTAGAGATACTCCCAGGGATAGTCTTAGAGATGAAGATACTTTTTTCTCCCAGGAAAGGAGGAGGGTCTCTATTCTTAGAGATGAAATGCTCCCAGAGATGGGGGAAGAGAACTTTTGTTTCTGAACAGCTCAACCTTAAAATTGTACCCCAGTAGCTCAAGATTGGACCCTCAAAAGCAGTTGTGGGAAAAGCTGCAAGTTGTGGGAAGGGACTCCCACATGATGCGAGCAGAGAACCAACCCGGGCGGCTGTCTTGTTGTGATAATGTCTCCATAGCATGAGCAAGAGAGACTCCTCTTCCTAAATGGACTGAACAAGGTTATTATGGAAGTGGTAAACAGACTGAACATCTCAAGGGTTGTCTTTTTACATTGTCAGTGGGAGAAGGGAGAAAGGTGGGGGGAGGAGAAGTGTTCTGATGGTGTGGTATGATTTTAATTTTTTTTTCCTTCTTTTAGGTCTATTAATAAACTTCTCTATATTCTTTCAAGTTTTGTGCATGCTTTGCTTTTCTCCTAATTCTTATCTCACAGAAGGTAAATAGTAATGAGTATTTTGGACCAAACCACTACCCTTTGCAACGCACATTCTTTACCTCTGAACAATGTTTCCCCATATACATTCAGAATTATAACATACATGTAATTTCTCCATCTACTATTTCCTTAACTGAGTGGTTTTTGCACAGCTTTCGAGGGCTTCCAGCACAGCAAACTGTTCTTTTATCGTGCACTTAAATTGGTGTTTCATGTGCTTTCAAATTTACAGCACATCACAGGCCTCGGTTTTATAACTGACAAGGCTTAAACCTGAATGAAATTAATAGGATTACACAAATCAAACAGGTGCTGAAATATTTGGGTAGTGATTTATAGAAGTCAACAAAACCAAAATTTCTGCTTTCAGGGTAACGTTAGTAGTACTTGAAGGAAGGAGCAGCATTTTGATGTCTAGAGAAAATACAGAAAATTCAGGGTGAATCTCAAATGTTGTTTGAAAAAGGAAAAAAAAATGGGAGAATAAGATTGGGGAAAATACCAAGAAGCAGCTTTTCTTGCTGGTGTCAGGTTAATTACACCTTCCTACGGTGTCACAAAAGAGCAGGGAGCTGTGAGAGGTGACTGTGTTGCTTGTGTGGTGTTTCAGCCGGGAGCCAGCCCAGCACTGCTTCTGATTAGGGCTGTTATTATCATTAATAACAATCAGGATCCCCAAAACGGAGGCGTAACGGGGCTGATGCTGCCCTGCTGTTGCTTGTACAGGAAAGGCAAGGAAGAGAGACTTTTTAGAAGGGCATGTAGTGTCCTTGTAAAGGGCACTTTACAAGGGGGAATGGTTTTAAACTGAAATAAAATAGGTTTAGATGGGATATTAGGAAGAAATTCTTCCCTGTGAGGGAAGTGAGGCTCTGGAATAGAATTCCCAGAGAAACTGCGGCTGCCCCTGTATCCCTGGAAGTGTCCAAAGCCAGGTTGGACAGGGCTTGGAGCAGCCTGGGATAGTGAGAGATGTCCCTGCCCAGGGCAGGGGGGGGGGACTGAATGATCTTTAAGGTCCCTTCCAACCCAACCCATTCCGGGATTCAGTGAAAAATGGTTTCCAAATGATGCAAACTCATCCTGAGGGCATCGCCAGCCTCTATTTAAGAAGTTGAAGAAACACAGGATTTTCCTGGCCAGCTTTATGCAAGTTAATGTGGCATCAGGAACTTTCAAACTTTTGTGGTTTTGTGTTTGTTAAGATCATCTCCAGGTCCTGGTTCTCCAAACTCTCTGCAGTCAGATCAATCCCACTGTCTTCATAACTGAACAATCCAAGGGCTGCTCACTCGGGAGACTTCTTACACCCAGAATTTCCCCAGGTGTTTCTCCCTTCACCACACGGTCCTAAACTGTTCCCACAGCTCTTGGTCCCACAAAAGCCTCACACCCACTGTCAGTGGTGTGTCAAGTATTTTGAAGTGCAAAAAGCACAGTAAAAATAATAATTTCACCTTAAGGCCACAGGGTGACATAGCCAAGTATCATTTAGGTCATGGCCTGGAAAGGGCTTCCCCAAAATATGTGGACATGACCTTCCTGCACCATGGCCACCCCTCCCTGGGGCAAATGCCTTCAGCACAGCAAACACAGATGGATTTATTTGGGATTTGGCTTAGCAAGGCTTTGGCAACTTGCAGAAATTGGCTCGTATCAGTGTGTGATATCCACCTGCCTCCATGTGGGTCTGGGATAGGGTCAGACCCATCATTTCCTGATTTAACAAGTGATATTGGTACTACTCTTCATCCCTTTTTCCATCCCTGCCACTCACCTGGCTGCAGCCCTTCCCCAGCTCCATCTCATCCCAGCACCTTCAGCAGTTTTCCCCTCTCCCACCCACATTCCCTGCACCTCCAGCAGCCCCCTGAACGTCCATTCTCCAGAGATGACCCTTCCTTTGGGTGCCACCCCCAGTTATCCTTCCCCCAGCTCCACAATATGTTGTAGGAGATGTCCAGGGGTGGTCAGGGATGGACGTTCCCTCCTTCCCCCACAGATTTTTCACGCCCTATTTATTCCTTCTCTGCCCCCAACTCCCAGAGGAGGTTCCTGTGAGTCCCTGGCTGAGGACAAGCTGAGCTGTGCTGTCATCCATCACAGTGACAGACACTCTGTGGAAGGGCTTGGTGGCACAGAGCCAGGGCTAATGGCCTGAGACACTGCTAGCCTTTGCTACCATCTGCTTTGGGAGCACTCCCAGGTGCCAATTCCAGCTCCCTGTGCCCCCTGAAGGAAGGATGAGGTTTTTCAAGGCAGGGAGAGATTTGTAGTGGTTGAGTTTAGGTGCAAAAGCTGCCAACAGCTCTTTGGTTGTGTCACAGTCAAGACTCAGTGAGTTTGAAACCCTCCCGTGTGCCCCAAGAGAGCTGTGGTTTGTGGTCATGCTCGGTCCAGAGCCCAGGGCTTCTCATGGGTGACCATTTCTCCTCCAGCATGGGATGGCCACAGCTCTGCTCTGGTTCATCACAGGAGATGGAATAAGCACGGCATCAAGGTTTGGAGTGAAATTACCTAGAAATCATACCCTGGGTCTGGAATATCTCTTCTCCCTGAGGTCAGGTGTCGCTGTCCTTCCACGGATTATCCCATGGTGTTTCTCTCTGGTTCTGGATGCCTGTTCACCTCTGAAGGCAGCAGGAAACACCAGTGAGACCAAGAGGAGCCTGTCTGGTTGAACCTGGTCTTTGTTTTCTGTGGCTCTGCCTTCACAGAGAGCCAGAAACAGTTTCTTTTGTTCCCTATTTCATTTCCTTCTTCCACAGCCTTCAGATAAAGGCTGTTATACAAGCTTTATTCCTTAAATGGCCTGTCTTGCAGAGGGAGAGATGATCTTGTCAAAACTGAATAAAACCCCGCTTTCACCATGAATCTGTGAGTTAACAAAAATGTGAGGGAACTGTGAAATGCCACAGCACCAAAAAATTGCTGCCTCCACAGCCTGTTCCTGCACTCAGCTCAAGGACTCTGCCTTCCATCATCTCAGCCCCTGGGAGTTTACCTGATCATCACTGCTGGCACTTCCCCTGATGTGTTCACTGGTGGATTTGCAGCCCCGCACTTGCACAGACAGATTGGTTATTCCTGATGTGGGGCTGGCATGGATCCCTTGCAATTCCATCCTTTTCAGAGGCCTCAGAAAGGAGAAGACTTAAAGGGATGCCAAGAACTGAGTGAATCTTATTTGTGTGAGGTGAAACCAGAGATCACTTTAACCTTCCAGGCAGCACAAAATGTGATCCAGTATAAAAATTATGTGCGTGAGAGTGGGTTCTGTAGGAGATGGAGCCATCACTGCCAGTGTCCAGCAGACAGCCAACAGAAGGGTCTGTAAAACCACCTGTTTCACCTACCATGAGCCGCAGAAAACTCCCCAGTACCTTCAGCTGACATCAAAATCCTGTAAAACTTGTAAACCCTTCCATGAAGACAGCTCATAAAGTTCTCAGCCATGGAAGCATTCAAAAAAGGAGTGGACGTGGCAATTTATGATCTGGTTTAGTGGTCAGGGTGGTGTTCAGTCAAAGGTTGGGCTTGATGATCCTGGAGGTGTTTTCCAACCTTAATAATTCTATGATTCTGTGCAGCACATTGATGAACACAGTTAATCCCCCTCCCTTTTCCTTCACTGATGTTGGGACAAAATCTGGGACCTGTGGGGGAGGCAGACGCTCACTGACTGATCCAGCCAGGGTTTGTAGGGGCTGTCACTGCTTTCTCTTTTCCCCTTTTATATGTGCCACATCCCCACGTGTATCCTCATTCCCTGATCCCAAAAGTCAAAAGAGCTCTACCGCCTGTGCTGATTGCTTTGCTTAAACAAAACCAACCAATTTCAGCTCCAATTTCTGTTTGCATCCACTTTCAGGCTCATTCACTGCTCTCAAAGCTGGGATTAAGGGAAAAAAAAAACAAGGGAGAAGTTAGCAACGTTTGAAAGCAATTTAACCAGAGAGCAACTTTTAAATGAAGCCATTTAAGGCCAGATCCTCCCAGCTGTCTGGGTGTCCCTGCTGAGCCCGCTGCAAATCAGAGTTCAGGACATCCCTGTCACCGACTGCAGGCTGCCAGGGAAGATGCATTAGCCAGGAACATCCAGAGCATGATTAATCTCTCCCTCCTCATTCGGATGCTGCTGCAGTTGCCACAGATGTTCAAGAGCCTCCTGGCAGTGACAGATCCCTGCGTGGTTCTGACTCCTTACCAGGCAAGTAATGACAACAGCCACAGATTCCCAGGGCTGTGTCAGCTGGATTTTATGGGTTCTTTCCTCCTCTGGAAAGTCCTGCATATTTTCTGGGAAGTTTCCTTATGAGTTGTGCATCCCACAGCTCGCAGGGGCAGATTGGAAATCTGGGGAAAACATCCTCCTTTCTCATCATCCCAACCTGGAACTGCCCAGTGGAGGAGGAGGAAGAAGGTTGTGTCAGAGCAACAGGACCCACAAGGAGGGGAGCCAAGGATCTCTTTTTTAGCTCCAACCATCACTTTCTTTTTAGGCAGAACTGGTCAATCCCATAGGAAGCTTTGCTTTCCTTGCATTGCCCTTCCTGACATGGGAGCACAGATGAGAACCTGCAGTGGGGCTAAGCCTGCACCCCCTGGGAGCCCATGGAACACCACAGACCAAGCACGAGGTGGGAGAAGCCATTCCCTGGGAGAAGGGGAAGTTCTTCAGGGTGAGTGAGAATCACAGAGTCACAGAGCAGTTTGGGTTGGAAGGGACAAGAAAGACCATCTCGTTCCAATCCCCTGCCGTGGGCAGGGATGCCACCCACTAGACTAGGTCACTCCAAGCCCCATCCAAACTGGATGAACACTTCCAGGGATGGAGCAGCCACAGCCTTTCTGGGCAGAATTCCCCTTATTGTTCAGTGAGTTCTCAGGACGCCCCTTACTGCCCTTGGGTTTGCTTTCCCTGTCCATAAACACGGATTCTGCCCTGCAAGGTGAGATTCCTTGGTATTAAAACCAGAAGGGCCACGATCCTGTCTGGCCTCCAAGAAAATCTGACCTCTCTGTCTTAGCCTGGTACATGAGGCAGGCAAAGTTTTTAGCTCATTCATTAAAGGTCTCAAGGGCAGAACTTCTCTCCCTCCTTGCCCAGGATGATTCATTTTGCTGATGATCCATCCCACCAAAAAAAAAACCAACCAAAAATCAACAAAAAGCCAACATGACAAGTTTGTTTCACATTTTCATTTTAAATTTTCCACCTTCATTCATTTTCCACCTTCCCCTTCATGCCATCAAATCTCATTTTGCGTTTGTCTGCCAGCTGCGTTCAGACAGCGCTGACAAGAGCCTTCAAAGGAAAACCCTTCAGCTCCTCCTCCTCAAGTACACCCTGTTTACAAATCAGCAATGAACTTATTTGTGTAGCATTACAGAGCTGCTCGGCAGACAAAAAGTCACTCAGAATTCTTCCCGCTTCTCGTATTATATCCAGCAATGTGTATCCCACCGTCAGAGATGAAATCTTAGCAACAACCATGAGAAAAATTACTCCCCACACCGTAGTGGCCATGCAAACCTGAAATGGCAGGAATATCATGTGCATATGAAATACTTTCTGGACTCTGTGGATAAAATCCTGATGTGGAGAGAGGCAGCTGTGAAGCAGGACTCCTGCAGGCCCTGAGACTCTGAGTCTCCTTTTCTGTGGATGTTGCTGCCTTTCAGCTCGCTCTTAGCTCTCATTCAAAGGGGAAAAATATCCACAGGGCTCATCCAATCTGTCCTTAGCCAGATCCAGGACATGTGGCTGCATCCCATCCTTGGCACTCTTTAAGGTCAGAGCTTTTGGGTCCTAAATCAAGAAGGCTCATTTACCCCCCAGGCTGAAAAGGCAGCTGAGGGTGATTAGCCCAAAGAGAGGTGCCCACCTTATGCTTTAAATTGCAAGAAAGTCGGTTTAGGTTGGATTTTAGGAAGAAATTGTTCACTGTGAGAGTGGGGAGGCCCTGGCACAGGGTGCCCAGAGGAGCTGTGGCTGCCCCTGGATCCCTGGAAGTGTCCAAGGCCAGGTTGGACAGGGCTTGAAGCAACCTGAGATAGTGGGAGGTGTCCTTGTCCATGGCAGGGGGTTGGAATCAGGTGATCTTGCAGGTCCCTTCCAACCCAAACCATCCTGTGATTCTCTGATTGATTCCATGATTCTGGGATTGCATGATTCTGTGCCCACACCCAATCAGAGAAATTCCAGGCAGGTACTAGGTTTACAGAGGAATCCCCCAGTGGTGCAGCAGATGAAAACAGAGACAGCAGCATCTGCAGAGGGCAGGATCCCACGTCTCTGAGGCACAGCTGTCTCCACTCCTCTCGGGAGGTTGTTATCTCCAAGCTCTGGTACAAGTTATCATTGCCAGTTGCTTTGATGCTGATGAAAAAATGCATAAAAGGAACCCCTGAGAGCCAAAGTTGTGCTGGCACCGCTTCCTTATGGTACAAGATGTGATGGATCCCATCTCATGTGTGATCTTGGGAATAATATCCAGCCTCTCCCATCTGTCTTCCACTCCCCTGTGTTCCCTGATAGCTGCCTCTTCCTCTATAACTGGTGTGAAATTGAGTTTCTTTGCAGGTCAGCACAATCTCGTCTCGTGTTGGTCAGGAGGTAAATGAGTGTGCAATTTGGGACATCCGTGTTCTGTAAATTAATTTGTCCTGGGAAGAAGCACGGGGAAGGGCTGATCAGGTGACTGAGGGGCAGCAAGGCCTGTTTTAGGAGAGGAGCTTCACCACATTTCATTTCCTGAAGCAAGTTATCACTCAGAAAAATTCCACTGCACTGTGTGAAAACAAGGGAAGGTGGTAAAACCTCTTCAGACAAGTGACAGGAATGGCAGGACTGACACCATGAACACATAAAGAGAGAGATCAGAGAGCTCATGAATAAATTTGGGCTGATAATTAAGAAAAATTAGTTAAATCATCAGAACCAGAAGGTTTAGAGGAGCTATCAGAGGAGACAGAGTAAGAAACCAAGCTACTTATATGGATCTTAATGCCTTTATTTAAAAGATTTTATAGCATAGATATCATAACAGCAAAGGACTGAGGCATCCCACCTGGTCTTGTGTCCCTAAAATCACCCCTCTTCATTCCATCTTCTCTTTCAATGCAAAAATGCACAATAAAGGAGCCAGAAGCCCCACAGCAGCCAAGCCCAGACTGGGTGAAGTCAGCCCAAAGCAGGGCTAAGATTTAGCACCGAGGCTTGGGAGGAAGGAGCAGGTGGAAGTGCCGCACACCCCAGACAATCACCTGATTAATGCTGGCAGCCAGAGGGAGTCAAAGGGAGGACTTCATAGTTCCTTGGCCACTAATCTCACCATCGTTTAACACCCAGGAGAGGACGAATCCTTCTTCTTCCACGAGGGGGTCTGGCTGAAAGACATGAGTGCCAGAGCAAGCAGCCATCAATTAACTTTATGAGCCAGCTCCTCTCTGGCTGTGCCGTTGGATTCATGGTCCAGCCCAGCCCACAGCCCCATTCCCACTGCCCTTCCTTGCTTCCTGAGCTTCCACACCTCCCTGCCAAGCCTTTCCCAGCATCTCAACACATCAGGAGTGCTCCTGTCTTCTCTGCAACACGAGTTTTCCTGCTTATTGCTGGATATTAAAGACAGCTCTCCTTCTCCTGACCTCTGCAGCGCCGGCTCATCCATGCAGAGAAAGTGGATGCATATCCTATTATCCCTTGAAGTGTTTTATAGCTTATGGTAAAGCTTTGGGCTCTTCAGAGTTTGGACCCAATTTTAGGATCACAATACCTCTAAGGGGAAAGTGATGGGATGTTATCTGAAAATCACCCTAACCATCAGAAGAAAACAGATAAAAATATTTATTTATGAAATCTGAGCTAGACGATACGGCTGGGAAAAAATGAATAGGGGGGAAAAAATAGAAACAAGCAAAGAAACAAACAAACCAACCACAAAAATACCTAGAATTTAAATGATGTGAAAACCATCTTTTCCTCTGAATGGTTCAGCTGGCAAGAGCACAGACATTTCCCCAGCTTCCCACACAATCCTTACTCCTTGGAGGAGCCCATATCCCTTTTTGGCAATATTATTGAGAGGGACTACTTACAAGGGAATGAAGTGATAGAAAGTAATGGCTTGAAACTGATAGAGTGCAGGTTTTGATGGGATATTAAGAAGAAATTCTTCCCTGTGAGGGTAGGGAGGCCCTGGCACAGGGTGCCCAGAGAAGCTGTGGCTGCCCCATCCGTGGAAGCATCCAAGGTCAGGCTGGACGAGGCTTGGAGCAACCTGGGATAGTGGAAGGTGTCCCTGCCCATGGCAGGGGGTGGAATTAGGTTGTCCTTAAAGTCCCTTCCAACCCAAACCATTCTAGGATTCTGTGACCAAAATTCAAACTTTTATCCATCAGCTGAAGCAATGAATCTTCTCACCATCGTCTCACTCCGGGAACACTAACATTCAGAAATCATATCCAGAATGATTTTGTGGAAACACACTGCTGCACAGCCAGGAAAGACCTTGTTACAGCAATATCAGCTTGATCTGGGTGAGATCTACAGGGACAATCCATATGAAGGATGGAACAACTGGTAGCCCAACCCTGCATGGGGTATCAGTGCCCATTTAACACCAGAGAATCCACTCCTGAAGCCTAAGGGACGCTTGGTGAGGTGCCATGGGCAATATAAAGGATTAAAATTGTTCTGTTTTCCTGAATGGAGCTGAGTTCCCATCCCAGCAGGGGCCATTTCAGCAGCTGGTGGCTTTTCTGGCAATACCTGAGTCAGTCATTCACTGCAGATTAATTCCAACAGTTTTGGGTACTCATTTTCTGCAGTCTATACTTGGAATGCATTTGTTTATCCCATAAGGCAAGAGAAGATTATTTCCCTGGCCAGGCAGGCCTTCACATGAATTAGACTTGAGTAGAGGAGAAATGCAGCAGGAGGACAAATGTGCAGACCCCATTGCACCCAGGAATTTATCCGGAGCCCCTTTAAATCCATGCTCTTAAAGAAAAGGCAACCAAACGCTGATTTCCTTGTGCCTGGTCCCCAGTGCTGGTAGCAAATTCCCAGTGCCCAGCCCAGGCACACCCAGAGATTTTCTGGGCAGTGCCCCTGTCCTCAGGACATTTGTGACCCCAGGGACACCCAGCTCAGGGCACAGCAAGCCCAGAGTGGGGCTTTTTCTTTGCCCCAGAAAATACTCCTTCCAGGCTGCATATAGGATAGAACTGAGCAGCATCATTTCCGTGAGTTTTTAAGAAAACAAGAGAACTGAGGGTTGGAAACAGCCGCAGAGTAAATGTGTTTCAGAGATAGGTTCTTGATGAATGGGATTTTCCTTGCTGAAATCAAATTGTGAAGTCAAGCATTGGAGAACTAAAATCCTTTTCTGTATTTTCTATTTTGTCATGGTTTGTTTTCTGATAGGACTTACCAGTGTGACCAAAGGATTTATCATTTTTTTGTTTTAACTTCACTCTTCAGTGAACTCATTATATCATAAATTCCTTCTCATGAAACATCAGACTCTTTTACTTTTATGACTGTGCCACAAAAAAAAAAAAAGAAAATCAAGAAACCCCACAACCCAGATCAGCTTTTAACTCTCTGTGAAAAGAAATAAAACCAGTTAGAGTTCCTAAAAGTATCATCTCCATTTTCATCATCCCTCAGGAACATGAAAATTGTAGCTGATCAATTTTCTTCTGCCATAATAGTTAATTTCTAATAACTGGGAAATGTCTTAAGACTCACTCAGGTTATTCAGCCATCCATTTACTGGTGCCATTCCTCAGTGTTTCCATATATTCTGCAGCGAAAGCTATTAAGTCTCTTCTGTCATTCTGGAATCTTTTGCTAGATGAGGAAAAGCGAATTAAAAGTTAGTTATATAACCTGCAGAACCGAATGACAACTTAAATATAGCACACTCTGCAGTATGTGAACTTAGCAATTAATCTGGAGCTAATATTCCTCTTATTTGTCATTAATTTGTGGACAAAATGGCTTTTCCCAAGGTTAACATTTTCATTATCATCTGCAAACGATGGTACATCACCAAAGTTCAGGCCATTTGAATGTAGAGCACTTTTTACGTTTTTTAAATATTCCTAATTCAGTTTTTATTGCTCTCTTGAAAATAATTAGGCAGAAAATGGATTATTCCTCTTTCAATGAACAACTATTGGAAACATCCTGAAATTTCATGCTTTCAGGCAGAGAGAAATATGCCCTTTCAACCAAGCCCTTAATTATTTTATCAATTGAAAGAGGAGCTAAGATACTGTTGGCAATACACAAAGCATTGCCCTCCAAATCTGTATGATTTTATCCATGGGCTAACCCTGGAAAATAATTAACTGCCCCAATCCACTGATCTACACAAAGAGATCAACAATAACTCTACAATGCACCTCTGTCCCTCCTCCAGAACAAAAACCTTTCAAGAGTCTTGTTTTTAGGAGCTGCAGTAGAACTATTTTTATCATCTTTTATATTCCTGTGCTTTCCTGTATTTGCCAGTCCACACCAAGTAACTTGGAGACAATATTTGCACTGGAGAGGGCTTTTTGCTTCCCCTATTGATCCATTCCCATTCTTTGGGAAGGAGCAGAGGGCTCTGGCTGAGTGTGTTTGGACCTGCTGATTGATAAGGACTGACCCACGTGGGGGATTTAATTCAATTAACTAATGAAAACCATGCACAGAGTCCTCAGATTTGACATGAGGTCCTGATTGCTTTGCTTGATTCACCCCTTGCATGTGCTGGCCCAAAGATTTTTAGAAAATGTGCCCCATCTGGGCCAGATTTAGTGCACAATAAACATGTGAGATAAAGTTTTCTGCGGAGACCAAGGGGTTGGATGTCCAGGGCTACCCCCCTGCACTTCCTGCAGAGTGGATCTGTTCAGGGAAGCAGAGCTTTTTGTATTTTGGGTGAAGAAATCATTCATGTGTAACACTGGAAGAAGAAAGTCAGGCTCCTGCCTAAGAAAAAAAGGTGGGAAACAACGAGTTAGGCTTTATTTAAGAGATGGGTAGCCACAAGCTGAGGACTCTGGTGATCAGCCAGACCAAATGCACTCCTGCGTGTTCAGTTACCATGGAGACAGGCACTTTTTTTTTATGAACCTCTTCCCAAAAAAATCACCCCAATTAGATCTGCCTTCATGCATCACATATGCCTGAACTGTTCCCTGAGGTTCCTTAAGTAGTTGTGACTGATTCATTCTCCTTGCTGACATCTAAAGAAACAACCTTTACTTCCCAGTTCCTGGGCCAGGTTTAATTCTAGTTTCACCTCTCCACAGTTTCCCCACAGCCCAAAATGGGTCACTGGCTGCTGTGCTCCATAGTTAAAAAAGCTCCAATCCAGAATTCCCATCAGGGATCACCCAAGGAGAAATGCTTGTCAAAAAGCAAGGAAAAGAGCAAAGTTTGGAAGCAAGAGCATGGGAAGGAGGAAGCATCAGGGTGTCTATCTCATGCTGTTCAGCAACTACAGTGATTGGTCTTAAAAACACTGGTATTTCACAACCTGATCGTGCTCAGCATGACAGAGGCAGCTTTGTCTGGATCAGGGACTGGGACAGGGCAGTTTTAGGCTTCTCTTTTCATTCTGAGTCGTTCAGTGCAGCTCTGACAGCCTGGAGGTTGCGCATCTCTCATCAACAGGGCGGTACCATGTTGCTCAAACGTCTCTCAGGGTGTCCCACCATCTTCAGACAAAACCTTGCAAGATTGGTGGGTCCTCCCATGATTTCAGAGTGAGAAAAATGAGGACAAATGATCCTTTGAAGAGCTGGGTGGGATTCTTTTGACTGAATGTAAACATCTGTGAAATAGGTTCACATGGGAGTCCATTTGCAGCCTTTAGAGAGATCCTGACACTTCCAGGGAATGATTCACCTCACCCAAATAGAGAGTCAGGATTGAGGCAGGTGCTGATTTTACTCCAGTGACTGTCAGAGGAGAGTTTAGCCCAGCTGGAGGCCCTGGCAGTAAGGCTTGTCTTAAATTAACCCTGTGTGAACACCTCTGAATTCAGCCCCATGCTGGACCCAGCTCAGGACCCACCAGCTCACATTGGCTGTTACCAGCTGTGTTGGGAAATTCTAATGACACTGACTAATTTAGTTTTACAGAGAAATGCCACTTTTAGTGATTAATCTTCTGTGAATTGTTGCGAAATTCAGGGGGGTGGATGAAATGATCATTTTGGAAGGCAGAAAGAGCATTATGTTAATTAGCCTCAATCATAAAGGGAGGAGAAAGCTTCTCCAAAAGCTGCACTCCTCTGATTTACAAGGATTTCAGCTGATTTTGCTAAAGATGATTTTGGACTCCAACTGAAAGGTCATTTCCAACCTAAATGAGTGTAAAGTTTTAAAGGGGTGAAACTACTATTGAAAACTCACATTGAAGTGCAAGGTTCTTGCATAACTGTGTTAGAATTGGTTATGGAAAGAACTGTGGGAACTCTTCTGGAGGCTAAAGCAATTTTTCCTGCACATTTTGGGATGATTTGGAAGCTGAAAGCCACGGGATTACAATGCTGACCTCTACAAGTTATCACACAATCAGCTCAGCTCAGCCTTGAGAGTCTGTGGTCGCATGAAGAGTTTCCAGATGCAACACAAAGACTCAAACAGGTTCTCTGGTTGGGCTGATATTGCTTCTAAACACCCCAAAAAAATTCAGGCTATGTGCTGGTGATTCTGAACCCAGGTGAGTTCCTGTTCTGCACAAGAAGCTCTTCACAGGGGTATTTTAAGTCAAGGCCAGAGAACATCTTTTGTGTCGTTTAAACCACCCGAGCCATAAAGACTCTTCACTTTGAATTTATGAACCCCATTAACTTCCCCAGGAAAAGTCTCTCTCTCTCTTATTAAATCATTCCCTGGGAAGAGACAACCACACAAGTCATCCTTGGAGGAGGGAAGACACGGCACTGCTTTAGAGGCTTCCAGATAAAAATTAATTAGCAAAACTTACTGTGTAAATTCAGCAATATGCAAATGAGAGCAAATCCAAAGGCGTGTGTGCAGGGCTGAGCTGGTGCTGAATTACTGTTATATTTTGCATAAAAAGTATAAATACTTTACCTGTTTCATGAAATTTTCAAAGATTTGTGATGTAATTGGGGATAATAATGATTCCATTAAATATATATACAGAGATACAAAATATTTTGTATAATTTATAGCTCCTATGGATTCTACACTCACAGTTTATAGATCTAAAACAATTTTTTTTTTCAATTTTAATTAAGATTTAACAGGTTGTGTGCTTGTGTAGTTCTTAATATTCTCAGTAACAGTGAAATATATTGCTTGAAAAGAGGGGAGGGTGAACTTTATGGAGCCTTTTTTGATGCTTTTGAACAAAAATTGCCTCATGAGTGTCCTAGGCAGCATTTTTCCCAGAGTATGCTCCAAAGCAGACCCTTTTCCAGAGCTGGCAGCTGTAGATTTGGGCACGGCAGGGACATCAGTTACAAGGTGTGTGGATATTTACTCGTGCTAAGCCCAGACATGATCTGTTGCTCATAATATGGACCCCCATT
Source organism: Corvus brachyrhynchos (assembly GCF_000691975.1). Classification (NCBI taxonomy): domain Eukaryota; kingdom Metazoa; phylum Chordata; class Aves; order Passeriformes; family Corvidae; genus Corvus; species Corvus brachyrhynchos. The sequence goes on from NW_008236807.1 coordinate 1,831,474, forward strand.
TGTGTGCAAATGTGTCATGCTTAAGATAACAACTTTATCTATGGCTGGGAAGAGAGGAAAGAGCAGGAAAAGAGCACTGGACAATTATCCATGACCTGTTTGGTCCAGTGTTAAGTGTGGCCGAGGTTGGATGGAGCCCAGCACGGAACTCCAGCTGGAATTCCTTTGGTTTAACCTTAAACATCCCCTGGCCACAGAGCTGAGTTTGTGTCTGAACCAGTCACCCCCAAAGCTCTTCTGTATCCAAGGCATAATCCATCCCTTCCCCTGGAGGCAGTGGCTGCAGGATGACGTGTGAGGTGTCTGGAAGTGCTCCCTTCTCCCACTGCTCACAAGGTTTGTCCAAGTAACTGGGCAAGAGCTGATTTTTTTTAAAAAGTCACTTAAACCACGACTGATGGAAGCTCCCCAAGCAGTCCAGCAGCCTGGAGAAGGAAAAGCTCCAGGGAGACCTTGTAGAACTTTCCACTACCTAAAGGAGCTATGAGAGAGCTGGAGAAGGACTTTGGACAAGGGCCTGGAGGGACAGGACACAGGGAATGGCTTCCCACTGCCAGAGGGCAGGGCTGGATGGGAGATTGGGAAGGAATTCCTGGCTGGGAGGATGGTGAGGCCCTGGCACAGAGTGCCCAGAGAAGCTGTGGCTGCCCCTGGATCCCTGGAAGTGTCCAAGGCCAGGTTAGATGGGGCTTGGAGCAGCCTGGGATAGTGGAAGTTGTCCCTACATGGCAGGAACTGGACCAGGATGATCTTTAGATCCCTTCCCACCGAAATCATTCCATGATTCCGTGATTAGCTAGTTCATCATGAGCAGCCAAAATTTAACCCTGCTCCCATCCCATCACGCTGGGCACAGATAAAGCCCTTGCACCACATCTAGATGCAGGAGGATCACAAGATACTACTGCCTCTTAGCCAGGAAAATTGTTCCAGTGATTTTCCAGTTCTTTCTGTTCGTGTTGTGTTCCTAACGCCAGCCGTGCAGTGACTGCTTTGCATAAAAGACATGAATTTGAGTTGTGGGTACTGTCATCAGCCATCTGAAATGGGGGAAGATGAATCCCGTCACGATTCCACTCAGGCAAGTGGGCAATTAACCTTTCTTTCCCCTTTCTACACTGAGTTATGGATTTATGTGGTAAAAGGGGCAACAAAGAAGTGCTTTAACATGAATTATTTAGCCCAAAGAATTACCACGTGCCTTTCCATCATTTGAGTCATGGCACACATCTGATTAACAAAATGTGTCATGTGTCAGTCCGCCCTCAGGCACCTTCCTGGGAGAAATGTGGGCTCTTTTCATGGAGACTGGGCATGAGAGAGCAAAGTCTGGGATTTTACTGGGACGGGGAGATTTAGCCCATGAGGAAAGACAAGCTAAGGATAAGAACATCAGGGTGCTGGAACAGGGAAAGGCCCCTTGATCAGCAGAGATCCAGGAGGAAGTTGGGCACTGTTTTTGCTCCCTGACAAAGCAATGACCAGGATTGCTCCAAGGATCAGGACGATCTTCTCCATTTTCCCTCACTTTTCACAGTTTCCTAATATCAAGGTTAATCTTTCTGCTGCACTTTCACCCCATGGCTTTCCTGTCCTGCCTGCAGCGTCCATGGAGAATCCTGCTTTTATGGCACGAAAAGGGACTGCAAGGTGGACACCACTGTCAGAGAAAGGGACTTAAATTGGGGGGTTTATCCACCCCATAAGGATGTAACAGCACTGCTGCCAGAGCAATTGGTAGGAACCAGGAGGAGAAGCAATGGAACAGGGAGAAAAACAGGTATCTTGTTTATTTTCCTTTCTCATACGGGAAAAAAAGAGAAACTTATAAAAATTGCATGAGATGGGTCACACAGGAATTCTGCAATGGAGCTGGAAAGTGCATGCAAGCCTTCAGAGAGCCTGGAGGAGCTGTAAGAGCTTAGTTGCCAAAACTTTCTCCTTTCTCAGCAGCTGCAAATGACAATCACAGATCCAAACAAACCAAATCTTTGCAAAAAAGCACAAAAGTACAAAAAATTCCCTTCCTTGGTCCAAAAGGGTGGTCACCTTAGACCTGCACAAAACCAAGGGACAGCAAACACGGATGTGCAGGCAGGAGTGTTTAGGGCATGGACTAGTGGTGGGTTTGGCAGTGCTGGGTTAACAGCTGGAATTGATGATCTTAGAGGACCTTCCCAACCTCAATGATTCTATGTCACACCAGAGATCTTGCATGGAATGGGGTGACCTGGCTGATTTCCACTTATTCTGGGTCATTTTTGTGCAGTTGTGTGTTCCCTGGGTGCTGCTCCAATCAGAGTTGATGTAAAATCCCAGACTTGTCTTACCTGGGGCTGGAAAATGAAGGATACAGAGCATTTCCTTCATTTGTTGTCCACCATCGCACAGATGGTGCCCACATCATCTCATTCCTGCCCAGGACCAAGCAGCACTGGTTCATTTTCCACACATTCCACGAACAGGGATGGGTCTTGAGAGGGAGAACAAGGTGGGGACACACATAAACCAACCAATTTATCCTCTCCTGAGGCCAGGGCATTCCTCTTTCACCCTGGCACTGCCTTCTGGCCACCCTGTGGTCACATCTCCCCTCACATCTCCAAACAGGAGAAACCCAAACAGGAGTGGGGAACTTGATCACATCCTCAAATTTCAGATACAGAGCAGGAAAAAGCCAAAGTTAACATTGCCGTGCCCAGGTCGTTCTATCAAAGAAAAGGGGATTAGCAAGCAGGAGATGAAAAGTCTCCCCTGCACGAGCCATCTGGCAATTCCAGTGAACGCAGACACAATCAGGAAGCCTTTCCTGACCTGGCAGCCTGTGGGATAGCGGGCTGGGAGTGGGATCAGCCAGGATGGGTGTGTGACCCCGCGCCCTACAAGGACCCTCAGAGTTTTTTCAACCCCCTTTTCTCAAGAACAGAAAGCGAGAAAAGAAAACAACCCAACCCAAGCTCCCCTTGAGAGACTGATTTATTCTGTGCTGGCAGGAAAAAGAGGAGACAACGTGAACTGGAGACAACAAATGCAATTAGAAGGGAAGGGAGGCATTCCCTGAAATGGCTGTTTCCGGCAGGCAATATGCTGTGGATTAGAACGTCTCAGGCCCGGAGTGGCACCATATGGCAAAACTCCCTCCATCCCACATTAAATCCTGGCATTTTGCAGCTGTCAAGATTAAGCTGTTTGTAGGAGTAACACTGTAGTTTGCTTATAGGGAAATAATATGGAGCCAGTTATGATTAATCAAGGTGTCCAAAAGCTGCTGCGGGCGCCTGGAAGTGATTTGGTTCCATGGCAGGAGCTTTGTCTCTTAAATTATTGACATATTTTTCCTTTTTTTTTTTTTTTTTTTTCCCTATTTTTACCCCCTTTTTTATTCTTCTGTGTGTGCTGCTTTTTCCCCCTCCTGCCCAGGACACACAGGGAATTGGGAGGGGGCAGATTTCATCCCCAGGCAGCTCCCTGGTCCTCTCAGGAAAAATCCAAGATATAGGGTTGGCTCCATCCATCAGCTGAGGGATGATGCCTTTGCTGCACTGACCCGAGTGGGCACAAGGTTGTTCCTTCCTGAGCAGAATATGCCCCTTTTTTCCCAAAAAAACTCCCTGCCTTTGGAAATCTGGAGGTTTTTCTCTGCGCTGGGTCACATTATTATCATTGCTAGAGATGCTGGCTATCCCTCTCTCCTGCCAAGAGGACTTGGGGAAGCCTCATCCCTGGAAGAGTCCTTTGGACAGATGTTTGTGTGCCCTTCCTGCTGGATTCTCAGTTTGGGGGGATTCTCTTGTGCTTTTTCACAGTTTTGTCCAAATCTTGTTTTCCAAATTGCGTATAAGGCAGCCAGCAGCTCTTGATGGGAAGACAAAGAACCAGCTCTGTTCCTGGCTATCCCTCTTCGCAGGGAGGCTGTAAAACTTGGTTATTTAAGGGCAGAAAACAGGTGATTTACAGCAGAACAGCTCCATAGAAATCAATAGGAAGCTACACTAGAAAATGTTGCGTATTATTCTGAGACCCTCCTGGGAAGTGTTTTACAACCAGCCTGTCCTGCCTCTGACAGTTTCCTCTGGACACTTTAATGAGTGACCATTCCAACAGGGCATCCAAATCTCTCCCTCTTACCTTGGGCAAGGTTTTAATCCAGCCTTCTACACAAACACATAGGACAAGCTTCGGGATCTGGCTTAAAACACATTTACACATTCTATCCTTTCTTAATGGTAATGCAACAGCCTTTTAATCTGCAGATTCATCACTGCTGTCCTCCCCCCACAAGCCCCCGAGGAGATTTATCCCTCCTCTTCTGCCCCTATCAACATTTGTTGCTGATTAGTCAATATTTTCAGGTTGATTGTTTGGAATAAGAGGCCTGGCAAAGGCAGCCACCCCATCTTCCTGGATGAGCCACTTACGGGAAACAATCCTCTCCATAGGAGGCTGTTAATAGGGGCTGCAGAGAGAGTTATAGATAATCGATGCAGAAATCACGTTTGTAAATGGCCCCTGAAGCTGCTTAATTAAGCACAGCATTCTGGCATCAGGCATTAGGGTGCTTTAAGGCCTATTTGTCTTCACAGAAAGCATCCCAATAATATATTTGCAATTCTGTGCTAACCCAGCCTAATCTCACCTGCCTTTTGTGGATTAACAGGATAAAGTGATTTGAATAACGGTGAGGAACTTCTGGGGAAGGTGTGGAATCAATGGCAGTGGCAAAGGAATATTTGTTTTTGATGCTCTGCTGAACAAATTGTTTCTCTCTTTTAACTTTCCTCTTGCGTCTGACACCTTGGATGTGCTCTGCAAACTTCTGAGCTACCAGGAATCTTCCCCTTCCTGACACAGAGCTTGGCATGTGGCAGGAAGCAGCAGATCATCAGCCAAGTTATTCCTGAAAGAGGGAGAAAAGGAGGGATTCAGAGGCAGGTAGGAGAGTCGAGTTGTTTATGCTGCTGCTGTTGTTGTTTTTATTATTATTTTATTTCCCACACTCCCTCCTAACAGATGTTTCTTTCGGAAACATCTTTGGGGATTTTTTTTTACCCTCCTCCTCTTATCTCTCGTGCAATTCCTCATTCTTCAGTCCCTCTCCTGCTTCCATCTCTGGTGAAAATTCAGTCTTGGAGAGTGTGATCAGCTGCTCCTGGGAGACTGGGCTGGATCTCCGGAGCACCTCAGTCAAATCAATGTTCTTCCCAAAATCCACCTGCTCCCCAGGTGCAAGACATCCAAATTCCTTCTTGGGTTTCCAGACAGACAACAGCTGGGACAGAGATAATAAATTGCACATTTCCAAGGGAAACTCAAACCTGCATAATTTGTCTAAAACAAATCTCCAAATGTTAGACCTTTTCCTCCTTTCTCTCCACTTTTCTACTAAGTCACAGATTGATTTTTTTGTTGTTGTGGGGTTTTGTTTGTTTGTTTATTTGTTTTTTGTGTAAATTTTGGTTAAGTCTAAAAATGCCATGACAAGGTGCAGGCAATGCCACAGACATGAGAACTGGGATCCTGGACAAATGTGACTTCATCCCATATTAATAATATCAATTTTCATCTCACTAAGAACCTCAGCTATTTAAAATAACTTCTTTCTCTCTGACATTTTTATTTGCGTGCTGCCAGAAAATCTTGAATAAACCCATGGTGGTGGCACTCCTTCAGTGAATAAACCTGTCGTGACTTTTGGAGGTGACTTCAGACCTCCTTCCTGCCAGGAACTGTGAAATTTGAAGGAATATTGTGCAAATCAAATGGTGGGAATGTTTCCAGCATGAGGAAGAATTTACTTGGCTGCTGCTGAGCCTGGGAGAAGCCAGGCCCTTGGGTTGTCTGCAAATAGGTGTCATTTTAGACACCCTGTTCCCTACCTGGCCCCAGCACAATTTCCAAAGGGTTTGGGAGTCTCAGTCTGTGTCACATCTGCTTGCCTGGAGCATCTCAGATGGCACAAGGAAAGGAAATGTATGACACTTGTCTAGAAAGGAAATTCAGATGTATTTTCGAAGATTATGTCAAAGGGAGCTGCAAAACAAAGCCAGGCTGTGCTAGACTAAACAATGAGGTGTGGAAAGCCCAAAATCCTATCCAGCCTTCTCAGTGCTACAGCATCATCACAGGGACAAGCCTAGGGACGTGATCCACCTTACCACAGCCCTGTGCTTAATGATCAGCATCCCTTTTATCACCATTTGTCCTGCACCTTGTCAGGGTAGGAGATTGAGGCAGAAATCATCGCTGTGCCGGAGGGGTGGCTGGTGGTGGGGTCTGGTCATGGTTCACATGCTGTGACCCACTCTGTCCTTCCAGCTTTCATTAATCTGAGGGTGACAGGGGCACATAAAGCACTGGGTCCTGCTCCCCCTGCACAGGGAGGAGGTGGCAGGGATGTGGGAAGATCCTGGAGGCAGAGAGCTCTGGCAGCAGATAAATCCTTGGGTGAGAATAAGGCTGGTGTGTCCTGAGTGTCCACACACCCTCTGGCAGGGAGCACTTCATGGGGTGTGTGAGAGGGACAGGGAAAAGTGGGAATTGGGGATTGGAAAAGATGAAACAAAACACAGCGTCCTCAGGCACAAGATGGGACTCTTGGGGATGGTCCTGTGCAGGGCCAGGAGCTGGACTTGATGATCCCAGTGGGTTCCTTCCAACTTGGCATCTTCTATGATTTGGGATAAAGAGGAAGGAAGGAGGGTTAAGAAAATAAGGAAAACAAGAGCAAGCAAGAAGAATTAAGAAAGAAAGGAGCAAGGAAGAAAGGGATATGAAGAATTTAAATGAAACAAACAAGTAAGCAAGAGAATTAAGAAGGAAATTAAGAAAGAAAGAAGGAAAGAAGGAAGAAAGGAATCTGAATCCTAGAAGTAGGTGTGAAACCAAGTGAAGAGCTTTCCTTTGTCTGGTCAGACTCCCTTCACACCCAGAGCAGTGCACGGAAGATCCCACATGGACAGATCGAAGCCTCTGAGGATCTTCCCAAGCACCCGCTGCCCTTCAGGCTGCAAAGGATGAAGTCCAAGGTGATGCAGCCCAGGAATTGTGACTGCCCAGCCCCATTTCATGAGGGAGCATGTGCTGGTAAGGCTCCAGAGCTGCACAGACAGAGCTGATGATGAGGGAAGCTGCCCTGAAGCTGCATGGAGCCCTGGGAAGCAGTTTGAGTTTTATGAGGAGAGGTCTGCTCCAAAAATATGTGCAAAATGAGGCACCACTACCTGCCTTCAGCCCATCAATCCTTTCATGGCCCTGAACCATTCAGGACCAAATGAAGCAAGGCCAAAACCTACCCCTAGAGAATCCCAGATCCTTGTCCCTCCTTGGTGTCATTTACAGCTCTGGTATTGGACATCAACACCAGATGACGTTTAGGGACATCCTTCAGCTTTTGTGGCAGAGGAGGGAGTGAGTAAACCCATGGGGATGGATTTCTGGGTGATATCTCCAGCCAGGGATAGAATTGTGTATTTTCTGTTGTTCCACCTCTCCTCTCACAGCCTCAGGCTCTTCCCCTCTGGAGGGTGAAAAGTTTCCTCACGGTTACCAGACATTGGGGTTCACAAAAGGTTTGCAGTGAGCAAGGATTTGGTTTCTTCTGTGTATTTTAGGCAACATTTGTCATCCACAAAGCAACAGATGAACACAGCTGTTCCCTGCTGGGCTCCATTACCGCTCCCTGGCTGAGCTGTACCCTCCTGGAAGACAGCAAATGGAAAAGATTTCCATATCCAGCACAGAGGAGCAGGGAGGCCGAGTCAGGTGGGTAGTCAGGACCCACATTAACCTCTCAACAACTGCAAAATTCCCTGCAGGATCACTGATGGAGAGAGCAGGCCAGTTTAAATCTCACCTACCTCCTTTTCCTTTTTTTCTTCAAGATTTAGCACTGTACACACCAAGGCTCATTTGCTCTGGGAAGGCTTTGCTCCCATTTGGTAAAAACAGCTGTTAAACTTGCAAACAGGTTCCAATCCAGATGCTAAATATTTTCCCCTTAATGTCTCTTCCTGCTTCCACAAAACCCTCTCCTCCTTCCTCAATACCATGTAAAATAAATGAATAAAATCAGCTCTTGCTCTCTTGTATTTATGGCTGAATGGGGAAATCTTTCAATTTGTCCCCACCATGTGCTCTGTGACCCTGCTTCTTGAGCTAATGGTTGTTAGTCTACCTGGAGACTGGATTCTTAAGGTTGTAATGAGTCTTAAGAACTTAACGCTGAGATTTTTAAAACTTAACGCCTCAAAAATACCTGTAAGTGATCACCTTTACTCCTATTGAAACAAGCTCCAAAATAAGCTTGAAAACACTTTGGAAAATGAATATTCCCAGGTTGGCGGCCAGACTGCTTCCAGAATCCCTCATGTTAAATTCTGGACATGGGAGATGTCCCAGGAGATGGGACAACACCTCAACATTGCTTTTCCATGCTGGGAAATGACCACCTGTCCTCTCATCTCTGGGACTCAGTTGTTGTCTGGAGAAAGAAATTCGTGTTACTTCGTTTTCAAAGTCCTTTGTGCCCTCCCATCCCTCTAGGGTGAAAAAGCTTTATTTTTCAGTATTTATGTCAAAGAAGTCCATCCTTAGTGACTATTGCTTCTTTCAGTTCCAACACTGCAGAGGTAAAAGTTGCAGCTCATCCCAGCACTGATTTTGTCCCAGGGCTGGCAAAATTATGCATAAACTGTGCTGGAGTTTTTCTGGAGCTGCCAACGGATCAATTGACAGCACAGTTTGGTTTTTTTTCTCTGAACAACAACAACAACAACAACAAAAAAAAAAGGCTGAAAAATCAATTAAAATATTTTGGGAGTATAATGTAACTGCTTTGCAAGCCCTTAGAATAGGAGCTGTTGGACTTGCTGCAGAGCATTGGGTTTTTTTGGTTGGGAGGGGGCTTTTTACTGTTTGTTAGCTGAGAGTTCATCAGAAATGTCATCTGTCTAAGGATGTTTATCAGCAGGGCACATGGGATGTCCTCTTATTTCTGGGAATTAATTTCTCATGCCAGGCATCACATTCCTGTGACCAACAACCTGGGATCTGCAGCTCACCGGGCTCTAACCTTCCACTGTGCTCTGTCTTGCACAGAGAGTCTTGGGACCATCTCAGATGAATATTTCCACTGAAAATTTAATATCTCCTATCATAGAATCCTAAAATCAACCAAGCTGGAAAAGGCTTTTGAGATCATCAAATTGAACCTATGACCTAACACCACCTTGTCATCCAGACCTCAAAAACACCTGAGCTTTGGGGTCTGTGAGGAATGTGTCTGCATGGGATTTGGGTGTCCATTCTCCTGCCACATCCAACAAAATCCTAAAGCCACTAAAAAGTGCTTTCTCTCACCCTAAAGCAGAGGATTTTGTGAGGCCTGGGGTGATCATTGACACTGATGATGAGATCTTCATGAACTCACGTGTGGGCCTATTTGTAAATCCATCCTTAACTACAAATGCCATTGAACATCTTTGTTTACAGATAAACTCCCCTTCCCTCTGGAGTATTTTTAATCTACAAATCTGCACCTGAGCTGAGTGTCCTGGCTCCCTCCAGGCAGCTGGGATTGAGCTGAGATCATCAGTGCAGTTAAAGCTGTCGTTCAAGCGATGAGAAGCGGGTGCCGTCTCTGGGAGAGATGAACCACACGGAATTTCACTGCCCACACCGATTGTCACTCCTGATAGAGATCACTGAGAGTGACATGCTCAGAGACAGATTCTCTGTTGTATCCCTGGGTAATTGTCCAGACTCCTTCCCTAATCACTGCTGAGATTGGCACCTACCGTCCTGTCTCTCTCTTGGATGCCTCACACGGTGGCAACACCCATCTTCTTCCTCCTGACTGCTGAGGGGACACGGACACTCCTCTCCTGCACACCTCATGCACAGCCTGCGATTTGCTCCAAGCCATGGGACACCACCACCATGGTCAGCTTGAGGGGGTCACCCACAAAATCTGGTTGTCTACCCACGACTCCCGCAAGAATGTGAGGGACCCTGGAGACACCACGTGTGGATTGAAAGGCACCTCTCAGTGGAAGCAGATTTCACTTGCTCTGTGTAATTTGTTCAGAGACACAAAATCATGGAATTATAGAAAGGTGTGAGGTGGAAGGGGCATTAAAGATCATCTTGTTCCAAACCCACGGGCAGGGACACCTCCCACTAAACCAGGTTTTACTCCAAGCTCTGTCCAACTTGGCCTTGGACACTTCCAGGGGTGGGACAGCAGAGCCCAACTCTTGCTGCAGTCTGTGGATGTCCAGGAAGGTGTTGAGGTGGGAATGATGCAGTTGGATCTTGTGCTGCAAATCTCAGCATCCTTCCACCGACACACCCCACCCTCCTGCAGTACCAATGGCTTTCAACGTCACCACGAGAGAGAAAATTAAGGATATGCTGACAAAAGAACTATTTCAATCCATGTCAGCTGCAGATTGGCCCCACCCCAGGCCTGCACATGCCCACAGAAGCAGAAGATGAAGCAACTGTTGTGAAAGATTCAGTAAAGGAATATAAATGCACATTTGTTGATTAAGAGTTCCCTTTGGCTTTGCCACTGAATGTCTCTACAAAAATACTCCTGTTGTTCTCCTCAGAGGGATTTTTTTTTATCCTCTTCTCCACCAAATATTGAGAAATATGTTGTGTGAAATATCAAGACTAATTAGACCAAATGGTGCTGAGATCTGTTGCTGGTTTTCTGGAGGATTGCTGACAGCCTAGGAGACTTTATTTTTCTTTCTTATTAACTAATTACGAACAATTCTTCACACAGTTGAAAATTCCTATGGAGGCATTAATGAATGTGGGATGGCTGTGGGAATGGAGAAAGTGTGACAGGGTGTGGGGTTGAGACAGGGGACGTTTTCGTGGTGGGATTGTTTTGGAGTGCACATGTGGGGAGGAAAGGGGTGTCTGTTCTTTAAAGGGCGCGTTTATGGGTTTCTGAACAGGCAGTGGTTTAGGGCCACATTTTTGAGGGTGGGGAGGTCTCTCTTGTGGTGGGAGGGAGGTTTTGCATGAGGAGCTGCTGATCTGTGGGCTTGGGGTGCAGATGGTGCTGTAGATGTGAAGGAACACGAGGATCTGGGATGCAAAGCTGGCTGTGGGATGGCCAAGGCTGTGCAAGACTGGAGAGCTCAGCCAGAGCTGGTTCACTTCTCTGAGAATGGCAACAAATAAGCCAGGAGTGGATGCAAAAAGGACCGTGGCATGGAGCTGTGCCAGGGAGCATTTAGGTTGGATATCAGGAAAAGATTTTTCACCCAGAGGGTGGCTGGCACTGGAACAGGCTCCCCAGGGAATGGTCACAGCCCCAAGCCTGACAGAGCTCAAGAAGTGTTTGGACAACACTCTCAGGCTCATGGTGGGATTTTTGGGGGTTTTGCAGAGCCAGGAGTTGGACTCAATGATCCTTCCTGGGTCTCTTTCAACTCCCATTATTCTATAATTCTATGAAAGCTGAAATCACAGAGAGCACAACTCCTGGGAGGGCTCCTGAGCTGAGCAAACACCTCGGTGTGGATAATGAATCCTCCCTTTCCAGGGTCCATGTGTTGTGAGTAAACGTCAATCCTGCAGTGAATCCACAGAGCTGAGTTAGTCCCACACTGGTGCCCTAAGGAGGGGGGTGTTAGAATGAGTACCCCAGATGGACGGGTGCTTCAAAACTTCTCAAGCAAATCCAAAATACACAATGCCTCTTCCCATCATTGCCAGACCTCACAGAGTGCAGAACTCCACAGTTTCTATGACCAGAGATGGGTTTGCACAAACCCTGTGGTGAGATGTGAGAATCCAAGCCTTGTCTCCAGCTCACAGAGGTCCCTCAGCAGCAGGATCTGAGCAGCACTCCTGGCAAACCTGGATTTCACCATCTCCTGCTCTCATCCCAAATTTGGCCCAGTCCTGGCCCCTCTCTGCCAGTCTACCAGGATTTCATTTGTGTGTTTCTTCTCCTTTCCCACTTTTTAAAATTCTGAGTGTTTTTTTGCTGGTGTTAGTCCCTGGCACACTGAGCTGACAACTGCATTAAGAGACCTGAAAATACCATAGCAGAACTAAAGCAATTATTGTAATGTAGTTTAACAGAGGCTGTAATGAGAGAGAATTAAAAATGTGCCAGTCTCATCACAATTTGATGTTCCTTTGACCTTCCAGAGGTACTGTCAGTTGAGGAATCGAGCAGCCCCTCTGCTGTTCCCTTCTTTTTTCTTGTCAGAATAAGGAACAAGCAAGGGAGAAAGCAAAAATTAACCAAATGCACCAATCCTTTCTCCAGGGCTGTCTCTGGGTCATATTTACCCTGATAGTGAAGGGTAGAGAGGTGCTCATCAATCATGGAATAAAGTCCGTCAGTCCCTAATCCATCCACATCAAATCTGCCAGGTAGACCCCGCCACTGCTAAGGTGAAATTTAGGATATAAAGAGGAAGGAAAATGATGTGGGTCTGGAAAAGGCCTCTGAATGAGCAGGTAGATAAGGCAGGCTGAGGTACATGAGAACACACCGGAAACAATACCTTAGAGGCAAAAACAAGAAAAAATTTCTCTAAGTTTCAAGATGAGACCAAAAAAAAGGTGTTAAAAGTTCTTTTTGACCCCAAAACGATGCCTCACCAAGCTGCAGTCACCTCAGGTCAGGGAGGGAGCAGAGGTTGCACAAGCCCCATCATTCAGCACCAACTTACTCCCAATTTTTTTCTCTGCAGGCTCTTTC
>NW_008236807.1:1844351-1851302 GCF_000691975.1 Corvus brachyrhynchos
TTCCCTGCAGCCTCCCTGACCTCCCAGCTGCTGTTCACCTTCCTGACATCTGAATCCTTTGAGAAAGGTCTCACCAGGGTGTTCCAACCCTTCCCACACCCACCAGAGCCCTTCCCTGCTTGCTGCAGACCAAATGTCCCAACACCTCCACACCTGGACTAGAGAAAGCAGCAGGGCAGAGGAACCACCCGAAAATAGGAGTTGGTGGGATTTTATCTCCACTTCTCCCCAATTCTCAAGTTCTCCACTGTGAGTGCAAGTGCTCTGACCAGTAATACCATCACCAACACCTTCCCCAGGCTCTGAGCAGGAAAACTGGCTAAAATTATACTTCTCTCATCCAGGTAAAATCTAAGCCTTGCAAACATAGGAAGGATTCCTCATCTCAGCTTTAAACTGGCTGTGGTGGAGAGGCCAGGTCAGTGTTTCAGCAGCAACCAGACCAGCACCTGCCATCAGATTTAAGACATGAAGGAGGGCTCACTCTTAAGTTTATTTGCAAGGCACAGTAAGATTGGTGGACTCAGAAAAGCTGTATTTCACTCTGGGGACAGACACAGAAGGGCTGTAGCTGTGCTCTTAGCGTAGCTTTATTTTCAACACAAAGTTCATCCCAGACACTTGGAACAAGGTGGACTTTCCTGTTTTTCTGGCTGGAGGGAAGCTATTACTCTGTCAGGGGCAAGATCAGGACCGAAAAACCAACATCTGAAAATGGGAACAGCCTTGCAACTCTTTAGAGAAGTCAAACTGCTTGAAAACACCAAGTAGGAGTGGTACCAATCCCCTGGATGAGGGAAGGGATGGCACAGAAAGCATTAGAGCATCCACCAGCTCAGACATGAGTGCTGGAGGGTATCATTAAGAGGTAAAATCCCCACAAATAAATATCTGCAGGTTGTACTTTGGCAGCAGCCCTCAACTGCACATTCTAGTGAGACATCTCATTGGTTAAAGACCTCCACAGGGCATCCTCTGGGCTCTAGAGCAGTGAAGGAGTGCTGATCCTCTACACTGCTCTTCTACAACACATCTGAGAGTGAAAAGAGGCTCGAGAAATTATTAAACTACAGAAGAGATCAGGAGGAGGCTGTTCCCATGTGGCAAAACCTGATGTGTTTGTATGTGCTACTCTGAGCCTTCTGTCTTTAGGAGCAGTACCAAAACCACAGGAAAAGATGTTCTTTGAAAAGCAGACTTTTGTGCTCTTCATTAAAAAGGGCTGTGGGAAGTTATGGCTGAGGGGATGAACCCAAACAGAATGAAGTGGAAAACAGCCTGGCTTTCAATTACATTCTCATGAAACCAAGACAAACAGGTCCCTGAGCCCAGCAGTTACCAAGAAATTTTCTTTTCTTTTCTTTTCTTTTCTTTTCTTTTCTTTTCTTTTCTTTTCTTTTCTTTTCTTTTCTTTCTTTCCTTCCTTTCCTTATTTTTTCTTTGTTCAGACTTTGGAGCAGCTTGGAGACAACAACCCCAGACATCTCCTCTATTTCCTGCCTATTTTTAGTGAAACAGTGGATGTCAGACAGCTCACCTGGCCTGGAGGTCAGAGGAGTGGTGAAGCACTTTTCTAAATGTATCACCAAGTGCCACCTGAGATGCTCTGAGGGTGAAAGACACGGCACAGATCCAGCTGGAGAGCTGTGCCCTTCTGGGCTGGAAGTGGAGGCCAGGCAGGACACTCTGGAACACCTCAAATAATATTTGATGGCTTTCTAGGCATCTGGATCCCACTCATGGAATTCCAGCCATGATAAAGTGCAGCTGGTTGTCTCATGGAAGCCTTCACCCACCTCCCTCTGTTATCTGCTCTTTTCAGTCCCATTGATGGGAAAGCTGAGCTTCCCTCTACACCGTGTGGGGCATGGAAAGAATGGGCATGATGCGGAGGGACAGCTCAAAGGGGAGAGGATTTTTCCAGGAAAACACATGTTGCTTTTGAGACACTTCTGGGTTCAATTTTAGTGCCACAACTGGTCCAGCACAGACACTTAATTGGAGGGTGGTGTCCTGCAATTTGCTGGCAGTGATGGGATCAATTTTAGGCAGCAGTGCATCCTTACACCACCAGCACCTGTGGAAACAGGGTGATGAAGGCTGCAGTGACAGGTATTCCACATAATGCTTTTGATTTCATTATTAATGCTGCTTTTCTGTGCTGCTTTGGGCTGAGGGTTAGTATAACTAGACTAATAATAAGTATTACATTTTGATCCAATTGTTAATACTGTAATTAAGCTAAAAATAAGAGAGTTTTTTTCCTGCAGACAGAGTGTATCCTGTTAACAAGATTTTGAGGGTCAGGAAATGAAGGGGCACTGAACCTGCAGAGCTGCCTCTGTGATCAGCCACTTTCTCTTTCTTATCTAAATGAACATGCAAATACAAACCCCAGGCCCAGTCTTTTTGCCAGTTACTCACTGCAGTCCTCTCCAAAACTGGCCTATCATTTTCCAGAAGGCTCATGCAGAGCTGGGTAAAATGTTTGCAGGTTTGTGTCCTTTAAAATAAAAAATCCTGTGACTGGGGGACAAAAATGCAGGGAAAAAGATTGGATCAAGATACTCTGCTCATTAAAGTCAGGAAATGGTGCAATCTGAAAGGTCTTAACTCTCGGTCCCAAAATAAAAATGCTTTTTCCTCTCCCTTTTATTTCTTCCCAAGCCATTTCAACACTGCTTACTGCTGCGAAAGTGATCTTAATAAACTTTAAAAATGCTGTGACTTTATTGGATTCATTAAAGATCCTCCGACTTTATTGGAATTCCCTGTTACAAAAATATCTTAGCTGAGGACTGAGTGTGCTGGGCACTGAAAGTGCTCAGCTGTGTGCTGCAGCTCTCAAACAGACAGCACAGATTTGCTTTTGGGTCTTGGGTTTTTCAGAGCAGAAGGACTTTTTTTTTTAAGGAAGGGGATTGACAGCTTGTTGAGGGAGATGATCCTTCCCCTCTGCTGAGGCCACATCTGGAGTGCTATCCCCAGTCTGGGCTTCCCAGCACAAGAGAGGCATGGACACACTAGACATATAAATATATATATATAAATAAAATCTGCAATAAAAAAATAAAAACCACTTTTCTTGTGAAGGTGGTTGAGCACTGGAGCAGGTTACTCTGAGAGGCTGTGTCCAGGCTGGATGGGGCTTGGAGCAACCTGGGGTAGTGGAAAGTGTCCCTGCCCATGGCAGGGGGTTGGGACTGAATGAGCTTTAAGGTCCCTTCCCACCCAAACCAATCTATGATTTTATGCTTCTGTGAAAAACTGGAGTTTTATCCCAAACTATAACCAAAAGCATGAATCATCCGTGGAGCCAGATGGGTGACAGCAGGAAAGGAGCTGTGCAGGAATTAATAGACCACTGGTGTTCTTGTGGTATCCAGAAATAAGAGGTATCCCACAGAACCTGATGAAGTAGCCTCTGGAAAGAAGGAGGGATCTCTGTGTGAGGGAGTTTTGATGTTAACTGGTTCTTTTGACACACTTCTGTCTCCGTGCCACCTGAGACCTGCACAGCCACACTTCAAACACCTTCCCAGCTGGAAATAAGCTGAAAAATAGTGGATGTTTTCCATGTATTAAATCCCTTTCCTAAATAAACCTGGAGTAAGCACCAGGGAGGTTGAAGAGGTACTTAATAAAAATGACAGTGCTAACATCAGTAAAAATGAGGATAAATAGCCCAGGAATTGGTTTAGGGTCGGAATTAGAATTAAAACTCACCCTCTCCTGTAGATCAGCCTCCCTTCAGGACCAGAAACAGAAGTGTTAATTTGCCTCCTCCTCACTTGATGTGATGGAGTGAATGTGACAGGGGAGAGAATGACCTTATACCACAGTCTATCCTAGACACGGTTACAAGGATTGCTTCTGAAAGGAAATGCAGGAATTATCTCACTTCTGCAAGAGAAACTCCAACTCTCCTGTTAATAAAAGCTATGACTTGGGCTCCAAGTACTCCTGAAGCTGGGGATAGATTTCTCCTGGGAGAGGGTCACTGCAAATGGCAGGAGAAATTCAGAATTGCTTTTACAGAGGCCACAAACCCAAGTTTCTTCAGAGCATCTCCAAGCTTGTTGTCTGTGTGGCTGTGAAGGCTGACATGGCAGCTCAGAATTCATGTTCTCAGAAATAAAAATTCAGATCCTTTGCCCTTTACAAAAATCTGTAACATCAGGAATTTTCCACTCTCGAGAGCGAGCAGATGGGAGGAACCTCCCTTAAATGCCATCTGCAGCACCACCATAATTTCATAACCCTCGCTGTCAGGAAAGATCCCTTTTTAAGTCAAAAGAAGCCTGATCTGGGGGAGAAAAAGGGAAATCTCAGCCTGCATTCCTTGTTTCCCTGTATTGGCACACAAAGAGGAGATAAACACCGTGAATCCAACTTTAGGAGACTGATGGGTGCCCTGAATAGGTACAGATATTTATGATGACATGAAGGAGCATGATGGCCCCAAGACACTTGGGTTCCTTCTTTACACCTCCAGTGACCACTCCATGATACCTGATTCACACCTGTTTCAGGAAAGCCTAATTTTCTCCTTGGAAATTCCTCTGTCTCCCTCCATGGACATTAGAAAGCTCCTGGAAAGGGCTTGGGAAACCAAATTGGACCAGATACCTGTTACGTGGCTAAAACTGCACGTTGAATTCAGGCCTGCACAACTCACCCAGGACCAGGCAGAAGCGGAGAACTGATTTACTGGGGCACTCAGCTGGTCTCCGGGATAGCTCTGGAAAGGCCACATCCCCAATATCTCCTCTTGGAGATGCAGACAGAAAAACTAAGAGCCTCCACCACAATGCTCATCATGCAGGGCAGTGCAAGATGGTTCAGTCTGGCTCACTGGGAAGTGCACACCAGGAATATTGCCACAGCTGGAGGCTGCTGCACCCTAAAAATTTCACAGTTACAGACAAGAAAAAACATACTTATCTCAGAAATATATGGCAGGAAGGGAAGCTCTGTGTGTGTGGTGAATCTGCACCTAAATTCAATCTCCACCTAATATAAACAAAACGAGTTTTGGAGCAAGGTAGAAGGAAGGAGGTGGGCAGGGCGAAGGTGTCCGTGGACCAGTTTCTCAGCAGAGAGGAGGCCTCCCTGCTTCTGCTTAATTGATTAATTCCTTCTTAGCAGAGTCATCTATTTGATGTGCTTTTCCATAAAAGCAGTTCAAAAAGTTCATGGGAATTAATCCGTGAAGATGGCTGGAGCTGCAAAGCCAAGCATCTGATTAAAGGACGAGGAGATCGCTCACAGCTTAGCTGCTTTCAAAGTTGTTCCCAAAGTCTTTGCTAACCTTCATATTTCAAAGTTCATTTCTTGGCACTGGGGAATTTAAAGGGGAAGGTTCCTTTTTAACAGCGGGATTATTACTGTGATCAAAAAGCTGGGGGAATAAATTCTGAGGGAGGCCACACGCAAAGTCATGCGTGTGCCCCTGAAAAGCAGCGGATGAAAAGATCCAGAGGCAAACGCACACACAGAGGCTTCTGCTCCAGAGCCCATTCAAACCAGCCTGCTCTGAATGCAGCACACACCTCACAGATAAAGGCAGAGCCATCACTCATGCCAGGGCTACCTGCCTGTGCCCAAGGATCTGGAGAAACAAACAGCACAGGAGTGTTCTCTCTGCAGGGGTTTGGCATCATTGCTGCTCGCAGAAGAGCCTGCCCAGAGAGATGGGAAGGGGAGCAAGAGCTCCAAGGGGGACATAACTCAAGTGTGCTGGTGCTGGGTGATGTAATGAGGTGACAGAAATCCTCTGCTGATGCCGTGCAAGGCAGTAACGATGAGGGATGATGTGGGAGGCTTGCAGAGGGACGTCACACTGCCAAGCGATTCTGTGACTAAAGAGCAGCTGAAATTGAGGGGAAGTAAGAGCAGGGTGGTACACATGGGAAAAAGAAAGCAATCCTAACTTTACCTACAGTGATGAGTTTTGAATGGACTATTACTTACTCAGGAATGAGTTGGTGTTTAGAATGAGCAGTTCTATGAATATGTCACCTCCGTGCTCAATGGTGGTGACAAAAAGCAAATTGAATGTTAAGAATGAATAGCAAAGGAATGGAGATCAAAATAGAAGCCATTATTACAGCCCTGTGTAAATTCGGTGCGTGTCTGCCTCCAGAATGTTTTGAGCAGCTCTGCTGTTCCCCCTGCAGAAAGGATGCAGCAGAACTGGGAAAGATGTGTAGAAGGGCAATAGAGTGATCAAAGGTACAGAACAATGAAGTACTCCAGGAATATTCCATCTGAATAAGAGATGACAGAAGCAGAGTATGATAATAGTCTATCAGATGATGAGTGGCATGAAGAGGATGAAAGAGAGCAGCTATTATTCTTTTTTTTTTTCTTTGAAAAGACAAAAAAGGGTGCTTGAGATGATAGCAGGTCAGAACAAAGGACTTGCTTCACACAAGGTGAAGTTAATCAAGAGATAATCCCCCCTTGCTGAGGGATACTGCAAATGCTGGAAGTTTACTCGATGGAAAAATGTTTAACAACTTAATCAGAAAATATTCATGGAATTCCTAGTAAATACAAAGGTACTTCAGGAATAATTGTGATTCTGTTCTTGTCATAGGTTAGCAAGCCTAGTCCCGGAAGGGACGTCCTTGCTAAGGGGTGCTTACAGTTTCCTCTGGGAACTGATAGAACCTATCAGCTGGCCAGTTTGGATATGGACAATTCTCTAAGCCACTTAAAGTTGTGATCACCTCTGTGATCCACATTTAAGAATAGGCAAACTCCCCCTCCAAGCTCTCTCTCGTTTCCGGCGCTGGGACAGGCGGCTGCAGGCCCCGTGTGGGGGCCAGTGGGCCTGGCCCAGGCCGCACCATGGCCATCCTGGAGTCGATGGACCCTGTTCCACCCGCGGAAACCCCCCACAGCGCTGCTGTGGGCAGCCAGAGCGGCTCAGCCCCCCCCCCACTC
>NW_008236807.1:1851391-1852829 GCF_000691975.1 Corvus brachyrhynchos
GGACCAGATGAGGACTTTTGCTCCAAATGGGAAAGGAGAAAACCTCAGTCCGTAGAGATGAACCAGATGAGGACTTTTGCTCCAAACGGGAAAGGAGAAAACCTCAGTCCCTAGAGATGAACCAGATGAGGACTTTTGCTCCAAATGGGAAAGGAGAAAACCTCAGTTCCTAGAGATGCTCCCAGAGATAGTCCTAACGATGAAGATGATGAAGACCCTTTGCTCCCAGGGAAGGAGAAGGGCCTCTGTTTTTGTTTCTGAACGGCTCAACCTTAAAATTGTACCCCAAAAAACTTCAAGAGTGGACCCTCGAAAGCAGTTGCGGGAAAAGCTGCAAGTCGGGGGAAAGGACTCACACGCAGGCAGAGAGACTCCTCTTCCTAAATGGACTGAACAATATTTGGAAGTGGGCGGCTGTCTCGTTGTGATAATGTTTTCATAGCATGAGCAAGAAGAGACTTCTCTTTCTAAATGGACTGAACAAGGTTATTATGGAAGTGGTAAACAGACTGAACATCTTAAGGGTTGTCTTTTTACATTGTCAGTGGGAGAAGGGAGGAAGGTGGGGGGAGGAGGAGAGTTCTGAAGGTGGTATAATTTTTTTTCTTCTTTTAGGTCTGTTAATAAACTTCTTTATATTCTTTCAAGTTTGGTGCCTGTTTTGCATTTCTCCTAATTCTTATCTCACAGCAGATAAACAGTAATGAGTATTTTGGACTAAACCACTACAGTTCTCTAGAGGACATAAAAATATCTGCATTACCCAGTTCCTGACCTTTTATTTTCCCCTATACTGGGTTGGGTAGGCCCAGAGTGTGGGTGATGTTATCCGTGCTTGATTTCCTATCTCCTCCAGAGGGTGGAGTGAGCACTGGGGGAATCAAAATGCCAGGAAGAGTTCAAAAAATGTGCAGATGTGGTGCTTAGGGACCTGGTTTAGTGATGGACTTGGTAATAATGAGATAAATGTTGGACTTGATGATTTCAGAGGTATTTTAGAACCCCAAGTATTCTATGAACAAAGAGTGAAGGACTTGGCACTTCATCATGGCCTTTCAGGAGGGCAGTTCTCTGGAATCTTTTCTGCATCATCTTCAAGGCTCCTGAAGAGGTCTTTGCACACTAATTCTTCACATTCCCTGAATTTTGTTATGCAGGATTTGAAGTGCTAGAAATTTTCTCAAGTTCTCGGAGTTTGAGGACAAATCAAACCTCACTGCTCTGCAGTTGTATTACGAACCTGATATTGACTCTCAGAATTAGGGGCAGATCAGGAGAGGAAAAGGATTTAACACTATAAAAGAATATTTTCTGTGCCAGAATTCCATGTAAGGCCCCAGAAGTAGAGTCACAGTGCAAACAGAATGAGATCTGCACTGCTGCCTTTCATGTATGACCTTGTCCAGCACCTCTCCTCTCCTCTCCTCTCCTCTCCTCT
>NW_008236807.1:1853045-1859371 GCF_000691975.1 Corvus brachyrhynchos
CTCTTCTCCTCTCCTCTTCCTCTTTTCGTCTAGCAAAAAAACCCCACTCTATCCTGGGATATTAGTGAGTTAATCTAAGGAAATGTAGGCAGGAAAACGATTCAGAAATATTTTGCTGTCCTCCAGCAACAAAATAGTCTGTAGAAACCTTGTCTGCTATGGACAGAGCTGGACATTTCCCCTGGTGAGGCAGAAGAGAGTTTGAAGAAGGCAAAGCCCTTCTGAAAGAGTAGAAATGTCAGAGTTAAAGTTATGAAGTTCAACTGGGTCATGGAATGACTGTGGACAGGTCTGTGTTACAGTCCTACAAATTTCCTGGCTTGTTCCCTCTCCATCTCACAAGAAGCTGAGGTAGAGGTTGGTTTTTGTGATGGATTCAAATTGTCCATTTGCAAGCCAAGGTGCTGGAAGCACTGATATCTTCAGCCCTCAATAAGTGATGAGGGGCCACACACACACTTGAGAGCCTGCAGCACCCAGGCTGGTGCCCAAATCATCCTGGGAACACGTGGGCTGGGTGTGAAGGCAGAACAGACGGTTGTCAGTGCTGTGTTTAGAAACATGGGACAAGGAGGTGCAGGAGGAGTCAATAACTTTGAGGTCATGCAGCCAGTGGAGATTCAACCCCTGTGTCCTGCATGACATCCCCTAAATCTGTCTTTCCTTCTGATAGCCCCTGGCTGGAGAGCAGCACGAGCAGCACCCAGGCTGGGACTGGACACAGGAATTTGGAAGCGATAGCCTGTGGTGAATGCAGCAGACAGGTGGAGCAGTCACACAGAGTTATCATCTGTGGGGAAAATAACTCTGCCCAAAGGGATTGGGATGAGTCAGGCTAAGGATGCTGCAATTGAGTAAAAATACCTGTTCTTTCCTGCAGTTCAGGTAATCCACATTAACAGTTCACTCAGATTTACTTCCCTCTGAAAACAAGAGCACAGACTCGTGGGATTTCAGGGCGAAAATGCACCAGGTACTTTTTTAACAAAAGATGATTTAAGTGAAATCTGCTGGCCACCTCTCCCTCTCCTCCACTCAGACCAACCTTCACCCAATTCAGCTTTAGAGAAGAACGTATTTGGGGAGTGAATGCGCAGCAGGTTGCTCTTCCCTGGACTCCAAGCACGCAGCAGGCCAAGGTCAGCACAGGTAGCTGAATTTTCATTAGGAACAGATCCTTTTATTGTGGTTTATGGTTCTGGACACAGAGATCAGGAAGGATATCAAGTTGCCTGCTCTTACCTTTATCAAGTCTTTCTTTCAGCAGGTGACATCACCCTGTTGATGAAGGTCAGGTTGGCCTCAGCTCCTTTCTGACTCATTGAATATTGGTGATGGCTGGAGGCAGGGGCAGGCAGTGATTTGATGTGACAGGGCAGGAGGGAGCACACCAGCAGTCCAGCAGGACACAGGCTGCAGGAACAGCCATGATCAATTGTGACAAGGGGAGAGCTGTGGATGGATGGTCCAGTGGCCTGAAGTGACCCAGCAAGGGCAGGAAGGAGAGAGGCAAAACCCCCTTTGGTTTGTGTGCATTCCCACTGCAAGGGGACAAATCCAAAGTGGCCTTCCTTAGCTGATGATGGGATCACAGATTTATTGTGTGAGTTCTTGTGACATCATGAACCAGGTCCTTCCCTTAAAGCTCATCTCGTTCCACCCCTGCCATGGGCAGGACACCTTCCACCATCCCAGGCTGCTCCAAGCCCTGTCCAGCCTGGCCTTGGACACTTCCAGGGGTCCAGGGGCAGCCACAGCTTCTCTGGGCACCCTGTGCCAGGGCCTCCTCATCCTCACAGGGAAGAATTCCTTCTTAATATCCCATCAAAGCCTTCCTTATTTCAATACAAAGCCATTAATTCTCTGTTTTAAGATACAGAGCACAGCAGTCCAGGCTGGATCCAGGATGTGGATCCATCAGAGCAGGGGAGAAGCAGTAGCAGGGACTCTGCTCTGCAGATCTGTGGCCATGGAAAAGAGAGGCAGGAGCAGGACCTGTGATATCCATCACTTGCCATGTGCTGCTTGACTAACCTGAACATGTATTTAAAGACATCAGGTTTGCTCCCAGGTGATTGTTCCTTCCTCCAAAGGGCTGTTTCTCATGCATTCAGCATCCAAGTATTTTGAGAAAAGGGTTCTCTGTTCCTCCAGGCTCAGGAAGGCAGGGACAGCTGGTAGCTGTTTCCTTCCAGCCCTCTTCCTTTCCCATCCTGTGAAATTTCACGCCAGCTGTGGTCACCTGTTTGATTTCTCTTTGAGTGCCTGCCTTCCTGCACAAATTAATTTTGATTATTGTCTTGCCTGGCAGGGAGGGAACTCTTAGTGGTGTGAGCCTGAAGCACTCACTCTCTTTATATCTTTTTCTTTTTCCCCTGCACTGTCTCTAATTTTGTGGTTCTCTGCCTTCCCCAAAAATAACCCTCAGACCCAATTCTGAACTGTCATCTTCATTACATCACAGCTGCCTGCAGACGGGGCTTATCACTTGCAATCCACTCAGTTACACTTGTGATTAAAACTGATTGCAAATGTGATCCTGGCTGCTCAGCCTGGGAATTGGGAACATCTTTATAATTTCTGACAGCAGATCTTGAGGCCTCAGATGAGCCTGGCAGGACAAGATCTTTGCAGGCCAGTGGGAGCGGGAGAAGAATATGCATCTGTGAGAAAGAGATGGTGATTTAGGGAAAAAAATATATATATATACAGAAGGGCCCAGGTTATAAACCCCCAAGCTGAACTCTGGGAAAGGCAGAGGGTGAAAACAAACTCAGCTCTTTGGACTGCCAGGACCATCCCTTGGAATAGATGATGGAGGCAGTGGTGTAGTGGAGAAAAGCAGACCCCTGCCCAAGCCTTCACTCAGTTTGGGGTATCAGTGGCTCATGGAATCAGCATGGATATTCCCAGGAAAACAAAAAACAGCTGTTGTGCTTCTTCCCAACAGCAGCAGCAACACATCACAGTCTCAGGACTCCACTGCACTTCTGCATCTGCTGCTGCTCCATCCTCTTCCCTTTGTATAACTGGAGCCATTTATCCCCTGCTGGATCAGAGCAGGGCTGCAAAATTAAACTTTGCACAGTGATGGAGCCTTAAACGTGCACAGAGGGTTTGCATTTTGCTCCAGACGTGGAAGGTTCACTGAGCTGCACCACCTTTCTGTTGGCCTGAACTTTGGCTGATTTCACAGATTTATGTACTTAGAACTAACTATGGACTTTATATTTATCATATAATAAATACAATTTCTTGGATTAATAAATAAAATATTGTAAAATATCACAAATATTGCATATCTTTCTATCGTACCCCACTTGTTTTTCCCCACCTGCTCTCGCTGGGGATCCAGTGCCCTGTGTTGAACTAAAGCCTGCTTTCCAGAGTTTGTTCTGAGGAGACAAAATCCACCAGATTCCTTGGGAACTTTTTCCAGTGTGTTAAATCCTCTCCCTGATTCACTTTAGTCTTTATTTCCTCCAGCCTGACTTGAGCAGTGTTTTCCATCATTCCCCTCGATGGAGTCAGCCAAACATCTCCATAAGGAGGTGCCTCTCCAGTGTCATTCCCAGGAACTGAATGGGATAAATTTGACACATCTTCTTGGAGTTTGCCCTCCAGACTCTGAGTCATTTTTGCTGCTCTCTTCTGATGTCTCTCCAAGCATTGGATGTTCCCTTGCAGGCACAGACATCAGAGCTGGGTGTCCCCACTTCTCCTATGCCCAGATGGGAAATGACTCTCCTCATTGCACTCAACATGTCCCTGCTTGTGCCCCCAGGGACTGAGTCACCCCTTCTGAGGAATCTCAGGCGTTGCTCTAAGACTTTTTCTCAAATCATTGACTTGGTCTGGCTCTCTTGGAGTTGCTGCCTTCCCTCCTGCCTGTGCTCCAAGGGATTTTTTTTTTTTAATAAAAGAAAACCTTTGCAGAGAGGCCATGCCCTGGGATCATCTCACTCAAGGCATGGAACTGATGTGCCTCTTCCAGGAGCCCAGTCACAAAGACTGGAAGCAGAGACACCCCAAAATAGTCTGATTTTCTGTATCAGCAGGAGGCTCTCAAGGTGTTGAGATCCCTGGAAGTGTCCAAGGCCAGGCTGGATGGGGCTTGGAGCAGCCTGGGATAGTGGAAGGTGTCCCTGCCCATGGCAGGAGGTGGAATTAGATGGGCCTTAAGGTCCCTTCCAACCCAAAACCTCCTGGGATTCTGTGTTGGTTAGGAATGGGAGCTGAGCTGAGCCAGCCCTTGTCTGTGTCGCTGTCCAGCTGATGAAAGGCGTTTGCAGACCTTATTGCCTATGCCTCATTACTATTCAGATTAATTTGCATACCCAGGGTGCACTGCGGGCCGGTGGCACAGCCCTGGTGAAAATTCCCACTTTTTCCGTGGGGACACTTGTGTGAGAAGGTGTATCTGGGCTGCGGCACTGCCGAGGGACCGGGATGGAGACACCAGAGGGTCTAAATGGGAAGCTAGGGCAGTCACCATGTCCTAGAGGGACAGCCATGGGATCGCGTGGGTGTGGGGAGAGATACGGAGTATGCTCAGGTTTCTTTTCAGAACGTACAAATCTTTCGCCTTTTACTAAAGATTTCCGTGGAGAGGAACAAGCTTGAGTAGTGCAGAATTTTTTGTGGGTTCACTGTGGTGGAGCTGCTTTTATGGTGGTTAAAAGACAGATAAATTTGGAGGATGATTGAGGAGGTAGAAGTATCTGACTCAATCAATGCGTGCCCAGGATTAGATATTGAAATATGAGGGCTCGGTTCCGTGGCTCTCCACACTGGACTTGTAGGAGAGAGTCCAGAGGAGAGCCCGGAGCTGCTCCAGGGCTGGAGCCCCTCTGCTCTGGAGCCAGGCTGGGAGAGCTGGGAATGTTCACCTGGAGAGGAGAAGGCTCCAGGGAGAGCTCAGAGCCCCTTGCAGGGACTAAAGGGAGCTGATGTAAAAGAGAGTGGGTGACTTCATACCCAGGGAGATTTTGATAGGACATGAGGAAATGGTTTTAAACTAAAATGGGGAGATGTAGGTGGGATATTGGGAAGAAATTGTTCACTGTGAGGGTGCTGAGGCCCTGGCACAGGGTGCCCAGAGAAGCTGTGGGTGCCCCTGGATCCCTGGAAGTGTCCAAGGCCAGGCTGGACAGGGCTGGGAGCAGCCTGGGATAGTGGAAGGTGTCCCTGCCCATGGCAGGGGCGGGACGTAGATGATCTTTATGGTCCCTTCTAACCCCCCAACCATTGTGTGACTCTGTTCTTATCTCTGAAGCAGCCTCTGGTGCCCAGGGAAAGAAAGAGCTCCTCCTAGAGGGATGTGCATCCAAAATTATGGGTAAGATTTGCCAAGTTAAGGTTGTGTGTTCACTGAACTGGCACCTTTATCATGAATTCAGTATGTCCACTCTTTGGGACCATTTTCACAATTAATTTTTAAGGTTAGAAAAGGAAGAGTTTATACCATTCACACCCCTCTCCTTCAAGAAATGAGTTTCCTGCCTTTATTTTTTGCGTGCCTTCATTTCCTGCCTTCATTTCCCCGGCTTTTCAAAGGAGGAAAACTTTCTGTTTGCACAAGTGAGACCCAAATTTTCCCTCCCAGAAAATGCCTCCATCTCTGGGTGAAGTGTGGCATCTGTCTGAGAGCACAGGGAAATGTTTTTATCTGTTCAGAACAGCCCAGAGTCAGGTCCTGCTGCATTAATTGGGACACTGAGCAGAGCACTGAATTTATTTGGAATAATAAAGGGAAGTGTCCCAAATGGGAAGTGTCCAGGGCACAGCACAGACCCTGAATGAGATGCCTGGCTTGCAAGGTCCTGGCTTGAAGTGTTTGGCTGCCAACAAATCATTGCTGGTGGCATCTTGGCAGTGCTGCAAATACCACAGACATCCAGTCTTTTCCTTTGGCTCCTGCCCTGGAAGCCCCTCCTGTCATCATGTCTTGATCATCCTCCACAGACACAATTTGGATGCATTTGTGGCTGTGGTTGTGGCGACCTTGCTGTACTGGAGGCTGTAAAATCACCTTGAAGGCCTGCATGGACATCCCTGATGAGTGGAAAAGGCTGGAGGAAAAGATGCTTGGGTTTACAGGTTGTTAAAAATGAAAATAAACTGTGTTGCATCGAATCTGTGGAAGGTGGATGATTGTTCTCTGCAAAGGCACAGTTTGGAGGGAGAGAACATTCCCACATCTGCTGTGGGGTCTGCAAACAGTCCCTCTATGGCAGAGAGTCAGAGCCACTCATCCCTCACATGAGTGGGATGAGGTGGAACAAAAAACGAGGGGAATTTGCATCATCAGGCTCACATTTTCCCTA
>NW_008236807.1:1859417-1886401 GCF_000691975.1 Corvus brachyrhynchos
AAGCAGACCCCTGCTTTTAAACAGCTCTAAAATTAAGGGGCACACATTCCCCCCCAAGGATGCCTGGGATGCTCAGTGTCAGCACCCCAGCCAAAACTGACATGCAACCTGCAGCCAAGAGGCTGCCAGTGACAAGCAGCAGCTTTGAAGGTCACCTCGCCTTCAAGTAAATAAATAAATATTAAATAAGAAAGCAGGCAGCAGTGAATAAACCAGAGACATTCCACTGGCTTTGGCTTTATTTTTTCTTCTTTTTTTTTTTTTATTTCTTCTCTGCTCTTTTCACTTTCACATCCTCAAAGGTCGGTGCTAATAGGAGATCCCTCTCATTGCTCATGCACACTGCAGCACCCTTGCCTGCCTGCCTGCCTGTCTCAGAGACCCTGACACCAGCCCAGAGCCCAAATCGTGTCATCCCCACAGCTGATGGCTGTAATGAGACCTTCTGTCAGTACCAGCCTATGACAGGAGGGAGGATGTGCTGCAAATACTGGGTTTGCCTCTGAGACCACAATCTTCACCTTTTACACCACAGTCCTTCTTGCTAAAGGGACATGGTGGTGCCAGGTGTTTGTTTTCCGTGCTCCTCCCTGCCTGCCTAATGAGATCCTGGCTCTGCAAGCTCGGAGTTGAGTTTTTCCAGCAGTTCTTGCAGCCTGGCTGCATGGCCAGGGAAGAGACAGTCTGAAGTCACACGGGGAGCTGCGCCAAGGCTGTTTCTGATTGTGTTGGTGCCATGCTGGACCCATCTGCTGCATCTGAAGGGCTGCTCACAGGAGGAGGTATAGGAGATGGAGACTTGCTGCAGCTCTTTCTTCTCGAGCAGAGAGGCTCACAGCCAGGAGAGGACTGTGCCTTGCCTCTCAGAGTGCCTGGGCTCTTGGGCATCCATCCAGTGGCTCTCTGAGGGCAGCAATCTGGAGAAGCTGACAGGACAATTCCCCAGGGCTGCTCTCCAGGGACACACAGTGCACGTGCTGCTCTAATTGAGCCCACTGCTGTCCCAGCAGGGACAACGCTCACTCAGACAAGTTTCTGTCACACTCCAGGTCATAAAACTCATTCCCTGGCATCAAACTTGTAAAATAACACATTGAGGGGCATAACATTCCTTAGTGCCAACCAGCACGGCCTTACGAGAACTCAGTATTTTATCCATGTTACTGGCTACTCCCATGTGTAATCCAGCAGAAGCCAGGGCTGGATGACAGGGAAATTTTCTTCCTCTTAAAGGAAGCCCACAGAACATGCTCACATTCCCTGAACATACAGATCTTGTCCTTTGTGGTCACTGACACTTTTGAAATGAGACCAAACAATCCAGCTGAAGTAAAAGAGGACACTCAGTCAACACCTCACCCCGCTGCTATCCACCTCACCTCTTTGTGCTGGATAGATTTACACATATATAAAAGTCTGGGATCCCACATATTTAAGGATCCCAGACCAGCAATGTGAAGAGGAGCTCTCACAGAACTCCGTGTTTTCCTGCAGGCTTGTAACCATGGAGTTCATCCTGCAGTGTAAGGAAAACCAGGATGCTTGTTTAGGGAAAACTGGGGTAACCCTGAACCCCATCATTAGAAACTATAACTTCTAGAAGCAATGAATCCTCTGAAATGAGCATCCCTAAGGGAATGAGGGACGATGTGAACAGGCAACAGAACTTGCAGACACTCTAGGAATAAACAAAACTGGATTTTGATATTAAAGAAACACAACCTGGTGGTGTTTTCTTCTTCCTGTGATAGCCCAGTGTCACAGCTCCTTCACGTCACAATCAACAGGGTGCCCAGAGAAGCTGTGGCTGCCCCTGGATCCCTGGAAGTGTCCAAGGCCAGGCTGGACAGGGCTGGGAGCAGCCTGGGATAGTGGAAGATGTCCCTGCCCATGGCAAGGGATGGCACTGGATGGGCTTTAAGGTCTCCCAACACAACCCATTCCATGATTCTCTGATTACAAACCCTTTCCCTATGACTTAATATGTGTGATGACAAATACTGAGAACAACCAAGCTGAAACATCTTCTAACTCCTCACCTCATGGACACATCCATCACCTCAGGCCCATCCACCCCCTCAGCTCCTTCCAAGCACTGCATGAGATGTTCCCACCAGGAGCATTGTCACCTCCAGCTTTCCCAACAGCCCAGGAAGGACAATGTGGACCCCAACATAAATCACAACCCACCGAAGCTCTCCATTCCCTTACCTGCAACTCTGACAGGGTGGCTCCAGACCTGACCCTCCCTACAGAGGTGGCACATGCCTGTGTCCCCAAAACTGTCAGGAGTTATCTCCTAGAAGGTGGAAAATGGCTGGCAGGAGACCAGGCGATCTTGTTCTGACTTCCTCGCTATTGACTCTTCCCCAATTAACATGATAATTGTTACCCCGTGGGCCAGACATGATTAATCAGCAATTTTCCTCTTCCTTCCTTATTTACTTTTTTTTAAGAGCAGCTGGGAAATGTCATTCTCTCCTGCAACAGAGTTTGAAAGCTCCTCCATCTGGACGATCAAATTCCCGATGTAAATACAGGGAAAGGAGGGACCCTGAAGAAGAATGGGGTCCCCAGGGAGCCCCTCCACACCCCCCCATCCCTGCCTGAGGTGACTTTCTCCCCCTTCCCTCATTGTCCCGGCCTTTAGGAGCAGAGCCAGCCACTCTGCTGAAGGGGAACTGGATAAGTGACTGTAAATTAAAATTAACATCCAGCAGCAAGGAGTACAAAGCCATGATTAATGGCTTTTTAATGCTCCACTGTTCCACACTCAGAGCACTTTGTTTTAATGGTGCATGCAGGGCGTGGAGGATGAAAAGTGTGTGGATGTGAGAACAGAGTGTTGCACACACACATCTCAGGAATTCTCACCATTAAGGAGAGATAATCCAGCTCTCCTTAGTTTAGAATTACACAGGAAAACCTCGTCTCCACCTCATCTCATCAAGTGCATCGCAACTAAAGATGGCACGGAGCAAAGTCATCAAAAGAAATGTCCTCTAACCAGCACTTACCCAGATAATTGTTTTTCTGCTTTGGGTTTAATTATAAGGTGGACCAATTGATTAATTGAATAAGTTTCTATAACCTCCTCCACCCTTGCCCTAAGGCAGGTTCCAGTCAGACTTGCTGAATGATAATTATTTGTCTTTCAGCCCGTTGAAGAGTTATGGCTTCTTCGGGGCCATGTCCATGGGTAACTCTTCCAACTGTTCATCATTCCATGTGTTGACACGTGCCAATAATTATCCACGTCACTTGGCTACAGGAACGCTTGGAAGAGCCATGCAGGCAGCAGTCATTCTTAAACAATCCTCTTTTTTTTCTTTTTCCTTTTTTTTTTTTTTTTTTTAAATTAAAAATTGCCTCCTAAAAGCACTTTCGGATAACTTCTATCCAAGAACGTGATCCCACCACGCTGAAGTTTATCCGGTGTGACTGCAGCCAACACCTAATGAAATGCTGTGATTTGCAGCAGAGATGATCAAGGTCAAATTGGATGAAACTGTGATCAAGTGAGATAGTTATTAGTGAGATAGTTATTAGTAAGTGAGATAGTTATTAGTAAGTGAGATACTTATTAATGATCCCCTCAGCTCTTGGAATAGCTACTCCACCTGCTGTTCTGTGCCTGCAGAGTAGACCTTTCCTCATGATTCAGTCTAGGTTATTTTATGGGAAAAAAGGGAATCAGGGGCTTCAGGCATGATCTTGTCTGGAATAACTCAGATTACAGATTCCCTTGAAACAGTTTTTCCCCTTGGGTGGAAAGGGTTGGATGACAAGTTCATATGGTGAGGTCCACCTGTAGACTCCTGCTGAGGTGAGCTCCATCCTTCCATTCAGCCTGATCACACGACCTTTGGCTTTGGGAATCTGGTTAAAAACACTGCTGCTCAATCATGCACTGCAAAAGGTCTCTGGTCATCCAGATCCCTGCATTTTCCTACAGATAAATTCCTACAAAAGGAATCATCTACATCAAAAACAGCCTGTTAGAAAGAGAGCAGCAATACAACAGCATCAAACTTGGCAAGTGGCTCCTCCAGGAAACCAAAGCATTTTGAATTTTACAGCTCCCCACCACACTGACCCTGCTGAGGTTTCTTTTTATATTTTGCAGGAACAATTACAGGGATATTTATACCTGGGAATATTGCTTGACACAAATTGAATGGTGGGTATAATTATGTATAAAAGCTCTCTTGTTACAGAAAAAAAAAAGGGAAACAAAGCCAGTCTATTCCATAGTCAGACAGAGGAGATGTTTGTTAGTGCTGCTATTGATCAGTAACTATGGCAAAGCCCTGAGAAGCTCTAATATGAGTTTAATACAATGAGTAACTGAATGATCTCATTGCAGGATTCATGATCCAGAGCAGGATTTGAGCTGCTAATGGTCAAGTCTTTCATCCCCTCTCCTTTCCTTGTAAACATCTACTGGCAAAAACTCCTTCACAGTCTCTTAGTGCAGCTGCTAGCCCTGGATTCACAGCTGGTTCTCCTGGAGAGTGCAGAGGTCCAGCTGGTCTTTCTGGAAGGGAGGCTCTTCTGGAGTGTCCCACGTCGTTCTGGATGGCAGAATGTGCACAGCACTGCTTCCATCCCAGCTGGGAAAGCTGACAACACCGGGAACTCTCCCAAGCACGGGAATAGCAAACAGGATGCTGTGATGGCTGACAAATGCAGGGAAATATCCAAAGGAGGTAAATCACCAGCCCGTGTATCCCATAAACCTGAGGGTACCAGAATTTTTGAACCAACACTTCACTACCACAGGCTATCCTATCTCCCTACAAAAGCAGAGCATGTTTGGGATCTGCCTGTGGCCTTTTCAGGGCTCAATGCCCTGACAAACCTTTTAAGAGATTTTGGGTTTCTCCTTGGGAAAACTTTGGCAAAGCAGGAAGACACATTTTGTGAGTGGTGTTATTTTCATGGCAATGTTGCTGATGGTACCAGGAACGGTTTGCAAACAACAGGAACACTTGTTGCTGGGTAAGAGGCTCATCACTGGTTTGATGAAGCCTGAAAACACATCCCATGTCCCAACACACGCTGCTGTTGTGCCCGAGCTCAGAAATCACTGGCAAGGACTAAGGACAGCTTTTCTCTGCTGTGCTGTTACCAAAGCTTTGGGTCTTTGGAGTAAAATTATAATTCTCCCACTTTCTAAGTGGCAGAAGAGAGGGGGAGGCATCTGTGCCAACTCACACCTGTGCTGCTCTCCCTCCATCTCATCCCATTTATGCTGATACCACCCACATTCACACATAGAGATGATTCTCACAATGAAGAAGCTTTTCCCCTGTGAGAATGGAAAGTATTCCAAAGCCACCTGGGAGGCACAGGATGGATTACGAGTCTGCCACATCAGATCCTGATGGCTGCAAAATGCAAACGACTCATAAATTTCAGAATTCTCATCCCTGAGCCATTTTCCCTGCTGTGTTATTCAAGATCTCTGGATATTTTGAAGAGACGCCACTTGCTAAAGTGGAAAAGCTTGCACTTCCATTTAAGATAAATTCATCCTGATGCTACTCTTTCTCTAATTTTCCTGGAAGTGTCGACCCTGCCCGTATTTTTATGCAAAGAAATGACCTCCCTGACAGCAAATCAGCATAGTTAGAGATGGAGAGTGCTGAGATCATGGAATCATAGAATCATGGAGTAGTTTGAGTTGGAAGGAACCTTAAAGTTCATCTTGTTCCAAACCCTTGCCATGGGCAGGGACACCTTCCACTATCCCAGGTTGCTTCTGTCCAACCTGGCCTTGGACAATTCCAGCCACAGTTTCTCTGGACAACCTGTGCCAGGGCCTCACCACCCTCACAGCCAAAAATTTTTTCTTAAAATTCAATCTAAAGCTACTCTCTGCCAGTTCAAAGCCATTCCCTCTTGTCCTGTCCCTCCCCGCTCTTGTACATCCCCCCCTGCTCTCTCTCTGTCTCTGCAGGAAGCACCCAGTCCACCAAGGCACAAACCTTCACCTGCTGCTCAGATGGTTTATCACCCTCTGCCTCAACTTGCCTTCTTACTCCAGTCCTCCCCTGCTCACAAGGCGTTGTGGCTGTCCTTTGCCAAGGGATCTGCTGCTGGAGATATGATGTGTTCCATGCTCCATTTCTTATGGCCAACGAGCAGATCTGCAAATTGCATGGCCAGATTTACAAAGGGCCTGACAAACTGCCCCTGAGGGTAGGCTCCTTCCCTCCAGTATTAATCTCCTCCTCCTCAGTCCCCTGGCTCTCCCCATTAGCTCTGTGGCTGTTGCAACGCTCACTCCCACTCTCACCTCCCCACCACTCTCGCTTTTCCCTTATCTCTGGCTCTGATTTGCTCTGATGATAATCTGAGATTCATGGCTCACTCTTAGCACAGAGACTCAGGACCCAACAGCAACAGGCAAATAGATCATCTCCTAATGAAGGGAAGGTTCCTCTGAGCCACTCTGGCACCTTTGCCAGCCGTTCTTTACCAGGACAGCACTGGGCACAATCCTATCAAAGATATCGCAGGAAAGGGTTGTTGGAACATAAGTGGTGGCAGTGATCAGCCCCTCGCACCAAAAATAATGTCAATATTACTACTCCTAACAAAACAAACCTGTTCATGTGACTGGCTGGTGAGTGGGCTGAGTTCCCATGGCAACTGTCTGTGCTGGAGCTTGTAGGAAGAAAGTAAATATTCCGTTTGAAATGGTTCAGATTCCTGCCACAAAGTTCACACAGCACGGAAACATTCATCAGATTCCTTCATTAGCTGCACAAAGTGTCCCCCATCCCCCCTGGCAGCTTCCCAAACTGAATTACCCATGTCTCGTCTGCCTTTGAGGTCTGAAATTCACACAGAGGTTTTAGGGAAGGGATCCCAGATGTTGGATGCTTTCACTCAAGCTGTCTGTCTGCATCTCCTGTTCAGTTCTCGTTGCTTCTGGCTCCCAGTTCCCACCTGAGGCTGGGGCAGGAGCTCCATCAGGATTTCTGATGCTCAATTTGGATGTGGCATAGACAGCCCCGACCCTGCCCGGCCTGGGGAGCCTTTGCCTTTATCAGCCCAGTGCTGCACACATCTGGATTTCAGAACTGGCTTGGATTTGTACAGAATCATGGAATAATTAAGGCTGGAAAAGACCTCCAATGTCATCGAGTCCAACTTTTGACCAAACAACACCAACTGAACCACAGCACTGAGTGCCACATCCAGTCATTAGTGACACCTCCAGTCATTAGTGACACCTCCAGTCATTAAAGTATTGCCCAGGGGTGGGGATGGATGATTTGTACCTTTGCCTCTCATACAGCTCCTTCCAGGGGATGGAGGAGTTGTTGAAGTGCTGATTTAACTCAGAGAGAAGGAAATCCAGGGCACTGCAGTGCAGAGGACTCTGAGACAGCTCACACAGAAACAAATGTATTCAGTGAACACGGCGGGGACAACGCAAAAAGGGTTTGGCTGCGGGATTTCCTTCCAGCTGGAGCTACTGGTGTTTATCCTCAGAAGAAACTCAAAATTGCAGCCTACAGTTTCACCTGCCTCTGTGCAGATCCACCCAAGCTCTTCTTCATCACATTGTGGTGATGGCAGCTCATGGCTTGGGACAAAGCCTCCAGCAATTTTGATGGAAAAAGAAAAATGATAGAACTATCTTCCTGTAGTTCCTCATTCCAATACATCCCTCCCCAGTCCACCTCCATCCCTCTCCCCCTTTGACACCTTTTCCCACAAGGCTGAAATAATCCTTGACACTCAGAATATGCATTCATATGTTGGATTATTAAGGGATTTAAACAGGAATGGCAGCACCCACTCCAACCCAAAAAGCAGCCGCTGAAGTGCTCAACTCTGGCAGAAAGGATGGTCAGAAAATTCTTTTGCTCTCCACAACATGGGTCAAGGACATGTTGTCACCTCTGCCCAAGCTGTGTGTCCCCAGTGTGGTCAAGAGGAGGGTGGTGACAAAGAGAGGTCACAGCTCTCCTGAACCCACCAGGCAGATCCACCAGGGAAAGGGAGATCAAGGTCTTTTTGGAGAATGCAGCCACCCACCAGTCCACCCACGGCATCTGCAGGGTGCAAAGTGCCTGGAGAGATGAGTCCATCAGTTTTCCTGCTTTGGAGCATGGTCAGGTCCCTGTGTCTGTGTATGAAGGCCACTGGGGATGAAAATAAATTTGATTTCATATTTGGTTTGCAGGATCAGAGGGTCAGACATCCAGCCTGCCTCTGTGCGACATCCTTCTCTGTTCTGAGGAGGTGGAAAAAGAAAAATGCTTCACTTCTCTGCTGGGAAACAGAGACACAGTGACTTGTCCAGGGAAACCAAGGAAAAGGAAGATTCACACATTTCATTAAAGCCTGGTGCCTGCAGCTACTTCTACTCTGTGCACCCTGTATATTCCTGAAAAATCACTTCTGTGAGGGAGAGCTGCTCTCAGGACAGGCCAGATTAATCAGAATCCAGAGTACCCATCTCTTGCTTGGCCATGAACTAGAGCTGCACATGCCGAGCTCTGACAGGAAATAAACTCAATTAATCCCAGCCAGGAAAACTGGGAATAGATCCAGACTTGAATCTCTATCCACCAAACACAGCATGACTGTGATATGTTACCTTCCCTTTTACATGGAAATCACCAGTGCAGGAATGTTCCTGGGGGCAGGAACACAAGTCCTTGCATTGTTTTGGTGTTAGGAAGCTCCTGAAATAGTTTTAGTTTTGGTTTTAGTTTTAGTTTTAGTTTTAGCTAGTTTTAGTTTTAGTTTTAGTTAGTTTTAATTTTAGTTTTAGTTTTAGTTTTCATGCTCTGATGCAATTCCCAGGCACGATTTGAGGCTTGGCCATGGATATGTGCAGCCACCTCAGGCAGCAGCTTCACCAACAACCCAAAGAACTGGGCTTTGTTTGTTTGTTTTTAACTGATTTGCGTGGATCTGAACTAGATATGGCACAAACACTGAATGAAGAGATTTTATTGAACCCAAGGACTTCAGAACCAGCCTCTGGAGACACCAGAACAGCAGAAAGTTGGGGAAAAGAGGCTTCAAAATGGACTTATTTTCCCTTTTTTTTTTCCCCTAAAAAAGTGGATGGGTCATAACTTGTGTTTGTAAATGATGTCTCTGACTTGTGGGATTCTGATCAAAGGGAAATGTGATGGTTCCTCTGTGATGTTAGGGAGGAAATCAGGCCAGGGAGGGGACAAGAAGGTGACCTGAAGACGTCTGGCAGCAGGGAGAAACTGGAGGCAATAGCAGGAACACAGAGTGTCAGCAGGCAGGGACAGAAGTGAGCAACTCTTCAGCCTGAGGATATCCAAGTTCCCACTTAGCTCCCAAAATTCATGGAGGGGGATTAAAGGCAGCATTAGTATGTATGCAGCAGCGTGCTGCTCCTCTGTGATCTCCTGACTCTGATATTTTTAGAAAATTTGGGTTGCTGGAGAGCAAAACCTGTCTCTCAGGGTTTGTCTGCTTATTGGCATCATTGCCCTATCTAATGAAATCATGCCAGGGCAAGAGGGAAGGGAGGACATTGACCGTTATGGGGAGAAACTGGGAATAACTGGTTGGGAGCAGGGGTCCCTCCTTTAGGCAGGGGTTCTCAGCCCACTTGTGTGTTTTTACCTCCTTGGTAGATCTAAGAGGGCTCAGGGAGGTCTAAACTAGACAAAAGCTGTCAAAACCTGTGGAGACCACAGCTAAAGGTGTGTGTGATGGGGCTTTTCTGCAGGGAGGGAGCCAAATTAATTCAGTAATTGTTTTCTGGCTCACTATGGCAGTGTCAGTCCAGCCTTGGTCAAATCAGGCTCAGAGAGAGGGGTCCCAGAATTATTTTGGCTCCTAAGTGCTCTGGAGTCTCTCTCACATCCATTTTTGGGGCAAGGGATAAATCCAGAGGTCTCCCCTTTGCTCCAGCCACTGCAGGAACACTTCGAGGGATGGGACAGCCACAATTCCTCTGGACAACCAGAGACAGAGGGTTTTCCTGAACTTCTACAAAATCCCTCTGAGACATTCACGGGATCCTTCTGAGCCTCCTGTTCAGGTGGAACTTCCTGTGCATCAGCTCCTGCCTCTTGTCCTATTGCTTGGAATCCTGCAGATTCCTCGGGCTCACTTAAGACCAGACTCTGTCCCAGGGTATTTGCCCTGCTCCTCCACCCTGGGTTTCTCTAATTAAGAAGTTGTCTTCAGTGATGTAATCATCATTTTCAGCAGGCATGACTGACTTTGATAGGGTTCAAACACCAGCTCTGATTTTTGCCTCTCTCCATTATACTTTTTTTTTTTTTAAGTGTGCTGTGAAAATGTGTCACTCCTTGTGATTACACCAAGGAAAAGGAAGAAAAAAACTACAGAAGTGACACAAATTACTAATTACTTTATTATGCAGTGATTAAAGAAAAAAAAAAAGGAAAAGAATTAAAAGCTAGAAGTTGCTTCAGCAAATTCTATTTTAAAAGAAATAATTGTTGAGTTTCAAATGTACTAAATTAAGTAATTCTCTGCCAGATTTCTTCCCCACTTTTAATCTTCATTCTTGCCTGCGTGGCTGGCTCTGCAGTCAATGCTCTGGTGGGGTGATGTGCTCAGGCATGAAATAATAATAATAATAATAATAATAATAATAATAATAATAATAATAATAATAATAATAATAAAATTTTAGCTGAATGGGAACACTCCTGCCAAACACAGAGCCCGTGCAAGCACATAGGGAGGTGTGAGGCCAAGAGGGCTCCTGGGCTGGAGAGACGAGGCAGCCTAAGCTCCCACATTTTGTAGAAATGCCTCGTTTTCTAAATTTTCCATGCTGGGAATGCTCCACGTGGTCAGGGGACAGCAGAGGGGGCTGGGGACAGACCACACCATGGAGAAAAATCACTTTTGTGCCTGGGATGTGTGTTCCTGGAGGGTCTGAAGGAAAGGAGGCAGGGGGTGCCCTGGGAATTTGGTGCCCTGCTTTGGGTCTGTGGCTCTCTGAGCTGCCAGGATTTCCCTGGGAAGGGTTTTTCCTCCAGCTTTACCTTGGTCCTGCTATCTTTCCCCCTTGCAGGGATGTGGGAAAGCCAAGTGAGATATTCTCACTCCCTCCAAGGGAGATGCTCAGGGATCAGGGAAGCCAGCAGGGCTGGAAAGGCTGTGGGAACAACTAAACTGTGCCCATGGAGGAGCTCCCAGGCCGCCTCCAGGACTCTGGAGAGATCTAGATCACAGTGAGCACCCCAGGAGACACCCCAGGAATGGTGAGTCTTGCTGGGAGAGCATTTGGGGATGGAGCAAGGCTGGAGGAGATGACAGGCACAGAGTGTGGGTCCTGCTGAGGGGAAGGAACAGCTTAAAAATCAGTAGGAGAGGTCCTGGGTAGTGGCAGGGTGAGAAGGTAGGAGTGTGAAGTCTACTTGGAGATACCCCAATATCCCAGATCCCAGATCCAGTGAAAGACACTCAGATTTCCTCTTGATTTGCTCTCAGGTTCAGGAGAGACGATGGCAGTGACTTTATCCTACCTGAAGATAATGGCAGTGTCTTTATCCAACACAATGGATGGGAAATCTCAGCTTTTTAAGGATCAGCTCTTCAAATACCCCTTTCTCTCCAATCCCAGGCTGCAAGGAATTGTTTCCTATCCCCCTGGATCCCAGAAATGCGTGCTGACAGTTCCACAGCTCTTCAGCAATGCTTAGGCACCCTCTCTGCCACGATAACTGTTGCCCAACTATGTGCCAAGTTTCCCCTTTTTCTCTTTATTTTTTTCCTGTTTCTCTTTATTTTTTCCTGTCATACAGATTTTGGTGAGCCTGTGTCCCCCAAAGTCTCCCAGGACCTCCCTTCTCCCCCTTCTCTGTAATTAAACAAGAACTGTTGACAGATGCTGTCGAAGCCAGTTCCAGCTCGCCAGAAATTTTCAGCAAATAATAAGAGGAGCTCAGAAATGAGAAGTCAAAAGAATTCAATAGGCAAGAGGCAAATTCTCAGCAGTCCTAAAGGACCTTAATTCAGAGAAACACCACTGACACTGCACAAGAGAAAGGAAGAACAATGCTTAGATTATTTTTGATGTGTGAGGAGACACCAGGATAAAGAAGGGGAGGGTTTCACAAGGCTTTTTTTTTTTTTTTTGCACTTTTTACCTTCTGATTTGGGTCACTTGCCTTGCAGGGGGTGTCTGAGCTGGAGGATCCACTGTAAATCAGGGGATTCCAGTAAAAGAAAGTGCACAACCAACATTTGCCAGGGAAGAGTCACCAGGGAGACAAATGGGGCTGTGGAAAAGGATAATGTTTGGAGTGAACTCCCTGACATCATTTTCCTTGCCAGGAGTTTGAAACACCATGGAGTCAGAAAGGATTTGTGGTGGACATTTCTCTAAGCAAGGAATTTGACAGATATTCCTGCTCTGCTGAACTGGCTTTGCTGACTGCTCCCTAAGTCCTTTAAACAATACTATTATGATTAAAAATGTCACATAACCAAAAGCATCATAATTACAAAAACCATTCTCATTAACAAAAAAGTTCTCCTTTCAAATTCCCCTATTCAGGCAGCTCTGTAAGCTTTTAATCCTTCGAGCACCAGCAAATGACATCTTTGCTAAGAATGGCCAGTTTACATCAGCAGAGAGACTGGGGAGGGGTGGGTTCACTGCAGATGGAGGGGGAAGTGTTTCATTTTGGTTCTCAGCTTCCAAGAGAAATTCCTCTTTGCTTATTCAAACTCACAGGTACAAGTTGAGAGGCTCAAAAGCTCAAAACCAGAACGCTGGGATGATGATGATGATGATGATGATGATGGTAAGAGGAAGTGCCCTATCACAGAATCCCAAAATATCCTGACTTGGAAGGGACGCCCAAGGATGAGCAAAATCCAACTCCTGCCCTTTTCCAGGAGGATGTGACTTTTCACTTGTGCCAGTGCATGGAGAGGTCACATCCCTGGGCTCAGAGCTGAGTAGGTCAGGAGGAGACATGAAAAACAATGGGGTTTTTATTGGGGGGTGAGACCCAGCTACAACCTCAACCAAAATGAACCCAAATTCAGCTTAAATTCTCCCACATCAAGCTCCACTCGGTGCCCACCTTCCAGACAGACCCATTTGTTGTCCTCTGTAGGTTTTCTTCCAAATCCAGAAGGCAACAGAACACCTTTCCCAGGATCCAGTGACACTCCTGGGACCATCCCCTCAACTATATGGGGCAGCCAGACCATGCTCATATTGCAATATCCCATCCTTGGAGGTGTGGTATCAGTGGAGTGATCCTAGACTCATCCCAGAAGGGCTGGGAAGGATTCCCTGCCATCAGTGTGGTGGAACGTGGGGTGGCCCCAGTGCTGGAAATAAGAAAAACTTAAGACAAGTGAGGAAAGTACCTATGCTGTTGACTTTGGAAATGGCCTGAAATGTATTTGCTTTGCATCCAAGCTGAAAAAGAACCCACAAGTGAGAAGGGAAGTCGGTTGCTTTCGACTCAGAATAATTATTAAAAAGGGAAATAAACATACAAAATCTGAAGCAGTCATGTTTGTCACCCACTGACCTGAAACCAAGCAGTTTTGTTTGCATTTTGGGTTTTAAAAGCAAAACATTTCAGTCAACATGGAAAAATAATTTTCCTCCATATTCATGTTTTCAGTTTTGGTCCTTGTCCTCTTCAAAAATTGGGTTATTTCTTTGTATTAAAATCCTACTTTGAAACACCTGAAACATTCTTCTTGAAATTGTCCGAGCATGAGTTTGTTGGGTTTTTTTTATTTTCCTGGAATTTCCCTTTCATCTCCTCATTCTAAATTACTCATTAAATTCAATGTGAATTTAAACTCATTTTCAAACTGCTTGTTTTCTTGGGGGTTTTTTAAGGGTATTTACTACTCTGTTTGTACATGTATGTGAGTGTGTGTAAACATCTATATATGGAATATGATTCAATTTTGAGTTGTGGAGAAAGCTTCAGAGGGAGACTGAGACAGAAGGAATTGCCTGTTCAGGAAGGGGTAGAACTTATTTCTTTGCAGCTACAAGGACATCCAAGGAGCAAGGAGAAGGCGTTTCAGACATCCTGTTGCCAGTGCCTGCCAGACTTTGGCTCCCTGGAGCGACGAGGCAGAGCATCTCAAATATCAAGTGTCTGGATGTGTCCCTCTGTCACTACCAAATCCTGCCTGTCCCAGCTGGCACAGGGGAATAGTTCTTCCCTGACTCAACCAGCCACGCATTTCCCACTCCCTCTCTGCTGAAAATCAAACAATCCATTAGGGCTTTGCTGAGTGGATCTGACATTTCCCAGGTGCAGATTAACACCCCCTCAGGGCCTCGGCACTGTGAAAATCAGCTCGTCCTTTGCGCCTCGCTGCCCATCGCTGCTCCCAGTGAGGAGCAGCCCCAGCACCTGCCAGCCTGGGCCTTCCAGAGTGGTTTTCCAAGGTGTTTGACATGTCCTGGAAAGGGATGAAGGGGAAATGATTGTATGTCATTAGGTGTTCAGGGATAAGAGTAATGTCACCAAAACTGCAGGAAAAACAAAATCTCTCCAACAACATTTTTAGTGTTAGAGAATTAAGGTATTACTTTATTCTGGCCAGGAAGTGTAACAGAACTCATTTCATCCACATGTTGCCTGGGTTGTGCAGAGAAAATCATTCCATCGCACTTGTTGATAGTGCTTTCGCTGTTCTGGTAAATCTCAGCGAAGGAGTGTTTAGTTTGGTTGGCTTTCACCTTCTTCCAGTCATTATTCCGGTGTGATCATCCCACTCAGGGGATGTCTCTAAATCTAGAGTGTCCGAGTGTCTGTGAGGGGTTAAATGAGCCACACAACCCTACAGAGGCGGAGGCTGCTGGTGTCATAGACGTGATGACTTTCGTAGGGAGGTTGTGCAGTTAACAATGCTGCAATGTTAACGAGTAGTTTGGTTATGTTGGGAGCTGAGCTTGTTGTAAATTAGAGTTAATGCAGTTATAGCATGCAATGTACGGGTGAAACGTTCTTACAGGGGCTGTTATACGAGGACTAATGAAGGAATCTTCTAGAAGCTTGCAGCAGGTGTGATGACATCATTCTGAGCCCGGATTGGTGGACAAACGCACCAATGAGGTGGACTTTTGAGGAAATGATTGGACAGGAATGCTCTGCTAAAATGAGCTAATCAAAAGGTCCCTAAACGAGCCAATCGCAGAGAGAATCAGGAAATGGACCAATCCTGTCCAAGGACAGCTTTTAAGAACTCTCCTGGCGCTCTGCACCGCATTCTGCTGCGGTAGCTGGCTGACCAAAGGAGCAGCCAGTGTTGCACGCTGATCCTTTAGTCTGCTGTGCTGTTGGGAGTTTGGGCTTATCCTGGATTCCTGTTTCCAGTTGTTGTTTTTGTAAATAAACAACCTGAGGAAGGTGATTAGGCCGTTTGCTACACAGGGAGCCTTTTTTGCAGTTAGGAAAGCAAGGGGCAGATTTATCTTTTTTTTGTTTAATCATTGTTGTGGTTTACGATGTAAGTTGTAACCAAAAAATATGTGTTTTATCAACTTTTGTTAAAACCAGGTGGGGTAATGTTCTTTATCTCTTCAATAACACATCCCTGGTAACACTCTCCGGGCAATATTTTCTGTTAATGGACTATCAAGCCTCGCTGTGTAACTCATAAAACTACAGCTCAGGGGGAGGAGCCAAGCATTCCGACCCGGATATAATCTGAGGGTTGGAACACCACACTCAGCCCTACCTCCTGGATTCCCAGAGGACAAGAGTTACCACTGGACCTTCAGGTGAAGACCAGAGCATTGTACGGGATCACTGCTTCAACAGAACCATTTCATGTGGGCTGCTACCACTACCCTGACCAACAGGGTGTCAGGTTGTATCTTGACTCTGCCAGTGTTCTTGTACTATTGCATTTAATTTAATTTTCCTATTAAATTATAATTCTGACTCGTGATCTCCCACTGGTTTGTTTCCAAACTAGTACAATCATTAAGGTTGGAAAAGATCTCTAAAATCATCAAGTCCAGCCATTAACCCAGTAGTGCCA
The DNA here is from genome assembly GCF_000691975.1 of Corvus brachyrhynchos. Taxonomy (NCBI): domain Eukaryota; kingdom Metazoa; phylum Chordata; class Aves; order Passeriformes; family Corvidae; genus Corvus; species Corvus brachyrhynchos. The sequence continues at coordinate 1,875,450 of NW_008236807.1, forward strand.
AACCCAGCACTAAAGCATTTCTCCAAGCACCAAAGCTACACTCATTCAGTGATACAGGTCAGTGACAGAGCCAGGAATTCAAACCAAGCTTGACCCTAACACTCTGTGCTAATAATTCAAGGTGCTTCAATTGTCCTGTATCCAGAGATAAAAGGATGTGGAAAGCCCTGGATCTTGCTCTCTCCTCTCCACGTGAAAACCAACAGTTGTGCCTTCTTATTGCACCTTTGAAGGGACAAATGTTTCCCTTCCTGCATGCCAGGCAGCAGCAGGGGTGAGAGCAAAGGCTCTGAAAGAGGATCCAGAGTGGGATGCACATGAGTGTTCAGCCAGAAATACAAGGAGATTGAAATGGAGTGGGCAAAACTGGATTCATTAGCTGGCAATTAGCTCTAAATTAGCGATGATATGGTACAGTTGAACTTGGAAGAGAGAGGTGGATTTGTCAGCTGGAGAGAACAAAATCTTTGGAGACTGAGCCCTGCTGGGTAGGGTAGGATGTATGGGGCAGATCAGTCCAGCTTTGTGTGTTCTGAACACCTGAGAAAAATGTTGGCTCCAGGATTGTTAAGGGGGGAGGGCTTTGGACAGGAGGAGGGAGAATAGTGGTCTCCTTTTTGTCTTGAATCCATTGAGAATTGCAAGACCAAGCTGGACTACCCAATTGCAATCCCCAGCATTTTAGTAATTCTGGTCACTTAATAACCCGGTTGATTTCCTGATCCCAGTTCTCCCAGAGGCCATTCCAACCAATCTGCTGCCTCATCCCGGCAGCTCTCCAAATCCAGGTGCCTCCCAGCTGTGGTGGCACTGCCATCTGTGGTGCTGGCCAATGCAGCCTGGGCATCAGGAGTGGTTTCCTTCCCTACCACACCTTCCTCCTCTCCAAGTCTCCTCATCCTGGTTTTTCCTGACCCCCCCACAGCCCAGAGCAGGTCCAAGTGTTTGGCTGAGCCTGGAACATGCTGGAGCACCCCAAGTGCAGCTTTCTGCAGAGGGAGAGGCAGCATCTTGTTGCCAGGTGCTGCATCTCCCCCCTTCCTCTCTTCCCCGTCTTTAAAGGTCCAGAGAAGGGCTTTTATTCAGAGCCAGCTCCCGATGTGAGTAGCTCAGAGCAATTTATGTACCCTCAAAAGCCATTGCCAAGCAACCTGATGCTTGAGGCCTCTTTCCCAGCCTTGGAGAGGAGGAATCTCTCCCTTCCTTCTGCTGCCAGACCTTCCCCTCTCAACCCACTACCCCTCCCTCCTCCTCCTCCAGCTGAAGAGAAGCACCCAAAAGTCTCCTGCTCTGTGCCAAAGTCCTGGACTCCCTCCCACCCAAAGCATCTGCTGCTCCAGACCCAGGTCCTGCTTGTTTTCATGCTGGGGACAAACACACCTCAGTTCCAGCTCCAAACAAATCTCTGGCCAGCCAGGACATCTCTGGTGGCTGCCACAAGCCACCAGCCCAAGCAGTTTTGCAGCAGTTCATGGAGCTGGAGGCTTCCTTCGTTCTCACAGCCCTGCTCAGAGAGGGTCTTCACCCACAGGGTGGGAAAGCAAGGCTGGAGAGAGGAGTCCTGGTCCCTCAACAGAGGTGTCCCCAGCACCCTGAGGAGCTAAAGAGGCACAGAGCCTGGTGACATGTGGGGCTGGGATGAACAGAGGGTGTAAAAGAAAGGGTGAACAGGAGAGCAGATACTGAGGGAAGAAGAAAGGGAGAAGTTGAGGATGAATGTTTCCCTTGCAGGTTTTTCCTTGCACTTGGACTCCCCTGGGCTGAAAACCTGTTAAACATAAACTTGAGGAGACCATGAGTAGGTGTTGTAGTCATTAATTTGTGGTTCAATCTAGAGCCAGCCATCAATTAAACCTCAGCCACTGCAGGCTGAGCACCAGCCAGGTCCTGTTTCCTTGGGCAAAGAGCAGAGAAAATAGGTGGTCTGGAAACACCTACATGCCAGGGGCTACAGTGGCTCTGCCCAGCCCTGAGGGCAAAGCTCTGCTTGGCTCCCATGGCGCAGCTGTCCTTGGACACCCCTGTCTCTGCTGGGGCAAAATGGGCCATGGATGTGGGGTTCTGTGCGAGCCCCTTAGAAACCCCATCCATAAATGTCAGTCCTGCAAGCCGGGCTCGCTGACTCCTGCACACAGCTGAGATGAATGCTCCTGGTGGTCCATCCATCCCAACGTGCCTTTCCCATTGTTCCCATCCCTCCAGGCCCCTGGTGACAGACTCTTGCCATTAGATATGATGGAGAGGGCTGTTGCTCCTACATAGGCACATTCCCGTGCTAGGGACGTTCTGGGAATAATGGGAGCAATGAAATAAATGAAATAAATCACTCAAAGAGCAAGTGGCTGTGATGAATTAGGAGGTGTTAAATGCACAGGGCAGACAGGGTGCTGCCAGCCCTTTTCCCCAGCAAAGCCACAAAGACAATGGGCACTGGGGCCTGCAGTGCCTGTAGTTCCCCTTTCATATTTTGCCAGGAGTGCTTTCAGAGCCACTTTGTTGATTGAATTTGTCAGGCACCATTCTGGAGATCGCAAAGCTGCTTTCGCCGCCTTCATTGTGGCGCTTGCACGAGACAATTCCGAAGCATCTGTATTCATTCCAGGCAGCATTAGGTAGCTGATGATTCAGCCAGCTGCCAGCAGATAGCTGCTCTCTCCTTGAGATGACTGAGTAATACAGGAATAACCTGGGGATTTTGCTCCCCTTTGCTGTGCCTCAGGGTTTATTTATTTATTTCTGGTGGATCCCATTTATCACCGGCGCGCAGGAGCCGAGTTCCGAGCGCTGGCATCCCCTTGGGTGTGGAGAGCAGGGCAAAGCTGCTTCTCACTTCCTTTGGACAGCTTTGTCTTGCCTGTTGAAGATGAAACCTCGCTGTAGCTGAGGAGCAGGGCTGGGGAATTGGAAGTTGTGTGTGGGGGAAGTAAAACAGGGTTTTCTGGCTGTGGATACGAGTGGCTGTGTGAGAAGGGAAGAGACTGGCGAAGTCAGGTGGAAGGAGGAAAGAGGGGAGCTCTGTACCTCCACAGGGGAACTGGAAGTTGTGTGTGGGGAAAGAAAAATAGGGGTTTCTGGCTGTGGATACGAGTGGCTGTGTGAGAAGGGAAGAGGCTGGAAAAGTCAGGTGGAAAGAAGGAAGAAGGAGCTCTGTACTTCCACAGCAGGCTGGTGTGGTGGATGCTGAGGGTCCCTGGGTGCATGGAGATTTCTGGAAGCAGGCCGAGTCTAAGAGTGGCAGCAAAGTGGGGATTGTCCCTGCTCTGGAAGGGCTGGGCTTGCCCCTGTGTATCTGCTGGGAGATCAGTGGGTCACAAAGCTCCTGAGCCTGCTCTGGAGCCTGCAGAGTCTGGAGCAGAGCTCCTGGCCTTGGATGCATTCCTGGTAACTCCTCCTGCCTGCAAGTTCAGCTTCTTTCCTAAGCCCTTGGCCTCACCCCCATCTCCACACCGTGCAAGGAGATAGGGAAATTTCAGGCCTCCTGAGAGAGGTGTCTGAGATAAGTGGACTTAAATCACCCTAAAGCAGCTCTGATTTCTCTCTGCTGATTACAGAGGGAATTTGATGACAGCCTTAGACCAGACAAGAGCCACAGAGCAGTCCTGAATCCAGGCTGCAGTCACAGCTCCTCTGCCCCTGCTCCGGGCACTCAGGATTTTTCCTGCCTTTTCTTTGGGAGCCATAAACCAATTTCTGAAAGTCTTATTTCCAGTTCCCTGTGCTCCCCCAGTGACCCCAGGCACAAGACAAACCTGCCCTGAACTTGGGACATTTTTCCATGGGAGGACACTCAGTTTTTCTTTATTTCTCTCACTCCCTGAGTAGGATACTGGGGTCTTTCCAAACACCACGAGGGTGCAGGAGGGAAAAACACCTTTCTGTTGGATCTACAGCAAGGCCAACCTAGCACTGACAATTTCCAGGAGTTAATCAACTTGCCAAGACTTGGACAGGGGCACAGAGCACCAGGAAAAGGAGCATCCTGTCATCATGGCCAGTGGATGTGGCCAGAGAAGGTGCAGATCCCACATGCCAGGGGCTGTTGAGAGGCTTGTTCTTCCCATGCCTGTGCTAGAGGTGAAGTCTGTTTCTGCATCTCCACGTGGTCAGTGCTCATGGCTCTGAGAAACACAGGACAGAAAGGAAACCTCTGAGAGAGCAGGTCCTTATCTCCATCTCCACTTCAAGACAGAAAAACTTGATCCCGTCCCCTAAACCACCATTTTCCCTGAGATATTCCTGCATGGAAGCCTGGGGACGTTGCTACAGCTCTCAGGCGCAGAGAAAAAGGGGTTTGGAAACTTCCTCCTGAGTCAACCTGCAGGCTGAAGGATCTCCTCCCACATCCATGTCCTTGCGCTGACTCTTCTCCTGTCCTGTCTCATCCACACATGTTGAATTTCCTTTCCAGAGCGGAGAAGTGGAGCTGTCGCTCGGGGTCAGGCAGTGGTGCTGAGCTATCCTTGGGGATGGGTCACAGCCCAGCTCTTCTGTCCATCCCTGGATGCACTGGAAGGAAAACTCCTTCTCCCCGCAAGGCAGGAACAGAAGGGAGAAGATGAAAGGGGGAGAGGGAGGGAGCATTTCAGGCTTGTAATTCAGTTACAGCACGGAGAATCAATTCGCTGCAGCTCAGGGGCCTGTTTGTTTTTGCAGGAACAGAGGAATGAGTCCAACGGGGGTGGTGTGACAAGCCTGCTGCCTGATCCCAAAGGCAGGGGAGGCTGCCAGGCCGGCACTCCCCCAGGTGTTGCCCAAATCCAGCCTGTTGTGTCCTGCATACAGGTGAGGTGGGGTTAAGGAGGGGGAAGCACGGCAGCTGGTCTGTATCAGACACACTGGGAAAAAAATCTGATTTTGTCAGGGTTTCCTCTGGCTGAAAAGGGAGCAACAACCTCTTGGGGATCTTGGGACACTTGAAACAGCCTTTTTGATGGTCTGGATGAGGGAGAAACTGAATGGGATTGCTGGTGGCTGAGCTGAAGGGACGTGGCACCCTGTTTGTGTCAGGCACCTGAGAAAAATAAGTGAATCCAGGCTCAAAGTTTATCCAGAAATGTACAACAAGAGCAGAGGGAGAGAATAATGGGGGGAAAATGTGGGGCAGAGGGTGGGTTGCATCCCCCAGCAGTCCCTGTTCTTCCAAGAGTTTAAGTGGGGACTTGCCACCTCTCTCGTATGTGACCAGAACTGGCCACCAACCTCCATCAGAGCAAATGCAGTGGTCAGGATTGAGGACCCAGAATTCCACCCAAATTCCATTAGCTCTCAAAATATGCCCAAAACATTCCCAAGGAATCTCCATGTGGAACTGGTGACATGCCTGGCTTTGGGAGACAACCGTAGGTCTGTCTGGGCTGGGCTGGCTCAGCTCTGTGCTGTGCCCACTGCTCTTGACAGTGACCTCAGGAGACATAGATCCTGAAAAGGATGGACAAGGAGCAAAAGTAAAACCAACCTTGAGGCTCAAAGGACCAAAAAATGTCCCAGGTGGTTGGACCTGGCTGAGAATCCTAGAAAAGTGCTAGAAAAGAAGTGGATTGAACTTCCTTTGACCACGTACCCTTTTGTTTCCTTTCAGAGCTTTCATTATTCAAACATTGCAGCTAAGAATGGAAACTGCAGCTTTGCAGGGGCAGGTGGTTGACCATCCTATCCTGCTGTTGTCAGTTTAATCTTGCCTTGTGTTTGACATGGCCCTGAGGGTGCTGGAGTGACTCGCTGACACAGAGGGGGTTCAGGATGGAAAAACCCAGAGATGCCCACTGGAGTTCATAAACCCAAGGATCCAAGAGAGTGAGCTGTTGGCTGCTCCTCAGATTTAGTCTGTAGCTTGATGCCACCCAGTCCCAGGCCCAAAAAAAAAAAAGAAAGTTGTCTCCCAAAATACATTACAAACATTCTCTCTGGTGCAGGGTCCGTGGGTATAAAGCAGGCTGTCCCTTTTTGTCACAGAGAGCAGATCCTCTGAGAATTTAGGTGGAGACTGTGGGGAAAATTTCCTAGAATGGGGCACTTTGGGAAGCTGAAGGTGAAAAACAAAGCTCTACCAAGCTCTTTCAGAGCTGAGGGCACCTGGTGGCCTTTGCCAAGGGGACAGCCTCGATGAGAAACTTCTGAGACCTTTTTGTAGTGACCTGGTTGGCCACACTCTGTCCTGTGCCTCAGACTGAGGACGTGGGGCTGGAGAAACACAGAAGGAAGGAGGAAAAGGGGATGCCCACACCAGCGTCCTGGAAACTCTCTGCCGTGGTCGTGCTGGGTGTCACCTGTGTCACACTCCTGTCCCACTCCAGGGAGAATCCTTGCACCAAACCCCCTCAGCCGGAGGCTCACGGCTGAGGAAGGGGATTTGGCTGCCTGGTTTCTGCTGCTGATGGTTTTTAGGGAAGGTCCCTGTCCCTCTGTGTCCCACAGCTGGGCAGGAGGCTGGCAGTCGTCCTGCGGATGAGGCACAGGTTAAGCCCTGCCGATGTCCACAAAGGATTTTAAGGGATCTGTGGAGCTGCTCCCGTTAAAAAAGTGGAATGCCTTCCATCTGGCGCTTTCATCCTGGAGAGAGAGAGGAGGAGGATCACTCCCCCTTTCTGCGCCGTCCCGCAGCCAGGGAGCTGCAAACCCCCAGTGCCGCCAGCCCCGCTGCTCCCCATTCCCTGCAGCTGCGGGATTTGGGATAACTGCGGTGGAGGGTTCCCTCTACTGGCCTGCAAACCCCGCGGCTGCGAGCCCACGGAGGATTTCAGCGCAGGGAAATGTCTGTTGAGGAGAATCAAAGGGGAGCGCTGGCTCCAGAGGGTCCCTGACCTTCCCCCGGTGTCAGGACCCGACTCCTGCCCAAGGCAGCTGCCATCCCCCCAGCACTGAAGTTCCTGACCCTTTTCCCGTGGCTCTCCAGAGCCGCCCATTCCAAATTATTCCTGCCCATTTCTCTCTGATTTAGCAATGCCACTCTCCTCCTCATGCAGCACAAATCCCACACATGCAAGGAGGACACAGGTGACCAAAACCATAACACTCTGTGTGTGTGGCCAAAATTCAGGTCTGGACATCCCTGGAAGCAGTTGGGGATAGCCAGGAGGGCCACAGGCAGTGGATATCCAGGACCATCGATGAGGGACATTTCCCTGTTGTTGTTCATGCCACAATCCCTCTGGGGGTGTTTTAGAAAAGGAAAAGGTGATGCAAAGGGAACCTATCTCCATCTCCAGGAAATGCTAGTAAAGAAAAGAAGGATTGAAAGGGAGATAAAAGTGAATGGTTTGACTTCGATGGAAGGTATTTACCCAGCCCAAGAGGAAGCACCCGGTCTTAGAGGTCAGAACATGGAACAACCAACACAAATAAAGGGGAAACTCCACCCCTTGTGGTTCCTCCCCACTGTCTCTGCTCCATCCTTTGTCCCCCACATGAGCACCTACCTCTCTCCTCCCCTCTTCCAACCTCTGTCTTTATTATTATCAAAGTGAAGTTTATTAAGAGCTCGAGGCATTGGCGATTTCCTGGATTTCAGTATAACTCCTTGCAATCTTAAATGAACAGCTTGGTTGCTTCTGCCTGTCAGGGAATTTAAATTGCAAATTGAATAGTGAAATGCAGCAGCCAAGGGTCTGTGTCAGTGACTTTGGAGAGCAGAGATATCGCTTAGCAACTGGAGGCAGAGAGGCATGGAGGCCGCAGTAAACACGGCAGTGAAGGATCTGGATTTTGGGATACTCCTTGCCCCTGGGATGCCAGAGGAAATAACCCATTAGTGAGCTGGGGGTGTGACTTGTGAAGGAAACACCAGGGTCCCGGGTGTGCTCAGCCTGGGGAAGGCTGGCAGCTTGCAAGGGGAACTATTTTCTTTGTAAGCACCACCTCCAGCAGGTGACAGAAAAGGCAGGGCTGGACTGTCCCCAGAGGAGCAGTGAAATAACCAGAGCTGGCAGCCACAGGTTGAAATTTCCAGTTCCAGCTGGAAATAAGGACAAAATCTTCACAGTTTGGCCAAGCACCAGCACTGCAGCCCACACCGGTGATGAAAGTCCACATGAGAAATCTTCTGCCACTCATGTGGGCGAGGTGTGGCCCAGCTTTGAAGGTGGCCCTGCTTTGAGCTGGAGGTTGAACCAGACACCTCTAGAGGTCCCTTTCAACCTGTGCTATTCTACACTGCCATCCAATGTCTCCTTTTTTAAATTAAAGATGGTAAAAAGTGACTTCCATACTGCCACAAATTAGAACAGAGAAGAGTCCTGAGGAATCACTTCAGCCTCCCCCTGCTCCTGGCAGGTTGAGGGACATCCAAAACTGTGCTGTCACCTCGTTATTGGGACTTCTCTTGCAGGGAGAGAGACTCCACATCCCCCATGGACATTCTGTTCCTATCTGTGCTGTTATAAAATGTTTTCCAAAGTTAATCTTGACTAAATGAGCTTCAGCAAACTTTAAACCCACTGGCTTGAACTTTTACTGCTTAAAAACACAAACCTTCAATGCAGCCACCATTTAAAGGCAGTGGATTCCATCTGCCTGTTGTGCTCTGACTTAAAATTAATAATGGCTCTCAATGGAGAATCCAACAGCCCAAGAGGGAGGGAAGGGGTTCTCCTTGTCGGTTCTTCCTGATCACAGCTCCTGAAACTTAGATGGAGAAATCATCCTTCAAGTCCACCTCATCCTAAATACCTCTAATAAGCAGAAGCAGGGCTCTGTGGCTCAGTGAACCTTGTCCAACACCCCGTGATCATGGACATCTTTCCTGAATAAATTCCACAGCTGAGATTTGCCAGAGCTATTTCCCTGTGGGACCTGTCGAAGGAGAGAAATAGATGTCCAGGAGCTGTTCATCTCATCCTTTCCATGGGTCTATTCCCAGGTGGGATAGATTGCTCCATGATAGTGTTTTTTCCTCCCTACAAAGGGATGAAGAAGGAGGAAGGTGCCTGCAGTGTTAATTTCCAAAAAAGCTTTGGGGAAATGAGCCCCAGCCCTTACATCCCACACAGGGAAGTGACCACAACACTGTGGGTCTGGAAGCTGCAGGAACTCACAAGGAAAGGCCTGATAAAGTAGCTGGAGCTGGTGGAAAATGCTGTGTTTTGAGAAATACTACAATCAACAGGGAGGATTTGTTTCCACTGGGGCTGTGCTGAAGCAATTCCTTGGTGTGTTCTTTTCAGTGTAGTTCTCTTCAGTGTAGTTCTCTTCACTCGTAGTGCCAGAACAATGTGTTCCTGAGGAGAACAGCTCAAGGAAACCTTTGTAAGGAAATTTTGTGTGGGGGTCTAAGGCCAGCAGCCACAAAATCACAGAATTATAGAATGGCTTGGGTCAGAAAGGACCTTAAAGATCACCCAGCTCCACAGTGGGCAAGGGTGCCACCCATTAGGTGAACATCCGAGGCTCTTCAGGGAGTCTGTGAGTATTTCCTGTATTTCTCCAGTGTTCCAGAATAGTGCTCTAACCCCAAATTATTTTCCCCATCATTAAAAACCCCCACAGGCTGTGACTTAGAAGGAGCAGGGGTGTTTCTCTGTCCATCCCTCATCCCCATGGGCACAGCAGTGTTTGGTGCCTGGCCTCAAATGCCAGCATGGGTTCAGCTGTAGGAACCAGAAAGTCTCACCCCAGAACCGACTGCAATTTCCCAGTCAGCGCTAAATTCCCTTAAATCCCACACTTCCTCTGGAAAGGTGTTGACATTTACTCAGCTGCTTGTCAAATGTCTGGAGATGTGAACATCTCAAACAAGAGCTGTTGTCGTGAAAGGAACACAAAGACAGGTAGTTAGCGTGGTTTGGGGAGAGGTGTGTGGTGAGAAGGTGTTTTGTGTGTGCTTGCCTTTCCCTCCAGCTCCCGATGAAACAGGTGGTGCCAGGGTAGCACATCAGATGGCAGAGAAGCTTTGTAGGATAAGCAGAGAACATTCAGATGTGGAAGACTGGCAGGGACATGGAAAATTCCCTGTCTCTGTCATTCATTTTCTTTTATGAAAAAAGAACTTGACAGGAGGTTGTAGACAGGATCGGTCTCTGCTCCCAGGTTATGTGCAATAGGATGAGAGGAAACGGCTTCAAGTTGCACCAGTGAGGCTGAGATTGGATATTAGGGAAAATTTCTTCACTGAAAGGGTGGTCAGGCTTTGGGTATTAGGGAAAATTTCTTCACTGAAAGGGTGGTGAGGCTTTGGATATTACGGAAAATTTCTTCACTGAAAGGGTGGTCAGGCATTAGAACAGGCTGCCCAGGGAACTGGTGAAACCACCAGCCCTGGAAGTGTTCAAAAAGACACATGGATGTGGCCCTTGGGGACATGGTTTAGTGGTGGCCTTGGCAGTGCTGGTTAATGGTTGGACTCAGTGATCTTAGAGGGCTTTTTCAACTTTAATCACTCTGTGATCCTGCGAAGCAGCAGTGACGCTCGCGTTTGGCTCACATGGTGTTCAGGTGCCAATCCCAGCTCCTGAAGTGGAGGAGAAACAGAAGTTTCCAGGAACCAGCATCTTTGCTATTTCAGGATGAACTGAGTTCTTTCCTCGTGGTGTAACCCTTAGGAGCTCATTAGTCCTTGTGCCCTTCAGTTCCCATGGTGAGAACACCATTCCTGTGATTTCTTTATTGAGCCTGCGCCTCGGGCTGTTTTTTATCCTCCATGAACATCTCCAGGTGAAAGAGCTCTTGACACCATCCTTCACAAACCACCTCGATGTGAATTATATCCCTGTCCCCAGGAATTCCAGTCCTTAACCCTGACCCTTCAAGCCCCACAGCAGCCTGAGGGAAGTGGAGCAACATCCTGGGGAGCTTCAGAGACCCTGGCATGGACACCACCGTGTCCACAGAGAGTGCAGAGCCCCATGTCCACGTGTGTGGCATCACTGGGGAGGTTTGTGGAGGCGTGGGGAGTGCTCTGTGCTCAGGCTGGAGTTTCAGAGCCTTGTGATTTTAAATCCCCTGCGTCTTATTTTTCAAGA